>NW_010973368.1:15210377-15264290 GCF_000737465.1 Haliaeetus leucocephalus | reverse complement strand
CCCCCCCCCCATTTAGCCTTTTAAAGCTTTTGCTCGTCTTGCTTCTTTGTTCACCCAGTCTGGGATTTCCCTTTACAGGACCTTTGAGTCCTGTAGGAACCCTTTAGTGTAAGATGTGTCTGCAGACATTCTGGCATTCAAAAAATTTCCATAATGATGGAAATGGAATAGGATTCCACAAATTTGTTTATTGCCAAGAATAAATATGTTATTAAAAAAAATTGTTTTGCTAGTCTCAGCTACAATTGTTTTCAAAGAATTCTTAATAATGGAGTTTAAGAATGCAGTCAGTTTATCTAAAGTGAGCTAAAGAAATAGGATAGATCTACGGAGAATTATTATCCTTTTATACTTCCAAAACCCAACATAATATCAGCATAAGAAAAAGCAACAGAATTGTCAAGGATTAATTTCAGTTTATATATTTCTCCTATTTCAACTGTTTTTCTTTTAACTAAAGATACAAAAGATACTTTACTAGATATGTCTCCATTTATTCCTCTAAAATATTTACAGCTGAGTTCTTTAGGCTTATAGCTGCTGTGAACTCAGTTCTCTTCTTTTAACTACACCACCACAAACCAGATTTATCCCTACATTGAAGACAGTGTCTTGGGACTAACAAATCCCAATGTGGAAGAAGACCCTCATCCAGAGCCCATTGAAGCTAGTGGAAAGATTCATATTGACTTTGTATTGGGATATTAAACATTCATTTCCTCTTCTTTTTTTGAATTTAACTACTCATTTTCAGGGTGAGATAGTCTTTACTTTAAACAAATCTTAAAGTTGCCCTAATTTACTGAATTAACTTGTGTCGTATTTACCATTTAGGCAAAACTTCCAGTAGAGTGAAACTGTTGCATATGCATCTCCCAAAATAAGATTGTGTTTTTGAAGGTCTAGTTGGAATAGCTGGGGAAAGATGGACCTCTGCCCTGTACTCAGCCCCCTTTCTCCTTTGTGCATAGTGCTGTGTTCATTGCCGGTCTTACAGAGAGCAAATCATGTATATACACACATGCACATATATATGTATATATATAAAAATAAAAGAGAGCTTGAAAATGTAAGCATTTCTGCCTTGAATGTGAGGGATATCATCCGCTGTGTTCAAATTAGGACATGGAAGTTGTGGCATATGCCGTGTCAAGGCACAGCAGTGCAGTTCTGTATCTTTAAATGTTCATGCATAACAGTGAAACCAGGTGAGATCTGGCCCCAGGTGCTGGCTCCTGCATGCATTGCTGAACAATTTTTAAAGGATGCAGATTGGGTGGTTGGAGGAGGAAAAAGTAGGTCTTTTTCTAAATAGATCTTTTTTTGTGAAATACATTGCAGGTTTAATGCAATGATTAAAACAACGATTGACTTAAGCTTCGTACATTCCACTAATAGCAGCTCGATATAATCCGGTCCTGACCTGGCTCCCCCTGATGTGCAGTACCAGTTGTCATGGAGCCCCAATTATGCCAAACTGGGGGAAGATTTTGTTGAGACCATGAAACTCATTTCACTGGTGACTGTACACAAATGCTGAATTAAGGGTCCTTCACAGAATTACTCTGAAGGGAAAGCTTGGATGCTGAAGAGGTGCTCCAAGGACTGCTTCTGCTTTCCCTGTCTGCACATCAAGAGCCTACATGGCTTCAAAAATAGCTCTAGAGCAAAGTTTTTTCCTTCATTCCTTTCAATGTAAATCCAGTTTTGAGTCATTTTACCTTCAGGTCCATAGGTTCAAATTCTGTGGTCACCAGAGATGAGGCATCAAGGTAAATTTGCAGATAATTTGGATAGTGGCCCATGCTGAAGGTGTGTGGCTTCTAAACCTAATTAGAGGTGTAGTTTGTTGCAGGCAAAAATTATTGATACACAAGGAAGGTTTTATTTGGAGACATCTGTAGGTTGGCAGCTGTGCCAGCCATGTCTGTTCTTCTAAGTAACGGAAGCCGTGCAGCCGGGAATAGCAGTGTTTTGGTGACAAGCGTTGAGAATATTGGTTGAATTGCACTATGAAAATATTTTCATTATTTTTATTATTACTGTTCTGCAAGCGGATTTGAGATATGTGTCTGCCTATGTGTGCATGAATGGATGAGGTAGAGAGGGAGGGCTTTTATTTTTTATTTTTTTTTCAGTCACACCTCCTTAGCATTTTGTACATATCAGCATTCTAGCCGACCGATTTGCTAATTGCGCTGGAAGACCCACTTTAAATTCAGGAATACTGAAACTTTGAAACTGTAACATTTTGACTGGTGAGAATGACCAGTCTTCTTTTCTCTTTCGCAGTGAGCTAGTTGAAGGAAGCTGGCATTGTCGCAGAGTGAAAGCTCTGCAGAAGTGCCGCAGGTTTTTCATATGGAAATGTGAAATAATGGGGTGATTAAATAGAGCTGTATATTAAAGTACATCTGACATTAGAATTAGCATAATGTGCTCTAGCCCTAGGCTGAGTACTTTATTTGCCATCTGCGTCGGACCAAAATCCCCTGGGGAAGCGCTAAAATATTCTGAATAAACTCAGCCCTAGTTCTTATTGAGAGTAAAATACCATTTGTGGCACGTCGTATTGATTCGTCTTAATTGCGGTGCAGAAAAGAACATTCAGTTGCTGATGACTTTTGTACTCTGTGACAAGTCGGCTGGAGTTATTCTAACACTGCAGTTGGTTAACCTGAACAGACTGTCGTGCTCAGAGAAGGAGAAAACCTTATCTTCGGTAGCATAAACTACAGTATCATCTCCCGGCTTTACTCCTTTCTATCTCAGTGCAGCATCCTTTTTTTTTAAAAAATTTTTTTATGTTATTCCCTGAGCACAGCAGCCAACGAACTGAAGGGAAAATGGGGCTTCATTGAATCAGTCCGAGAAAATTCACGTTCTTACCTAGTTATTCTCCCCAGTTTCCCTCCCCACACTTCTACCCCCACATCTTCTTAAAAAAAAGCCAGGAACATCTGACCAGCTTTCATCTAAGGGAGTGAAAATCAGTGGAACTTGTCCTTGAGGATCCATCTCCGGAACCATTAGTTCAAGAGATTTATTATGCATATTCTGTAAAAAGCTGTGGCTTCTCCTGTGCATAAGCCCACAGTCTTAGTCGGTTGTAATGGTTTGATTTTTGTCAACTCTCCACTCAAATAGGTTGCTGAATACCTTTGAAAAAGTGCTTATAACATGCATAAAAAATAAATATTTCATCTGAAGGAAAATACTTTGATGCTCCATGCAATTCTGTAACATTCATAAGGTCCAGTTTTTACCCTATAATTGCCTATCATTATACACAATTTACATATTCAAACATTCTCTACAAACCTTAGTCTAGCATGTTTTTATTACAAATTCAGATCAAGGGAATAACCTTTAACTTCAGAGACAAATGAGACAAATTTACAAGTGCATGTCTGCTGTTTTCTTGTGTTTTATAAATCCCTGCAGACCCGAACACTTTTGCTATAACGCCACTCAGAACAATATACATATATTACTACTTGTTTGTAGTGCTTCAGTAATGAGTCCCCTTTGTATTAGATAACCTATATAATTCAGCATCTAGGCCCTCCATAACGTCAATTATCTCCTCATAGCTAAATGTACATTCCATTAAAACAAGATTTACAGCCTTTATAATACTTCTTAGGATTGAACGTGGAGATTTTGTGGATTTAAAGAAGCAGAGATGGGAGTTAGCATTTGTTAAAGAAGCAATGAATTAAAACAAAAATGCTATTTCATTTACTAACTATGAATAGGCACCTAATACCCTTAAAAAATAGTTATAGTAAAACAGACTGAAGTACTCCTGGGGAAAAAAACAGGAAAATTTGTTTTCACCCTTTGGCTTTTTTTATTGTTTCCTAATTTACTCTTTATTTTTCCATTATATGACATGGACAATTTCCTTTATGTATCCTCCTTTAAGTTCCTATTCAGATTACTGAGAATTCTTGCTTGTAAGATGAGAAAATGGCACCTTAGAAAAGTCTGTGGGAAAAAAAAATCCCAGCACTTGCCAGTTTTCAAACAAAACTACTTACAGGAAACCGATTTAAAGGGAAGCTGCTGGCATATGTCATATGTTGTAGAAAAGACTGACATTATTTCAAATGCATTTGAATACCTTATGCAAAGAAAAGGCCTAAAAGTGTCCTTGAGCAGTACAAGGGTTTTTCATTAATGCTGTAAATGGGATCCTATATATTAAACCACCAGCCATGGGTAGTCCTATGGTCTTTTTGTCTCATGAATGGGTACATTTCCCCCCACATATTGCTTTCCCCATTTTCACTGATAGTTTTCACTATTTTATGCAGCAGCTTTGTAAAGCATCCTTTCAGTCTGCTAGCTGATGTCTTAGGTTCAGAGAAACTAACTAAAAGACACAAAGCTGTTTAGATGCTAAAGGTGGAGTCAATTGAAACTGTTGTATCACAAAGGGCTAATTTAAAAGTTAACTCATTCACTATTGATCTTTTAATATTGATTTTCCTGCTCGCTCCTTACTTTTCACACTTCTCCCTTTCTCTGCTTTATAAATTGCCTTTGTATTTTAGAATTTAACACCAATTAGAAGAAGGTGTTCAGAGATGACAAACATGTTTTTTATCTTCCATTTTAATAGTGCTCCTGGGTCAAAATCCCTGTGTCGTGAGTTCCAATTTTTGCTATGCATTTTTCTTGCTTTCTCTGCACTAAGTAAAAGCACTTCTTATACTTCTGTAGGCTGAACATTAACTTCCAGTAAGCCACAAGCTCTTTTAAGGAATGAGAAATTGGACATCCAGAAGGAAGTTGCCCAAAATGACTATTGACATTTTATACCTAAAAATATAATATTGCCATTTTGTAATGCACTAGAAATTAAACTGAGCTGTGCATTTGGCTCATTTATGTGAATCTGGCAGTACAGATCTGAGGTATGATTAAGTCTCACAGAAAATGGTACTATTGAACACAAGCTGCATCTTCAGCCAAAGGTCGCCTGTGTCCATTAAGAAGCAGGAAGCATCTGTTTGTGTTATGCATGACTGTAGTCTGCCTGCAGTCTCCTTTTTTTTTGTAAGTATAAATGCTAGAGAGGACATATAAAATGCTTCTGGGGAAAGTTTAATGAAAAAAAAATCACAACTTGGTATATTCATATAAGCCTAGTTAAGATCCTAGTTTGTGATAACCTGGTATAGCTTATCTGGAAAAATTTGAAGTCTGCAATGGTGGCCATCAGAGCTGCTTTGAATCCATAGCAGGGTAATTCAAATCAGCATTTGGCTAAGAGTATGATTTTAAGGTATCGTGTTGATATCTCCAAGTCTTCAGGGATTCATGCTCTTTGTTCTTGGAATTCTGAAAGGATTGGCTGTAGACAGACAGCATGACAGTCTGACTTTTTGACTATGTGATTGGTAATTAATCTGTTTGGTTTTCCACTTGTATGATAAAATAGTTCATTTCACAAAAAAGGTATTTATTATTACAAGAATGATAAACAGACAATTCGCAGTCCTGCCTAATAGAAAAGGAACACGGCTGAAAAGCACAAATGGCTTCAGAAAATAAAATAGGCTCCCAAAAGTGGGGCAGCATTTAGTCCACCAAATGCCGAGTTTGGTAGTTGGCTTTAGCATAGAAAGAATTAACAGTACCTTACTAATAGTAGTGTAATGTTAATATATTTTAATATTGGTGTCAGCCAGTGCTGTTGTAGATCTTTTCCAACAGGTAGAAAATGCTCTCGAGAATATTTGCATCGCTAATTAAAATCAGTGCTTGGAATGAGAGGGTCTTGTGGGGTTTGTAGGTTCCCTTGGCATAAAGCTTCTTGCATAATCTCTGTAGAAAACTTGCAGTCTCACTAGTCAAGGTAGAAACAGGATGGAGAAAGCTGTAAAACACGCAGGCAGCGTGTGGGAGAAGAATATTGCATGAAGTCGTGATTCTTCTGTTTGAAGATGGCACTGGAGGAGACAGGCTATTCAAGAGGCAAGGCAGAAAAAGAGAACAGGGCTTAGTATGGGAGGAAACAGGATTCTGTTACTGAGAAGTAACACTTCTTGGTTACTTCTCCTCCTTTCTTCAGACACCCTTATTTTTCCATCCACCTCTTAAAAACATTTCATTTTTGTTTCCCTGTCACATTCTTTCCCTTCACCAACCTCATCCTGAGATTCCCCATTTCCAGATGATGACAGGCTCTGTGGCCCCTCATGCTTGGGCTCTTGAACCTAAACCTCCATCTCCTCTTCTTGACTGAGATGCCCTTCAGGTCGGCTGAGCTTTACGAGAGAGTGGCTGTTTATCTGAGTGGAGAATTGGAGGTGCTTAGGTTGTGAGACTGCAGGCGTCTTGCTAAGCCACAAAACACCAACTTTAGTTGCTAGTTGATGCTTACTTTATGAATTGTTGGTGATAGTCCCCATCAGCCTCAGCTGGATGTGCTGCAAGACTCTCTTGAGCCCTTTCTTTAGACAAGGCAGCGTAGAGATGGATGCACTGTGTTAGCTCTGGGGATGGATAGAGGAGTTGCGCTTGTTTTACATCTTCAGCTCGTGTTGCGATCTAAACGAAATGAAAATGAAGAGAGGTATAAAGAGAAATGGTTCCTTTGCGTTTGGTGTTTAAAACTAGTGACTGGCATTGGACTGGCAGTGGTGATCCTCACCCAGCCTTGGACCCTACTTCACACTTCCGACTTTTTTTTTTTTTGAGACTGTCAGTCCCTCTGAAATGGAGGTAGCAGCACTGCCAAACACCCCAGGGAGTGCAGGGAGGGTAAAACTCTCGATATTGGGTGTGCTCAGCATATGTTTGTTTAATCATAAACATATGTAAGTCAATCTTCTTGCTAACTTGGATAATTTAGAGTGGCAGTATGGCTTATAAAACCTCTTCAGCAGAAATACCTATAGTAGAGATATTTTTGCATACCCAGTCAAGCATCGGGTATGAACCGATATAGTTCACACTGCAGATGCACACTGCAGACACCTGGAAAGTATTTGGCCCTTATCTAGGTGACCTGTCAAACCACGTATAACCATGTATTTTCTTCACTATGAAACACTAAATCTTTTCAGTATTTAATGCCCTTTAATGTCAGCTGGTCTTATAAGGAGACTTGTTAAACTAGTGTTCTCAATTATGGCATTTTAATTTAATAATAATTCAATTAAAGGTGTGTTTTTTATGGAGCATCCATGCTACCTTTATTGGTATTATTAGAGTAACCATCATAATAACAAGGAGTAATTATTTAAATGCTCATTAAAAATCGAGTGGTGGAGAAGAGAGTAACATTGGTGGAAAGACTGTAGGAACCTGACACATGTCTGTTCCTGAGTGCTACAATAAAAGGTGTCCTTTCTTTAAAGCTTGCAAGTTTCTACTTTTCCTGAACTTCTAAAGGTGCAGTAAAGCAGCATTAAAATTCCTTAACATTTTTATTGCTGCTGTTGTAACTTTGCAAAGGGAACCAGAAACATTATCTGGAAAGTATTGCTAGAGGTAAAGAATGGCAGTGGTTATGTGGACCTGACTGCAGGTCCTCACCGCAGTCTTGGCAGGGGTTATGGGTGGGTGATTAAAAAGGGGGGTGGGGTGGGGAAGTTTGTTCTCTGTTACAGCTAATGGCATTATTCAGGCATGCTGAGGGGAGGATTCGTAAGGCACTGGATGTCACTGTAGCCCAGCAGAAAATAATGAATTCTCAACAGTTCTTATCTCACACTGATTATTGTTTGATGGTATCCAAAATAACTGAGGATATTTTGAGGGAAATTTATCTCCAGGGCAAAGGCGCTCAGCATTCAGGGTATAGAAAGTAATGTACCAACTGGGCAAGGAAGATCTGCGTATCACTAAATGATACAAGTGAGACTGCAGAGGACAGATAAGTCAGGGGATTCAGGCTGCCTGGTGCAGTGGGATGAATGTCCACAGACCCAGGCTACTCTTGTTCTGGGCTGGGAAAACTGAACTGTCTTTTCTCACTGCCCCCTGTAAGGGCAGAATTTGGGAGGCAGGATCTGAATTTACCTTTGTTTTGTACTGTTCATGAAAGACAAAAAAGCTCATTATTGCTTTGACATTTTGAGTGGAACATAATCTGCCATGCAATAATGGAGGGAACACGTTTTAATATTTCTGGAAAAGACCATCGTTTGCCATAATATGCAGAAAAGGCAAGAGTATTCAGTAAGTTCATAGTTTATAATCACCTGCTTAGAGAGAAGATACTAGAGAGATTTTTAATCTACCAGATAAAAACATAACAAGATCTAACGGCTGGCAGTTCAACTCAGCAATTTGAATCAAAAAGAAGACAGGTTTTTTGATACTGAAGGTAGTCAACCATTGCCACAGACTACTCCGATGCATAGTGAACTCTCTCTCACTTGGCATTTCCAAATCAAGTTGGGAGAAAGGGGTGCTAAAAGACACGAAGTGGTTCAACTGCAAATCGCTGGACTGGATGATATCTGTATGTGAGGTGCAGACTAAACTGTTTCCTATGTTTTTCATGTACATGTATGTAGGAAAAAATATTATCATCTTAAATTTCAGGAAGAAAAAATTTAGATTAGGCATTTGGGGAACCTTCATGATGGTAAAGGAGAGAAGGAATGAGGTAGACTTTGGGAACGTTGTAGACTGTCCATCCAGGTGGCCTTTGAAGTGGGATAAATGGAGCATCTGCATGGGATAAATGGAGTAGATATGAATAGATGCATAGATATGGCGATCCTTTGGGTCAGGAATTGGACAAGGGCAACCCTTAAGGTTTATCCCAGTCCTCTCATTCTTTAAATTCACAGTCCTTCCTAGCCTTTAAATCAATGTTTCTGAACCTATAGACCCGTGTCTCAGTAGGATCCAGCCCTACAAACCTGTCTCATGTCTGAACTTCAGCAGCAGTATTTGTTTGGCTTTAGTGCAACCTTGGAGCTACTATTGACTGCTCGGGGCTTGTGGCCTGGATGTCTCATCTCAGTACATACACCCTATCCACCAACTAATGTAAAGATAAAAGATTATACTTGAGCCCTGAAAATCATGCCTAGTTACAGACTGTAGGGTTGAATCCATGTGCAATTCATTTAACAGTATTAATAAAGTCTTGGCTTGTGCTTAACTCTAAGCACATGAATAATTTCATCACTATCCAACAGAGCACTTCAGCCTATGCTTAAGTTTCACTGATGTTGATTACTCACATGCTCAAAGTCAAGCACATGCTAAAGTGATAAAGACTGCATATGGCAAAGCCTATACAGCTAGTTGTCATAAAGCGGGTATTTAGACAGACTTCAGTGCAGGTGGCAAGGGATTAAGATAGCCATATATCAAAAGTAGCCTTATAACAAAGAGTTTTATAGTGTAGGTGCACTGCATTATTAAATATAAGGATCATTCTTGAGCAATACATGGCTGTTTCTGGGCATGTTTAAAATATTTAGCAAGTTTTTGAATATAAAAATATTTGGAGTGGATCTTCAAAGACTTTTTGACATTGTTCTGTTCCTAAAAGTGAGCATCTACACTGCTCAGGGCTACTTCTAGGCAAGATAACCATGAAGTGATAATATGGAAATGAACATTTTAATTTATTTTTTTCATTTTTTTTAAACAGGGAGTCTGAGGAGAGTCTTTCAGGGTTGTGAAAGTTAAAACATATATATACACAGGCATGCACACATGAACACTCCTGAAGCAGTCAGAGATCGGTAGCCAGGTAGCCTGCAGTCAATTTTGCCGCCGTGTTGGGGTCTCCTGAAGAGGAGTGTTAAGGAGTGTAAAAGCTAAACAAAACAAAAAGGAAGAGAAGACTCTTTTATGACTGCTAGCTTGTAAATCTTAGATCACTAATAGCACTAATTTGCTCTGTATGAAAGAAAACTAAAAAGGAGGGGGATTTACTTTCCTCACTTGAATTTCACGGAGGTGAAGTTTTGGAGAACAAAACAAAACAAAACATCTCAGTTCCATGTAACATGTAGTAGCAAGCATCCAGCCAGCTGCCATTTTGAGGGTAATTTTTTTAATCAGCCATTTCAGTTTTAGATTGGCCTTGATCCTCAGACTGCTCAGGAATTTTTCTCCTTACGTATGTGCCTTTGCTGAAGTAAACGTGTTGCTGTTGTCGTCGTCGTTGTCTAATACACAGCTGTTTTCTTCCTCCTGTCAGCTCTTGAGCTAAGCAAGGAGAATGCACGCACACACACTCACACACTTTATTTTTTTAAAGAAAAAAACCCCACAACAAAGAAGAATGCATGCTGTGACTTTAAAAATGAAAGAATCGAACAGCTGTGGGTAATAAATCGATTAATTAGAGTGGATAAAATGAAGGTGAAGGGTGCAGAGCACTCTTTAATTTGAAGATATATGACCTTGTAAGATGCTGCACTTCATTTGCTATTAGATCACACTTCGGAAGGGGCTTTATTAAAATCTGTTCTAGGGTGAGCTGAGGTAAAACATATTGTTAAAAAAAGCTTTTGACAGAGTATGTTATATACTTTAGTCTGCTTCAGTGATTTCTGTCACTTTTTATACTACACATGTTGCCGTGCAAGAAAGTTAAAGGTCTAGACATTTTCATCATATTTCTGTAAGAAACAGAAATTTAAATATTTGAAGTAATAATGGGAGCATTTACTGTTGCTTTGGCTGCAGAGCTGACATAAAATTCCCTAACTGCCTCAGCGCTGAGTAGAGTTTTAAGGGATAATGTATCAGTTCCTTTCTGTGATTGTATGTGGCTTTCATTACTGTCAATAGCAGTTACGGGCACTTTTTCCAAGCCGAGTACAGTTCCCAAACTTGTGTTTTTTCTAATAGCGGTTGTTAGAGATTAATCAAAGCAACCGAGTCTGTCCCATACGACGCAGCGTGCAGGGCCGGGGCACAGGGGCCATGTCAGCCAGGCAGAAATGCCCGCTGTGTTGTGTATTTTTTTTCTTGGCTGTGAAGAGCCGCCTTCTCTGAAATCGGGGTCTGAAGATGCTATCCACAGCAATAGCCCTACTAAATCAATAGGAGCGTGAGGAGCTGCACCACATTTATCACCTACCTTTGTAAATAAGTCTCAATCTGATAGATGCTTTTTCCTTTACGCTTTTATGGATGTTCATTGGGTGATAAGATTAGATAGACTGACAGGCTGATAGGTAGGCACATAATCTTCTAGCCTCCTTGTCTAAGGTTTTGTAGGTTTTGTTAGCAGCCGCCATTCCTGCAACAGCCAGAAGAGGGGAATTCAGTCAGCAGCAATCCTGCTTTGCCTGGTGTGCCCGAGTTCAATTTTTTTCTTTTTTTTTTTTTTTGACTGCTATGAGTCAGTCCTCCTCTTTACAACGGTAGTTTCAATAATACGGTTCTGTTCGCCTTATAAATTTTCATTTTCAAGCTCAAGCAATAGGCTTTTATGAATTGCAGTCTCCTCAGTCTAGAAAGGGGTTGTGTAGTTGAGCTTTGGACCTGAGCTCCTGTGGAGGGGCTGGGATCGGGCCTCCTTTGAGTCGTTATGCGGATACGGGTCAGGCGGGAAGCTTGGCTCAGGCTTTGAACTTTCAGGAAGTTTAGTGCCTTTAGGTGCAGTGGGGCCACTGCTAGCCAAAATATGTGCTTTCATAAACAAACAAACAAGCAAGAAATTAATTTTAGATTTTCCAAAATGGGTAGTTGTTTTTTCAGGAAACCTCCCCCTCATTTAAAAAAAACCAACAACAAAACAAATCCTGGATTGTGATTTTCAGGCTGACACATATTTATGAATTTATCAGAGTCTTGCAGAGGCACTGAAAAAAGAAGGGCGGCTGGGGGGGGGCGGGGGGGAAGTGCTTTTTGAAGATAGCACAAAGTTTATATCGTGCCCAGGACTGGAATTTTCTAGCTAGCAAAATTATGACTGTAGTGCAGACTTGTCCACACCTGTCCTTTATGTAAAGCTGAATCAAGGTTAAAGGAATGCTTTCCACCTTTATGCAGTCGTTCAAAGAGGCTAGAAAGGCAAACAGAACAATGTTTTTGGCTCCGGTGAGCATTTCTGCATTGGAGGGCAGGCTCAGGCTCAGAAATTCTTGGGACCCAGTTCAAGCACGGCCCAACGTTTGTTACTGTTAATTGCAACTGTGCTGTCGGCTTTGATTACCGGATGTTTCATTTGAGTGGCTTCTTGGTGTTTTGGCAAAAAGAAAGTCAAAGTGGTTTATGCAAGGGTACGCTTTCCAAGCTCCTGTTGACTTGAATAGGACTTGTGCAGCTAAATACCTACGTAGTATTTTAAAAATGGAAGTGCTGGCATGACTGAAGCATGTATAAATTAAATTCAGCAAGATCTCAGGGGACTGCTGCATGAAGTATACAAAAATATAAAATGAAAGAGTGAACATGACACTGAAGCTTCTTGCAGGTGCCTTGTAAAACCTACCACACAGCATTTTCTTTGTTTTTTGTCTGTAGTCATAAATCCCTTGAAACAAGTTCCTTTTTGTGGAATAAACACGTGAAAGGATTTGGATCCTTATGCATCATAAAGGAAGGTTTTATTTGTAAGTTAGAGGATATAAACGTATATAGCACCAATGCGTATGTGTGATATTTGTCATACATGTTAAGTGAATAAGTGTGGTGAGTAAATGTGCTGTTCAACAATTTATATCAGTCAATACATTGCAATTAAGTCCTTCTTTCAGAAATGCCAAGGAGGAAATGTGTTAGCAAAATAAAGTGCATGCCAACTGTATTTAAATGTTCTCCGCTGTATTATTTTTTGAGTGTTCTTTCTGTTTTTCTTTTATAGGTAAAGATGAGCCTTCAAGCTATATTTGCACAACATGCAAGCAGCCTTTTAATAGTGCTTGGTTCTTGCTTCAGCATGCCCAGAACACACATGGATTCCGCATCTACCTGGAAACAAGCCCTTCAAACAGTTCCCTTACTCCACGCATCACCATCCCTCCTCCTCTGGGACCGGAGACTGTTGCACAGTCCCCGCTGATGAATTTCCTTGGAGACAACAACCCTTTCAATCTTTTGCGGATGACAGGACCCATCTTGCGCGAACACCCTGGCTTTGGTGAGGGTCGGCTCCCAAACACGCCTCCACTGTTCAGCCCACCGCCTCGTCATCATCTGGATCCACATCGCCTTAGTGCCGAAGAAATGGGGTTAGTTGCCCAGCATCCCAGTGCCTTTGACAGAGTTATGCGTTTAAACCCCATGGCAATTGAGTCCCCAGCGATGGATTTCTCCAGAAGGCTTCGAGAGCTGGCAGGAAACAGTTCCACCCCTCCGCCAGTCTCACCCAGTCGCACCAACCCTATGCATCGCCTGTTGAATCCTTTCCAGCCGAGTCCGAAATCACCTTTTTTGAGCACCCCACCACTGCCCCCCATGCCCCCCAGCAGCACTACGCCTCCCCAGCCTCAGGCCAAGAGCAAGTCCTGTGAATTTTGTGGGAAAACATTCAAGTTCCAGAGTAACCTTATCGTGCACCGGCGCAGTCACACAGGAGAAAAGCCCTACAAGTGTCAGCTCTGTGACCACGCTTGCTCCCAGGCCAGCAAGCTAAAACGCCACATGAAAACGCATATGCATAAAGCTGGCTCCATGACGGGCAGGTCAGACGATGGACTATCCACCACTAGCTCCCCAGAGCCGGGCACAAGCGAGCTCACTGGAGAGGGACTGAAATCCAGTGAGGCAGATTTCAGGAACGAGAGCGATCCTTCCCTGGGCCATGACAATGAAGAAGAGGAAGAGGAGGAGGAGGAGGAAGAGGAGCTCGAAAATGAGAGCCGGCCAGAGTCGAGCTTCAGTATGGACTCAGAGCTGAGTCGTAACCGAGAAAACGGCTCCAAGTCGCTGCCGGATGAGAAATCCCTCGTCCTGGGAAAAGTCATCGAGAATGTAAGTCTAGGTGCCATCCAGCAATATAACGACATGCTAGCTGAAAAACAGAAGAGGAGTAGCTTCATGAAAAGGTCTTCTGACCAGCGAGACTTGTGTCCCCGAGACCTCTGTCAGAGAGATCCAGGCGACGAGGACTCAGTGGTGGGAGAGCTGGACCGCACTGAGGAAGGGACGGTCAACGGAAGAAACTTTGGCCCTGGTGAACCCTTCCCAAACTTGTTCCCCCGCAAGCCGACGCCTATCACGAGCCCCAGTTTAAACAATTCCTCTAAAAGAATAAAGGTAGAGAAAGATTTGGACTTGCCACCAGCAACGATAATACCTTCCGAAAACGTTTACTCCCAGTGGCTGGTAGGGTACGCAGCATCGCGGCACTTCATGAAGGATCCGTTCCTCGGATTCACAGACTCCCGACAATCCCCCTTCGCGACCTCTTCCGAGCACTCGTCGGAGAACGGGAGCCTGCGTTTCTCCACCCCGCCAGGGGACATGCTGGACGGGGGGCTCTCAGGGCGCAGCGGCACGGCGAGCGGAGGCAGCACCCCCCACATCAGTGGCCCCGGCCCCGGGCGACCCAGTTCGAAGGAAGGGCGCAGGAGCGATACATGTGAGTACTGTGGCAAGGTCTTTAAGAACTGCAGCAATTTGACGGTGCACCGTCGGAGCCACACTGGAGAGCGGCCTTACAAATGCGAGCTCTGCAACTATGCATGTGCCCAGAGCAGTAAGCTGACGCGCCATATGAAAACGCATGGCCAGATAGGGAAGGAGGTCTACCGCTGCGACATTTGCCAGATGCCCTTCAGTGTTTACAGCACCCTGGAGAAACACATGAAAAAGTGGCATGGAGAACATTTGCTGACAAATGACGTCAAAATTGAGCAGGCAGAAAGAAGCTAAGGCCCCCCACCCCCCCCGCCCCCGCTAGGTTAAATTTCAGGGGTCTAGGTAACATTTTATTTGTACAGTTTAACTATTGCCAACTGAGAAAAGATGACCTAACTTGCCTCCGTAAACATAACTTAGCATAACTATGGTAGGTGCCAGACTTTGGCACTTAAATATAACCTGTGTCTACAAAGTTCTATTAAACCCGAGGGTTGATTAAGGCAGTAAAAATTGTGGAGCCTTTTAACTGTGCAATAATTTCTGTATTTATTGGGTTTTTGTAATTTTTTGGCATGTGCAGGTACTTTTTTTTATTCTTTCTGTTTAAATTTCTTTTAAAATTTTGTTGGGTATCCCTGTTTAATTTTACCCAGTCGTAGCCTGAGATTACTTGCATTGTAGGGGAGAAACATATCTTTTAAAATTATAATTTTTGGGCCGCTGCTTTGTTGAAATTTAAGCTAAGTGTGTGTAATTTCTTGTGAAGAAGCCAGCATTTGAACAGAAATCTTCCTTTTTTTTTTTTTTTCTTTCTTTTTTCTTCCCTTTCCTCTTCTTAAGTAACCTTGAAGATTAGGGAAAACAAAATTATACGGCGGATAACAATCTTTAAAATTAGCACTTTCTTTTGCAATTGGATCAAACATGTAGCACTGACAATGTTGCTGACGATAGAGGCCTTTTTTAGGTGGATTTCATCACTAAAGTTATGACAACAAAAAAGACATAGGCGTAGAAGGCAGCTACATTCCAAAATCAGAAATGTTCTTAATTGTGCATTACTATCAGATAGTTCCTTCCTGTTGTTAAAAGCTATGGCAACATAATGGTGCCATTTTGTCACTTTTGGGGGTGTCTTTCCCACCCTCTTCCCCTCCTGCCACTCTTCCCAGAGACAGTGAAAGTACATCTTGAGTATTGTAATATTCTTTTCGAACCTTGGAGGAGCCAAATGCCATCTTTTTTTCTTTTTAAACTGCAAAATCATAAATTTGAGTTCAGGACATCTACTTTAGTCCAGAGTTGTTGTAGTCAAAATAATTACTAGAGGATGGGAAAGTGTGAATTTCTCAATGAAAAGCCTCAACGCATAGGCATTTGGTTTATGAATAGAAACATTAGAACTATCTTATATGATGTACAATGATGTTATTATAAGGAAGGGAAAAACAAATTCTAGTTTATTTACCTGTCTGGGCAAGATTCTGCTCCTACTGAAGTCGGTAAGAGTTTTCCCCTTGGCTTAATGAGGAACAGAATGGGATTGTATTCAGATAAAAGCATTACGACAGAAAAAAGTAAAGAAAAGAAAAATGCACCTGCTCTACTTTCAAATTCCAAATTTTTTAAAGCCTTTTATGACTAATATTAGCAAACAGTGGAGAATTATGGTTAGAGATTTTAATTATGTTGACCCGCACTTTAAAGCTTTTGTTTGTGGTTAAGAGAAAAATGGCTTCTCAACAAGAAATTACATCATATTCTTCTACTTGGCCCAAAGGTGGGTTAAACTGTAAGGGAACAGCTGAGATTAAGTGTCAGTGTTGCTAAGCATGGCATTCACAATACTGGCACTATAAAGAAAAATAAATAAAAATAATTTATTGGACAGTTTTTCTACTGCCATTCAATTTGACGTGAGTGCCTTGAAAACTGATCTTCCTATTTGAGTCTCTTGAGACAAATGCAAAACGTTTTTGTGAAATGAAAAGACTTTTAAAAAAAAAAAGTAAAACAAGAAAAGTACATTCTTTAGAAAAAAAGAGCCACATTTACTTAAAAAAAAAAATTACTGGTTGAAGATAGTGGACATGAAAATGCCATAAGACCCAATCAAATGAAGATGTATACCCAGCACAACTTCGGACATCCATTAGCTGAATTATTCTCAGCCTTTTTTTTTTTTCAGGACAACGCTGCTTAGGAAATGGAATGGAAATGATTTACTGCTGAATTAAAACTCAAATGACACAAATTACAAGTTGTTATCATTGAATGAGAAAAAACAATTCAGGAACAACGGCTAATTTTTTTTTTAAAGTTAAATTTAGTGCACTCTGTCTTAAAATACGTTTACAGTATTGAATACATACAAGGGTAAAAAAGAAATTGTGTGTATGTGTGTTTGAGCAATCTTTTTTTTTTCAAAGTTTGCTTAATAGGTTATTAAAAAAAATGCCATAATGGCCATGTGTATATTGTTTTCTTTTGGTGACGGGGTTTTAGTATATATTATATATATTAAAATTTCTTGATTACTGTAAAAGTGGACCAGTATTTGTAATAATGGAGAATGCCTGGGCATTTTACAAAACCAGAAAGAAAAAAAAAAAAATCCCTTTTCTTTTTTCCTTGAAAATGTTGCAGTAAAATTTAAATGGTGGGTCTATAAATTTGTTCTTGTCACTGTAACTGTAAAGTCTTGAGTTTTAGTAAATTTTTTTCTGCCTTGGGTGTTGAATTTTTATTTCAAAAAATGTATAGAATCTTGTATTTGGGGATTAAAAGGTGATTGCTACACCATGTAGAAAAAGTATGTAGAAAAAAGTGCTTAATATTGTTATTGCTTTGCAGAAAAAAAAATCACGTTTCTGACCTGTACCTATTTTTCTCTTTTTTTCTCCCCTTCCCCCCTTCCCTTCCCCTTCTGGAATGGATATTGATATTGGTTGATTCATATGATGTAGGCACTTGCTGTATTTTTACTGAAGCTTGTAATTTTTTAACTGTACGCTTGTCCTTTTAAAGGGATTTAATGTACCTTTTTGTTAGTGAATTTGGAAATAAAAATAAAAACAAACAAACAGGCTGCCATAATATATTTTTTTAATTTGGCAGGATAAAATATTGCAAAAATAAAAAAAAATTTGTATGTGAAGTCCTTATTGTACAGGAAAAAAGGGGGTTGTTAGACGACCTTTGAGTAAAAGAAACAAAACAAAATAATTAAGTGCTTTTTTATTTTTAATTTTTTTGTTGTTGTTGTTCACAGATAATTTTAGTTGTATATATTTTTTTTTTGTCAGAAATGGCCTACAAAAAAGTGCTGTTCCCACAGGGCTCTAAATAACTTCAAAGTTGCCTGGACCCCTTGCATCAAGGTTTTACCAGGTATGGTTGAACCAGGCTGGATGGTTATTGCCTATTCATGTGAAATGAAATTCTGTTCCCGAAAAGGTGTCTGGGGTGACATCCCACAGCTTCCCCGCAGATTTGAGAGAGAGAGAGGAGATTTTTTCCGCCCCTTCTAAACACGAAGATGTCCAACACATCTTCCCTGTCCTGGCCACCCCCCACCTCACTGCTCCCCACACCCTGCCACCGTCCTCTGGAAGAAAGTCGTTTTATAGCAAAAAGTGAGAGCTGTTGCTTCCACTTCGACACAAAATGGTAAAAATGGTCTGCTGTTGGTACAGCTGTAACCAGGTTGAAGTAAAATTGGTCCAGGCACAGCCCTCCTCTTCCCTGTCAGAACAGGACCTACTCCGTGTACAGGTCTTGCCAGTCCATGTTTTTAGCTGCTTTGCTGCTGTTCACTCCTAATTGTACATTCCATAAATTTCTGAATGTTTGAGGGACTGGGATGAAATCCTGTGCCTTTTGATTTCTCTCTTCTTTGCTTTTCTTTCTCTCTCTCTCTCTCACGCTCTCTCCCTTTTGGGTCGAGGGGAAGACAGGTGGCAGAAGAGGCACTGAAGCTCTAGTGAAGGGGAGAAGGAGAAAATGCTCACCGCTCTTGCAGGAAGTGACGGTAAAACTTAAAACAAAAACAACAACAAAAAAAACCATTGCCATGCCAAATTCTTCTGCTGCTTTCATCGGTGTAGAACTGCTGGAGCAATTGGAGAGGCATGGGTGTGACAGCAGGGAGAATTTGGTCCAGCTACCTAACAGATAGATATATGTCTTCCTGGCTTGAACAACGTACCCTTAAGACTTCTGGACAAATTCTGGATCTCAATTAAACTGATATAAATCAAGAATTATTCATCACTCTTAGTCCTGGATTACTCCAGTGTAGCTGAGGCTGGAATTTGGTCCCTTAAAGGCACAT
Organism: Haliaeetus leucocephalus; assembly: GCF_000737465.1. Taxonomy (NCBI): domain Eukaryota; kingdom Metazoa; phylum Chordata; class Aves; order Accipitriformes; family Accipitridae; genus Haliaeetus; species Haliaeetus leucocephalus. Next base: position 15,245,431 of record NW_010973368.1, on the reverse strand, counting down.
TTTCACTTTTTGGTGAAAATTCAGATCTCTGGCGTTAGTATAAATCCAGAGTCATGTCACAGAACTCAGCAGAATCCCTTGGACATGCATCAGTGTAATGAAGATCAGAAGTTAACGGCATATTTTCAGTCCACAATTTGTTGATTTAAGAAAGAAATTCACCTTTCATTTTAGTGTAAGTTGTTCAGGAGCTCCAGTCTCCCTGTTGTTCTTAATTATCCAGGATAGCTAACACCAGCAGTTGTCTAATTTTGTGACTTAGATCACTGAAACTAACAATAAGTCACCCAAAAGCACAAGGGTTGTGTTTCTGCAGACTGTAGTGATAATGAAATGGCCCTCCTTTTCTTCTTGCTTAGAAGAACTGTAGTTTACTAGGCCATAAGCACAATATAACATAGACATAAAATAGCTAGAATGCTGCCATAGTTCTTTTCACAATTTAAATATTTTTTTTTATTATTATTTTAAGGTTGAATTTATTACTTTTATTGTGTCTAGTCCTGCTGCCTTTGAAGTCCAGAGCAAAACTCCAGTCAAATCCCTTGGCAACAGGACAGGTCCGAGAACCTGGTTTTAGAAAGAAAAATACTGATTTTTAAGGAAAGGGTCAAAAAATCAGCATTTCATCCCAGTCCTATGTAAAAGACAGTCCAAGGTTTTGTTTATCACAGGCAAACTCATTTTTATGGTGCTCTTTGTATTTTAGAACTGCAAAGCAAAGTAACGTTGATTTAAGTTGTTTGCATTTGTACCGGCAAGGCAAAATATTTTTATTACCTTTTTCTATTACTTATTGTATGAGCTTTTGTTGTTTACTTGGAGGTTTTGTCTTTTACTACAAGTTTGGAACTATTTATTATTGCTTGGTATTTGTGCTCTGTTTAAAAAACGAGAGCACTTTTTTTTTTATTATGGATAAAATGTTGAGATGGCTGGAGGTCATTTCAATATGGCTTAGTGAAATATTTATTGTTCCTTTTATTCTCTGTACAAGATTTTTGGCCTCTTTTTTTTCCCTTATTGTCACAATGTTGAGTTCAGCATGTGTCTACCATTTCATTTGTACGCTCGTTCAAAACAACGTTTGTTCCAGTTTCAAGTTATAAAAATAAATTGGACATTTGACTTGATCTCCAAATCTTGTCTTTCTTGTTTTTTTGAAATTGAGGGGTGGGAAAGGGTAAAAAGAAGGGAGTGAGAAGTTGAAGCTTCAGTACAGATGATAGAGCTTGTGCTGTATTTTCTGTCGATTCTCGTGGGAGTCGATCGGGAGAGAATTCTTGTTTGGGGAGGACACGTGAGCACCTGCATGATGCTAAGCAGATGCTCAAGTCCTGCTTACATCTCTTGAACTTAAATATAATGTCAAGTATTTCCTGAGTAGGGGTATTGAGAGAAAGTGGTAGAATAATGCTTGAAACGGTCAACTTTCTCATAGGAAATCATGTTATGTTTGGGCAATTAGCACAGTTTTCTGAAGATGGTGAGATGTGCTTTGCTTTTGTGTTCCTTTCCATCCCCATAAACTTAACTATGTGCTGTATGCACCTAAGTTTGTTAACGTGTTTTGCTTCTTGCACGCCAATGCAAATAGGGAGAAGGCTTACCAATTTAAGCAGGAGCTGAATTTGGGCCACAGACTGCGTATTACCATGTGAGAAGCACCAAAACGTAACTGCGGCTAAACAGCTGCTCCTCCTCCTCAGCTAGGGACGAAGGCATGCACAGTTAAAGGCAGAATTTTGCACAATTTGCAGTTTGAGTATAAGAGCTGACAGCTACAGGCAGTTCACTGTCCTGATACTCTTTATCAAGCCAACCTGTTAGCAAATGCATGGAAATCTTAAATGAGAGAATTGTTATTCAAACCATTATTGGAAAGCTCAGTAAAGATTTGGAGTGTCGGAGACCAGATTCTGATTTCCTGGAGGCCCTGGTCCAACAAACCATGTAACAGGCTTGTGATTCAAAGCAGGTGGGTAATTGAAATTCATTTCAAAGGAACTGCTCCTGGACTTTAAAGTATTTGGCTCAACTCAGAAGTCAGGAGGGGAAGCTAAGTGGTTTGTGCTACAGAAGAGCTCCTACAGATGGTCCCTTCCTGATCTCAGGCTCCCTGAATCTACAATCTAAATTTAGGTATGTGTGTAAGTGCTCTGCTGGATCAAGGCTTCAGAGTGATATAAAAGTTACAGGCTTTGAAAAGTTGCACTCATGAAAAACCAGTGAAAATGAAATCAGAACCCGACGCTGACAATTATATTGGGCAATAGTTCACGCTGTAATTCCCAAAATGCCATGTTCATTTTGAATGCCTTCTGCAGTGAGCTGTAAAGGCTGTTACATTTTACTTCTAAATTTTGTACAGTTTGCATTTGAATGGGGTGTTTTTGACACCCCATAAACATGACTTCACTCTAGTGGAGCTTTACACTGCTGTGTCATTTTGTCAGCTTTAAAGGCATTGCAGGCCTTGCAGATGTTGCTGCGATGTTTGAAGACTGAGCGGCAGCAGCCGCTGCTGTGCACCCTGGCCTGTGGCCAGGAGGGTTTGAAGGTGCGAGGGGACTTTCCGTCCACTGCCTCTGCTCGGGGAGGTGGTATCTGCCCGGCAAGGAGAAGCATGCACCTCCTAGAAGTAGTGATGCCTTGACTCATTACTGTTGGATCTGCTAGAGCTTGTCTGTCAGAGCCCTGATTACTCACATGTTGGCATGAGGGAAAAAGCCGGATTACGCCCTTTTGACAGAGGAAATGTGAGAAATCACACAAACAAGGCTGCAAACAACTAAATCCAAATGAGTCTCTCTGCAGCATCCTCGGGTTGGATGTTCCTGTATCACACATGCTTGTGTAATCCAAGAAGAACTCTGTTATAATCAAGAAAGAAAAAGGTTTAGAAAAATCTTCGTGAAATCCAAATGAAACCAATGGAGTTCAAACTTTGGTATGAAAGGAGAGGTACTTTAAGTCAGCACTGTAGTTATTATAAAGAAGAAACCTGTTATAAAGGTGATTTAATTTCTCAAGGGCCTTATTCCTCACACTGATTCTACACCATATTGCTTCTTATGACTCAATAGATTTACTCCTGATTTACATAAGTATGCCATGGGATTGAATCTGGCTTAGTGGTTTTATATACAAAAAATTTACTTAAATGATCAGAACATATAACAGAATAGCAGCGGCCATTGAACTCTAACTCCGTAATTGAGATGTTTCCATGAGAAAGTGGAGTCAAAGAGTTACATTTACCCTATCAAAGGACAGAAAGATACCATGTGAACTGTACGTCCAATTAAAACAGCCTGAAAACTCAAAATGAAAGGCTTGTGAACAGACCAATAATTATACACCAAAATCATTCAGGAAATAATTCTGAATAATGAATATATTTGAGAAAATTGTGATCTATTTGCAGACAACTTGTAAGCAAAAAAGAGGCAACATTTGCCTAATAGTTGATTTGCTCTGAATTATTCTCCTAGCTCAGCTAAACACTGACCTTTAGCTACTCAATGACAACATGCATTTCGCTGTCTGACAGATGACAGACTGTTCTCTGGGATCACACATGTTAGAGCTGGAAAAGACCTATTCACTCTTTTTGCCCATCCACTACCAATGCAAGATTATTTCTTTCAGTACTTTTCCTAGACAGGATGTTATGCAGAACAGAATCAAATATAATTTTATACCTACCCATTGAAAAAAAAATTGCCTGGTAAGAAAAGATTCTTCAGCCAGTTTTGTCACTGTCCATTTCCCCGTGGGTTTAATCACAGGATATAACGATATGGTACTACATTTATTGAGAATGGACACGTGCTTCAGGGCTTTGTTGGACTGTAGTTTGAGAGTGAGGCTAGTTCCAAAAGATATCCTAATTCTTCTATTTCCCATACTAATCAGGAGACCATTGCATTATACAGACAATGTACTGATTTACAGATTACTTTTTCTGCACAGAAGTTAGATGTAGGTTTCCTTTTATGTGTATCTTTTCATTTATTTCTTATTCTGTCAGGATAGCTGTGAAATACCTCCTGTGCAAGTGAAGACCACTTACGTATTTTCATGTAGATTTGGCAAGTGCCAGTGCTGATTATGGTAGAAGACATAGGTATCATCAGAAAACATCAAAGCTAATGAAAATGTGAAGGGAAACAATCATGTTTTAATGATTCCTATAAACTGGCTAGGAATTACAGTAATGCAAAAAATACACATTGCTCTTCAAAAATGTTTTAAGCATAAAGAATGGATGTCCAATGACTAACAAGTTATATGCGTTGAGTGTGCAAAAACTATGTATACATCTCTGTGTATGTAACTTAGATTCAAATTTCAAGTGTACTTGTAGAAAGCTAAAGCATAATATTGATTTCATTCAAATTTCTCCTAATTAACAGGCAAGTGTAACTAAGCTAATTTTAGTCCACAGCACTATATCCTTAAGATTGCCAGTTACTTTAGCAAAGCTGATTTGAAATGGATATTACAGTGATAAATGAAGACCCCTTGCTTTCCCTCTAGAAATCACAATTGGAGTAGCCATTGTGTGCGGGCAATGTCCATATATATAAAATTTTACTAGACACTATTAAAATCCTTAAGATGCTGGTTTTTACTAGAAACCAATAGATCATAAAGCAAAGTTCAGTGACTAGCCAAACTAATCTGGGGCATGTGAAGTTTCCACAGTACCAAAGTACCACTAGGAGGTATGTTTATAATTCTTTTTCTCACTATATTTATTAATTTATATGAAAAGATGGATATAACTACCTGTGTGTTTGAGGGATGTTGGGCTTCACTCGTCATAGTGCATGGGTCTTCCCACTGGTGTGAGATGGGGTGAGATGAGAGAAACCAAGATAAGTTATAAAAGCTGAGCAGGCATGGAAACACTCCAGAACAAACTCTCATCATTTAACTCTCCATGATGTGACAGTGAGAATAATTTTTGGAATGAAGCAGGAGGCCAAAGGAGTAAAGTCTTCATATGATATATTCCCAATGTGAACCATCAGCAAAACCAGGGAAAATTGATATTGATAACAATAGTAGTTTCTATTCAGGATGCGGCTGCAGCAATCTAATTGGAAACCAGGCACTTATCACAGAATACTTTGACTTCTTAGCAATGATGTAACATAATGCAGCTTCACTGAGAAAAGCACTATTCCTGCAAAATACCCCCAAATGACTGACAGAACGAATTGATGCAATTACAAAATTAGAAGAGGAGAGGGAAGGAGATGTTAAGAGATATAAACAAGGGAGAAAATAATGTTTCACATGGTAATAATGTTCAGAAAAAAGTAACGTGTTGGAGGATCATTGATGAATCAGGCCTGTTAGACATTTCAAAATACCTAAGTGAAATGGGAGTTTAAATCCTGTTTTAGAGGTAACTGGAGTTCTAAGATCTAATGATTTTTAACAAGCCTTGCATTTCCAAATGGCTTTTGAAAATAAGGCAGTGGTCCAAAGGTAATTTAGAAGAACAGTCTCCTGTCATAGATATTATTCTGCTTATATTCCAATGGCTTAAATTATTACTTTTAATGTCTGAAAATTTTTGAACATAGAGAAATTGGAATGCCAGACTCATCCTCTCTCAGTTTGTGGCTTAGCCTCATCTTTACTAAAGAGAGACAGAAGTCCTAACTCCCCATATTTCAGGTCTAGAAACCCATCACTGTACCCAACAGATAGCACAAATTCTGGCTAAACAGCACATGGCCAGGACAGTGGTCTAACCATTTCACTAGATATGAAAGACTGCAGAGTTATTTCCACATCAATACGTCTCATGAGTGTTCCAGTAGTCCTATGGAGAAACTCTCAGAATGACACCCTGGTGGAAACCTCGCTACCTGCAGGAGGTTCAAATTTAGATCTGTAATTTGGCTCATTGCAAAGACTCTTGAGGTAAAGGTATGAAATTGTAGCTATTTAAAATGTCCAAACTACCAGTGACTAACAACATGAACCTTCTGGTTGAGAAAAACACATTTTGAGTCAAAAGTCATGTCTCTCTCTATGAAAAATGTTCAATGATGAAAATGTTTCTATGTATGTGCTAGTTTTGAAGTTTGATATGTGAAGTATTTGCAGTTTACTCCTCTGCCATAGTTTATCCTTTCTGTAGAAGAGTTGCATGGGTGCTCCTCACCTACTCTAATGCAAAGTCAGGTAGATTAGCCAGTTCTCTGCTGGCAGATCAATGTAGTGTGAGAAGAGGAGAGGACCTCAGGTGTACAATTTCAATTGGTATATCTTGTTCTGCAACAGATGTTTGACCATGGCTGTAGAATGTCTTGTCCATCTATGACGATGAGGATATGCCTATGAAGATGGATTCTCTTCCCAGATGTGGATCTGAAAGCAGAAGCAGATTTTTTTTTTTCATTTTTTTTTTAGTAGCAAGTTAGAGAAACACATTTTCTAATTCTGCTTTGTGGGGAAGCAAACCAAAATGGGACATTGCCTGGTGTAAATTAGTATTGCTCTGTTGTGCCAGGGCAACTAGGCTTACTTACTTATCTGAGATGATGAATAATAAATAACTTGGGAATTATTTTCAAATTTGTGCTATCCACCCCAGGCTGGTAAATAGTTTTAATATCTGATATATTTTCAAATATTATTTTTCAAAAAGACTAAGATGTTCTTCAGATTTTTTAAAGCAAGAAGTGTTTTAAACCAAATTACCCCGATTGCTTTGTGGTACTAAGTGTGACTTCCCCAGTAAGTCAATCCTCAAAAAGAGTAGTAGGAACCTGTAGCTCTTGGTAAATTAGGTAGACTGTGCATGTCAGTAGGAACTTCTGTGATGTATGTGAATGATCAGCCAGCAGAATTAAGTAGCTTTTTTGTCATTTCAGTCTGATGTAATCTCTCAAGCAATTTTTCCCAGAAGTATGTACTTGTCTTGATAGGCAGAAACTCCGGCCACGTAGTTCACATGATTTTCCATACTTGGAGACTGTTTCTTTTGTTAGCTGTTATTCAGACGTGATTTCATGTTACCACTTTAATCCCGGTGATGAGTGATTCCTCAATGTAAACCCCATAGTTTTGTCTTCACCATGCTGTTTTCTCACACATGAGGTTTTGGTCATTCTTCCTCCGGCCACGCAAGACTGGACATTGACTTCTCCCTAAACTGTTAATGTGAACTAATTTGTACAGGTAATTGTACCTCAAGGGAAGTTTCTTGGTCCCTGTGGAACACTCCTGGCCCAGAGGACTGGTGATCAGCTTCCACAGTTCTCCCACACAATAGCTGCTTAAGCAAAATAGGAGCTTAAGCAAAAATGAATTCAGATCCTCTGAGCACAAAGGACACTAGAACAAGCTGCATACTTACAAGTAAACTGTTGTTTGGCTTGCCTCTGTGTCTACCAGACACACATCATATTTCAGTTTGTTTGAATTCCTACATGCTCTTGAATTTCTCTTCAGGGTACCTTTTCTGTTCAGGGAGAGAAAGAGACACAGAGCCACTCTCAAAACGGAGCAGGTTTTAAGGGGTCAGTACTGGGAGCAGTTTTGTGCAATGTTTCATTAAAACCTTAGAAGTTGGGCTGGAGACAACACATTATATTTGCACACCAAACCAAGTTGGGAGAGATCAAAAGTGTGTTGAAGGTTGGTGGTGGTGTTCAAAGTGATTTTAATACCTCACTAAGTTCAGTAAACAGCCATTGGTCAGAAAAAAAGGTATGAAGGATCACAAGTGAGAGGGAGACAACGACATTTTGTTGCAAAAAAAAGGCAGACACCACCATGGAATGTATCAACAAGAGAGTAGCCTGTAAATGACATGGTGTATGGTGTCCACTCTGTCCAGCATAGTGAGCACTTTGGACTTCCAGTTGTGGGTTAAAGTTCAAGAAAAATGTAGGCCAGTTGGAGGGTTGTCCTGGAGGGAGCAAAGGAAATGATTAGAAGGCTACAATGTATGTTTGATGAGGAAATATTGAAGTCATTTGGATTGTTTATCCAAAAAAGAGCAGAAGAAGGAGGCAAAATGAAGGAGGGAGACAACTCCTCTCAAGTAGGGAAAAACACGTTGTAAAAATGTTCTCCCCCTCCATGGTTTCATACACCTCCACGGTACCTGGAAGAAGAAACATATCCACTGTACCTTCACAAGGAATTTCACCTTATGCAACTCTCAAATCCTTTCCTTGGCAAACATTTCCTTTCCTTACAAATCGGTGGTCATGTCTCCCCTGACTGGCATCTTAAAAGAGCAAAGATTTTTTAAAATGTTTACTAAACAAGGGAGTTCAATGGCAACACTTGCCTTCACCCAGGATTTATCAAACGTAAGTAGAGACCTGTGGACCAGATTCAGACCTGGTGTAAGCTAGTGCAACATAACCTTGGAAAGAGTTCCTCCTCCTTCCACCAGACCTGAATTTAGCCCTTAATTTAACTCAGAGAAAAATGCAAATTAGCCTAATTAAACATACAGTTCAAGCAATCAAGATACTGGTTTTATACTATATTGATCTATTTTAAAATATCAACGTAGGACAGTTAAAAGCAAAGGGGGCAATTAATGTCTTTCCCTGGAAAGGTGTGAAAGGTACCTGTCAGGTTTCATTAAGTGTATTTATTCTTTCCTTTCAAATTGTCTCTCATTTGAGCAGACCACTCTTCTGGGTTAATGGTGACAGAAGACAGCAGCGCTGCTGTAAGCACCCTACACAGCAAATGTAGCCTATTAGTGAAAGATGGGGAATCCTGAAAATGAAATACTTTATTGTTGATGCCTCTGAAATACTCCATATACTATAACTGTCTCAGAAAAGCAAAGCTGGAGCTTACATAAAAACAGTAAGAGAAAAAATTGTTATTATAGTAGCTTTATGAATGGGGATCTAAAGCACAGAAAGGTTAAGTTACTTGTTCAAGGTCATACAAAAAACTCCGTGGAGTAACTAGAAGTTTTGTGGAGATCTCCTGAGTCCAATTCTGGTGGGTTTTGATGTGGTTCCTCAGTCCTAAAGGAACAACCATCCTTTGGGTAGATGTGTTGTTATGGCAAGCGACATCTGAAGGTGTAAGAAAAGATGTTTTTCCATACAAGCTTCACCCAGAGCTTGTCCAAGTCAGTGAAAAATCTCCCATTGGTTTCAATGGGTCAGCTAAAAACCGCAAGGGGCAAAGCTATCCTCTGCTTTCGGGGGGAGCACAGCACGACTGTGTTGGGCCACAAGGAATCAGCCTGATCTCAGCCAGCCAACACACCTGCCCAGCACTGGAAGAGCCTGACCTGCCATGGAAAGTGAGAAGGAGCTGGGGGGAGTTTTCCTACCGGACTTGCTGCAGTGCAAGGGATACGGCCAGAGACAAAAGAAGGGAGAAGAGGCGATGGGCAAGGAGGAGGGTCTTAGTGTATTTCCTGGCTAAACCTGCGCTGTGCCTTGTGTGTATTTCTGTGAGTTCCTCTGGAGTGAGTACTGCAGGGCTGTGATCACAGCCGTACAGTTTGCAAATAACCAACAAATGTGAGCAGCCATAAGTCTCTGAGTTGTGACCTTTGGTGGTGGAATAGATTTCCCTCGTGATGCTGAGATTCTTTGACAGCTGAGCCTGACTCCGAGTTTACATGTTTTGTCAGGCCAGCATCTCTCAGGGTTTGTGGTTAGGGTGGCCTTGGTGACAGTCACTGTTTTCAGTTCAGGCCATGAAAGAGATGCTGGGCTGCAGCAGCAATTCTTTGGATATTTTTCCAGCTGAAAATCTGCACATCTCTGAGCCTGACATTTTCTTCTCAGTAGTTTTTAATGTTATATGGATTTTTAAGAAGTATAATTTATGCCAGTGCCATTTAATGATGCACCTTTAACCAAAGATAAAACACTACCCATGTTGCTTCTGATTTAGCCTTTTTGGCCTGGTTGCTGCAGATCATTTTAGCAAGGGAAAGGTTGTCTGCAGTATGAATCCCCCAACCAGTGAAACTACTTTGTCTTAATTACCTCAGGACGAGAGAGTGCCCCTGAAGCAATCATCTTTGTTTGTTAACACACCCTATCTGCTGCACTACTCCCCATAAATAAAACATGACCAAGATTACAATGTCATGTTCCTGTGGACTCCAGACCCTGGTAGCTGCTCAAGTAGAATGCACAAAAACATCCCACAGCAACCCGGTGCGTATCGGAGGGCATATCGAAGGGACGTTTCTCATTCCTAAGCAACCACATGCATACCGGCTTCTAATATTAAACACGATGTTTGCTCAAATGCTAACATGACGTATAAGACATACTCTTTCTTGCCTTTGTCTTGGGTAAACGGCAGATCCCAGGCCAGATCTGTAGCTGCTAAAAACCAGCAGAAGCTCCAAGATCTGGCCCAAGTGTTTACCCTCTGCAGATTGCCTAATTGGAGACCATACCCACAGCGTTGGCAATTAACCTGGCATTTGCCAGAGAAGGTTGTAGGTGATGTTAAAGAAGATTTAAGGATTTACAAGCATTTTGTCTTGGTTTTCCCTTGTTTTCCTCTCTACATGTTTGTCCATTACTGCTCTGCCAGTGTTGCTGTCCTCCCCAGGCAGGATAGTACTTGATTGCTTAGGCTGGGACAAATGAATACTATAAACAAATAGACTGGCCTCTTAAATATCGGGGGTGGGGGGTAACAGATATCAGCTGTGAAATATTTTCCCAGGCTTTGAATCTCAGAGGCAAAAAATGGAGGGTGGGATCACTCCTGCACTGAATAGTGTCTTACTCTGTGGTTGATCTCACTGAAATTAAGGGGCACTGTAGCGTTAAAGATGGCTTAATGGAGGTTAAGAGAAGGGCAGTACAAAATCACCTCCTTTGAGAATAATTTAGGGTTAGAGTAAGGGGTGGAAAGAAGCTGCCCAGGTAGCTCAGAAATGCATTCCTGCTCATTAGGAGGAAGGCATATTTTGCTGCCGTCCTCAAGGGGCTTCGGCTTTTGGTGCAGTGGCAGCCCAGACCAACGTGGTAAGACAGTAGGGAAGATGGGCTGGTCTGAGATCTGACACCTTCTGCCTATTCTGCTGGGCTGCTCCAGAGCCACGTGGCTTCGTGGGTGGAGGACTCTTCTGCCCTTCTGGTTGTACAGGCCACTTCTATCACAGAAATGCTTTTAGACCCACTTTGCATATCTACATGTCTGTTGGGCCAAAATAACTTAATTTCAATGTACTCTCAACTCTCCTGCCTTCTTTTTCTTAAAGAAACCATGTTTTCTCTGCTCCCTTCTGTCCTTAAAAAAAAACCCCATTAATCCTGATAACAAAGTGCCTTCCATTGATCCACAGATCAGTTGCAAAGACCATTGGTGGTGCTTGCTTTTTCAAGTGGTTTAGCATGGTTCTTATTCAGAGAAGGTCCACAGGGAAGATCCAAGATGTGGAAAGAGGACAATTAACAAAAGGTCTCTTCAGACTGTGAAAGAGATATCTGAGGTCTGTAAAATGATGTGGGTGGATCGGGATGGGTGAGATGATGCTAGCTGGGGAAGGTCAGAAGTGTTTTTTGACCCTGTGTGCAGAACTCCTTGCTGCATGTTTCTAACAGTTCATATGCCTTAAAGGGGAGACTTTGCAAGTTTATGGAAGAGAAACCCCCTGAGAATTCCTGAATATACAAGAATGGGAAGTTGCTGAGCTGCACGTGGCTGGAGACTAGAAGACTGGAGGAATATTGTTAATGTTGCCTTGATCTTAGATGCTTCATATGCACCCGTTAGGGAACAGTCGGGGAAAGATGCAGAACTTTGTTCTGATCCCATACTGCTGCTATGGTCATACTCAGGGGCCAACGGTCAAATCGGCAGGGCTAGTGTTATAGGCTGGTGTATGCCCTTCAAGGTACCTTTCTAAAATTTTCTGAAGCAATCTTCAAAGGTCCTAGTACTTGAGGCCATCTTGTATGTTTGCAGCTGTGATGCTGTATTTGTTCATTCAGAATATCTCTGTTTCTGTGGCCCAAATTATAAAAAAAAAAATAAAAAAATTCCTCTATGTCCAGTCAGCTTTCAGCAGCTCTGCTCAGAGAATCAGTTGTGCCAGCTGCCCTGGTGTTTTTTGTGAGAGAGACAAACATCTCCTGCAATGGGAACCAACAGCTCTTTTTATACAGGACACCAAACAGACATCAGAAAGGGCACACTGCTGTCTGACAGGCTGTTCCATGGATTATCAAAGGCAACTGCCTGCCAGTGCCTTGACCTACTGTATGCTTTGGTCAGGCCACGCATTTCATTCATTTGCGATTTCAGAGGTGCTTTTTGAAGGCAAAAACTCTTTTCTCGGCTAGTTGCTCTAAACGCAGGACTCTAAGTCTCTGTAGAATACTCCAGTCCTTTTAATGATTTGTGCCCTGTCACTTAAAGAGTTCTGTCTTTTTCCCAGCACTGCAATAAAATGGTATTTCCCTCTCTTGTGCTTCCTTCCTACTACTGTACTTTCAAGTTTTGTTTTGTTTGTTCAGTGTTGTCTTGATAAATTCAATATTGTTCTTCCTGGTTTCCTCTCTCATCTTTGTCTTTGTATCATTGTCCTGATTTACAAAAATCTGCTTTATTTTTTAAGCTTAAATCTCTATATTTGCCTTCTTATCTCTTACAGTTGCCTTGTTTCCTCAGATACATCCCTGGCTTGTATCTGGTATCTCGCAGCCTCTCTTGACAACTTTCTTCTAAGGGTCTTTTATTTCTTCATTTGTAGCACCATTATTCAGGTGGGTTTTACTCTGAGATTCGCTGGCTTTCATCAGTCAGGATGGTACGCTGGAAGTTATGTAAGCGCTGAAATTTTTTATTTAAAAGCTATCAGGTTAAAATGTGCATAAAAAGGAAGGGGATGAAAAAGAAGGATGGTCAAAGCAATAGAATAATCTCCAGTCAAAGTTTACTGCAAGAAGAATCTGCCGGACAACAGCTTTGGTTTGCAGGGAAATATAGGGGAACCCCCCCCCAAGAGTAAATCTCCATATTGCACCAAATCAGTGCTGCTCTAAATCTCCCCAGCTGAGGGTTTGGCCCTTGCTGTTAATTCATTTATCTTGCTCAGAGACCTATCAACTGCGGAATATATAAGTCATTTTGCAGCTGGGGAGAGAAACCTGTTGGGGCAGATTTATGTGTCCGTGCAGAGGAGTAAGGATGTTGTGAACCTGCCTGTGCCCAGGTGTTCGGTGCTGCGGGTGGAGCTCCTCCGCCGCTTCCCTCTCCCACGGGCAGGTGTGTGGGCAGTGGATGGGAGGGATGGCTGAGCTGTCGTGGGGAGGGTTATAGGCTGCTGCTGGAAGAGGCTGGGGATAGATGGTGCTTTCTGCCGGGGTTGTCTCGGAGCTGCTTGGCCTCCCAGGGCTGCTCCTGGGCTGACTCGCCGTCATCACCTACTGCTGTCCCGGGGCTGCACCTGGAGGCATGATCTGAGCCATAATTTGTTGATGAAAGGATCTCATAATGCCAAAAGGCTGAGTTACTGACCTCCGAGTCCTGTTAATTAAAGCTTGGTAGTCCAGGAGGGAGGAGGACCCGAAAAATCACGTTTTGTCCTATGTAAATGCTGGTTATCAGAGGCCGCTGCTTTCACATGCTGACACTAGGGGAGACTCCAGACAGACCAGCAGAGTTAGCAGACAGAAACTGGCCTTGTAAATCTGAACTGCCAGTTTTTGCGACAATGAACAAAAATGTAATTGTTTAACCAAATGTATGTGTCATAACTTGGTGACCTCAGTGAATACGCTTTAATTAAGTCCTTTTGTTGCTTTTCACCCCTTTCCCCCCAAGCAATTCCAAGTTTTTGAAAACAGCCAAACAAAGTCTGCTGTGACTATTATGTATCTGACAGAACTGTGAATGACCCACAACTATAAAAACACAATATACCCGCTCCCGTCTTTGGCTTTTAGGCAGGACTAGCCATAGCCATTACTGGGGTAATGAGAACTTCTCAACTCTGTGTGATGTGCTGCAGTTATCTCCTAGGGCAAAGCTGCATATGAACTGCTCAGCTGCTCTGAGCCTGCACCCTTCGCCTGGAATCAGGGGAGCCAAGCTGATGCATATCAGCTCAGGATTTGGCCCAAAGACATTTTCTTTTGTCTCGGGAAAGGGACAGTCTGTAACTGTGTCATTCAAGTTGGAAACCTGGCCTAAAGGCATGAAGCACAGGAGATTATAGGAGCTGCAGGTGGGATGGAGCTATGGAAGCCCTTCAACCAGGTTTGAAGAAAAGGTTCAGAAAGCCTGGTTGATGTGAAAGATGCAAAATAGGGGTTAGACCAAAAGAAGCAGGGAGAGAATGAGGAATGCATGGGAACAAAATCCAGGCCAGGGAAATGGGAAGGCAGTGAGAAAGAGAAGGTGCCTCCTTTGTGGGAGGTAAGGGTCAGCAGAGTGGTTAGGCAGGTTTCAGTGCTGGGCGCCTGAGCAGCAAGTGGGAGAAGGGGAAAACATTTGGAAATTGGAACTACTCGTTTCCCAGTCGGGATAATAAGGCATAAGAGCACCAGGAGGTCCCAGCAAGGTGGGAAGTGGTATGATCTGAGGCAAAGGGCTATGAGTGGTGGCTGGTGAAATGGGTTTGAGTTTCCATTGCAGAAGCAGGTGGAGAAAGGAGCTTGACTGAACAGGTAATTATTCTGCTTTTGCAGACCTATGGAGAATTTTCTAGACTCAGAAGAGGATCACAGAGAGGCAGACTGTTGAAAATAACTAAGTGGATGATCTCATTCCATTATTTTTAACTCCATATACCATTGATAATTAATTTGTCTGACACCATATTGATTTTCTGTCTCTTGTTTTATTGTCAGTGTTTTGTTTGCAATATATAACTGGTAAAGTTACAATTAACCCATATTGCCCTGTCCAAACACATCTGTGCATGTTTAGAAGCACAACATGAACATGATGCCTTGAAAAGATGCTTGCAATGTACGGTAAAATGCTCATGCCTGTACTAATGAAAAAAATTATGAGGGGTGCTTTTGTGGATGAAGGTAGAGCTAGAACTGATACCATACTGAGCCCTGTGTGGGGAACATAGTAGATATCTCATCATGCAATTATTCCTGTTTCACCCATATGTAGGACAAAAGATCTGTACAAAATATTCTTCTGTAGAATTTTACCTAACTGATTAGCATTTCTAAGGGAATACTTGTATTCAAGCCAAATCAGGATACTTTGCATTTCTTGAAAGAACTTCCCTTCTGATAACATTAAAAACCTTGATATGCATATGCTAAACATGTGATTCTCTGTTTTTTCTTGGTGACCTGACATTGTTTTCATTATCTTAAATGTAAGCTTTCTTGCTTCTAGAACAATGAATTCTGTTTTGAATCTTCAGGATAGCTAATATACATATTTACCCTCTCTCCCGCTCTCCCTCCCTTTTCTTTAACTTAGGTTTTCAGTCCCACAGTGTGAACTTCAGCCACCAGGAACAGCAGTTCCTTTGGGTAATTTGCAACAGAATAGCCAAAATGCTAAACCCAAACAAGTAGCAATGCCCTCCTGTGCACCCTGGCTTCTGCATCGTCAGTTCTGCATGACAGAATGGCTTTGCTTTGCCATCAAAAATGCACAGGGTCAACCGGAGACAATCCCAGAGAAGCACCTCCCAGCCGCAATGAGAGTGCTCACAGTCTCCTTCTCCTCCCAGCTGTTCATTCTCCTGCAACAGAGATACCAGGACCCTCCAAAATGTTTAATCCATCTGCAGTTTCCCTGACAACTGCCCAAAACTGTCCTTCCTGGCTGCCAACAGCTCTCAATACATCCGGGACAAGCTGACTAAACATCCTCCTTCCTTTCATGATCTATGCCAGCAATCATGGCCACGCGGCGTTACATCTTGCGGCTGCTCCTCCTGGATTTTACGTAACATTATGGTCTGGAGGAAGCTGAGTCCTTAAGTTCATTCTTATTTGTGAGTAGGTCTGTGTTTAGTGTTGGTGCGATTTGTGCTCGTGCTGACACGAGGGAACTGGCATAAGAGCCTGGGCATCTGGGAGGATGAGTAGGCTCCTAGCTCTGAGCCCCCGACCTCTGAACACATGGGAATTCAGTCTTAACTTAGTCACCAAAGCTCTCTCCTGAAGTTAAATGCTGTGAACATTTGTTGCAGAGGTTGTTTCAGGTGTTAAAGCAAGCTACAGTACCTATATTTTCTCTTGTTGTCATGGTTCATAGTATGAGGATCATTAGGCTTAGTAATTTCTGATCAGAAATGGGCCCAAGCCACAACTCCTCACTTGAATTCTCTAGGGGACGCTTGGGATTTATCCACTGAAGTTTGTAGAAAGCTATGTAAATGGCATTCTGATGGTGGACACTGATAGTTTTGCTCTTCTGGCTCGAGTGAGCACTCTTCCATTTGGGTAAAGCTTGTGTGTGAAAGAAACACAGCCTTGGGAAGGCTGTCCATCAAATAAAACTAAAGCCTAAGAAGCTAAGGGCCATCACAAGCCTCACAGTCTTCCACTCCAAGTGTGAGACATGCTTTGTGACCTTGCTTTATCCAGTATGCAGCAACATGTGCAGACAAAACCAGAAAAAAACCCCAAACCCAAACCCTAGGAAAACAAGAGGCCTGGCGCCACATACTCCTCCTCCATGGGGAGATGATGAGAGAACAAAGAACATGTGATGGATGTGAGACACATCACATAATGTGATGTCCTCAGATACTCAGATGAGCAAGTATCTGTGTTTCGACAGGGCAGAAGGACACCTGAATTTCTGTAACAGATTTCAATGGAAAGTGAAGATGCTGGGGTGAGTGTTTTGGTGCCACAGTACTCTTCTTGCAGTGAATGTTCAAGGATCATCAAATTTAGTGGTTAGTATAGACATGTTTTCTTCTGGACATTTCATGGCATTCCTGACTTTATTAAAATCATGTGTTGTACTGCTGTGCTTTTTTTTTATTTTATTCTTCCTTGTATGTAGAATGTCCTAGTTTGACTGCTGGTCTGGTGGCTATTTTCCAGGAAAACTGTTTTGTAACAGCTGGCGCACGTTCCTTGACTTTAGCTCATAGACTATCAGAGTTGAAAGTCTGCCTGTAATCATGTAATGGAGACAGGGCATGTTTTTAACTTACATAGCGAGGCTGAAGCTATGACAGCAAATATCACTTGCCTTACAGAGAAAGCTATAGATAGGCAGAGAGAGAAAAATAATTGTGACCGAAGGAAGAAATTCTTCAGTTCTGCTCCCACATTGAGTGACTGGAAGTCTGTAGGTGCATATTGTTGGTACCTGCTGTGACTACTTGCCTGTGGGAGATAATTTTCACACAGAAGGATTAATAATAACCAATTCCAGTACTTCCCAAAATCAGGAGCTCTCTTCAGTGGGCAAAACAAATTTCTTAGTTGCTTTTTGGAAGTGGAGCTTTGAAGAGAATCCTCTGGAAATTAAACTTCAGACAACCAACAGCCATCACTTAATACAATCTCACGTAAATCACACAGGGAGCACTGAAATGATGAAGGTGTTTTGGAATTTGCTGCCCATAACCATCAGACATATCAGATCCAATCTGCAGCTATTGTAGTATTGTAGAGATTGCTAAATATGATTCTTTTTACAAGTTCTGATAATCTGGCTTTGTGATTTTTCAGGGTGTACGGGAGAGAGTGGTTCACTGGGCAAGAGATGTTTGTGACATATTCAGGGGAAAACAATTAGTGGAATTCTTTGTCCCTCTGAGTGTTGCCTCAGTTGGTGGGGTTTGGGGACGCATGTAATGGAAAGGGCTGACAAGGTTATTGTCAGCCGCCCGTCTCCTTCACTTCCTCCGCTGATCCCTCTCACATGATTTACATTGTTCTAAAAGGACAGGCCAACAATTCAGGACATTTGCAGCAGCTTCCTTGCTCGTCTTTCTGAATTTATGTTGAGACAGGGCAAATTCTGGCCTCAGAAGGCTGAGCCTGGCTCTAGTTGCCCTCCCATTGCAAGCTGTTCTCGCTGCCTGGGGCTGAGAATCAGAGGCTCTCCTCACCCACGGCAATGCGCTGCTGGGCAGGCATGCCATGCATATCCAAATCTGCTCACCGTGTTTACTTGGACTGGGGTCCTCAGCCTCTCAGTTTTGCTCTCTTGTGTTTCCTCCTCCCCTGAAGGAGACTGTTGGCTTTCTGGGCGACATCTCCAACCAGATAGATACCTGCTGAAACGAGACATGCTATTCTAGCATAGATCCAGGCTGCCTAGGGTAAAGATTCAATCTGGAAAGTGGGCTCTAAGGCACATAATTAAAAAGGAAGTTGAAAATTATTTAAACATGAGTCTTAGCAGGGGAAAGCTGTAATCTGAATGTGTGGTTGTAGATACACAAAATGAATCCATTGGCTTAGTTTCCTCTTGGAGGTGGGTGCCTTGATATGGTATGTGAGCTGCACACTCCTTTGACATGTAGGAGGACACAACCCTGCTGAGCTGCAAAAAATGGGACATTGTAAGCAGTGGGATAGTTGCCTGCTGTCTTGCAGTCAGCATATTTGGGTTCATTATCAGCTGGGCTTATTATGTCAGGTTTAATGCTTTGCTAACTGCGGTTGAGTGGAGTGTGGTTGGTTTAGCACGCTGGCAGAGTGTTCGTGTCTACACACAGTACAGCATATAGACATGCTATGTGATTGTTCGTATGCTGGGCGGTGGTTGGTCTCAACAGAAAAGTTAATTCAAAATATTGGAATTTTCTGTTGTAGATAATAAGAAATGGAAGTGTTAGATTTTGGGTCACACTGTACAAAAACACTATGGGAAAAACAGCACGCATTGTTCCTGCAGATAAAAACAAAATAAACAACAAAACAAAGGCCCGCAGAAGCCAAAGGAGCTGCTAGAGAAAAATGTGAAATCCACTTTAAAGAGAAAAAAAGCAGTAAGTCAGCACAGCACTAACAGGTAACGCAGAAGGTGACAAGTAACATGTCTCTTCAGAACCCCAGACAATGCCTTCTCTTTTACAGCTGTTGTCATTTCATTTGAAGGACATTAGTAGCTTCATCTTTACTGCACTCATGGGAAGAAAGGAGAAGAGGCAGCACCTAGAAGTTATACTCTCCTGAAAGGAAGCGTTAAGGGTTATCGGGTAAGCTAAAAAGGTGAACTAAAAGTGAAGTGATGTCCTTGGTGTTTGATGTTCAAGCACAAAAAAAGAGAGAGCCAAAGCAGTGCATAGGTCAGGTTTTAGTCCTTCCTACACATATAGTGTCCTCTCTCATGAGGCACTTCTTGAAAGCAGAGTTTTTGAAGATATCAGACATAAATGTATCATATAAGCAGCCTATCAAAACACAGTATCCCTTCTTGGGAAGCCACCTTTCCTAATGTGCTTTTTACCGTACTTAAAATAGCAGCATTAAATGTGGTTAGCAGAACTTTCTTATACACTTAAAATCCTCATCGATTATGTAACTTAACACCATTTCACACCAAGTTCTTTTTTTCATAGTTTTTGTGAGCTTCCAACTCTCTTGGAGAATTAAGGTGTTTTCTTCTGGGTTTAAGAGAGTTACTTTTTTTCATGCCAGTATTGTACAAAGTCTTGTGTTTACCTTGCAGGCATCTTGATGTTGGTGCCAATGCAATTTATTCTTGATGATAAGACACTGGCTTGTACTTGGTTCTTCTGTTAGCAGGGTGTTTTGAAAGTCTGTTCTGATGTTTACCGGTTGTTTGTCTGCTATGTTCCTTTCCACATCCTGCTGACTGAGTCTCAGTACCACCTTCATGTTAATGTCCTGAGTTTGTAATAAGCGTGTACTGTGATATTTGTGAATAATATGCCCAGCCACTGCTGTGTTACATGATTGAAGCTTTATCTGATCAACACACGTATCTTCCTCACAAATATATTATTTCTCCTGAGATTACATTTGATCCCAACAGGGTCTCCTGATGGTAGTTTTGAGATGTCGCTAGTTCATCAGCTATTATATGATTCGAACTTTGGAAGTCTCAATTTTTGTCTTACTTATCCTTTCACTGTTGGCTCTAATAAAGCTCTAACAACACAGGGACTATCGACATGCATCTAGATATCAACCTAGTAAGGTCTTGTGTGGGAGAGATCCTCTCCCTCTATTTTTTTTCTCATTGAGGTTTTCTGTAATAGGCTGGAAATTTTTTCCTTTCTCTACTTGACCAGCTTTCACATTTCCTGGTAAATTGCTCAAACTCATTGCGAACAAACTAGTGTCTATTGTCTGAAATTATACAGTGTGGGATAACATTCGTGATGAAATGCTTTACTGCTTTGTTTGGGATGGTCACTGTGGTAGTGTCTGACAGTTCGTCTCATTTCCAGGAGGAGGGTTTTATATTAAACAGTTTAGCATGAGCGTATCCCTTGTTTTGACCAGATCGCTTTTTCTCAAGATGCTGCTCTCTGCAGTGCCCTGGCCAGACTCCAAGTCAGGGAATAATTTTCTGTCTATAAAAATCCCTCTCGAAGTTACAAACAGTCAAGTCCTAAAGACTCTTGAATTTAATTTGGCAGGTTAAGGAAATGTCAGCTCAAGATAATGAGGAGAAACCCTGAGATGTTTATTCCTTTTTTCTATTTTTCTAAATTTTGAGGAAATAGAACTCCAGTTTTTATTAAAAATCTGCAAAATGTTTTTGAGTGTCGAATATGTTTCTCCTGTTTTTTGACACATCCTCTGTTTCAGGCAGCTGTTGGGGTGTGTATCTCACAAATCAATCTGTACTTCTATCATGAAAAAAGATGTTATGGTATTGAACTCTTATATCATCCTGTAAATCATGTTTCCCAGTGTAATGAATTATCAATGTAAAAGAGCTTTGTTTGTCTAATAGACATTTTGATCAAAAATTCAATTTTTAAAAAAAAGTATTCATCAGAAAAGAAATTCTCACTTCTCATTTCCCCAGTTTTCTCCAACTGAACTGAGATTTTGTTTCCATGCATATCCTTTCAAAAGAAGATTTTATCAGTTTTCTTATTGCATGACTAAAATTTTCCAATCATCTCCAATATTTGAGTAAAAGGTTTGCAAAATGTCTGCAATGAAGAAGGAAGGTATGATTTATGAGCAAAATTTGACTTGTATTTGAGCAAAGATGCCTGTTTATCAAGACTGCATGGAATCCCAAGTCACTAGAAAAAAACCCCCACAAACAAATGCACATTGGCAATTTCATGAGAATGAAAAGGGAAGTAGCAAATTTAAGTATGTATTGTACTGTATGGTACAAAATAGTTAAAGGTTGACATGTTATTTTTTGGAACGAGAAAAATGGAATTAGTGACAAGTCCCTTTGAGATCCTTTGGGATGGAAGATGGCACATAGTGGCAGGATGCACAGTATTTGCTGTATTATTATAATCTTTCTAATTGTTCAGAGAAATAAAATGTACTTTGCTTGCCATCCTGTCCCTCAAATTTCCATCCCCTCTTAGAATATGCATTTGAACAGTATAAAATGATGTTTTGGCAAGCCCTGTTGAAGATAATTACACAGACACTTTATTTAGGTCAAAGCAACTGGGACTACAGTTTCTTCTTCCAAGTTCCTAGAGATTGTTATTTTTGCGGAGGGGTCATCTGCATAACTTAGAAATTAAGAGGCCCTTGCATTGTATATGAGGCATAATTTTGTTTTTTTTTCCCTGTTTGCCTTTGATCTGCACAGAATGAGGAAAACCTCCTCCAGTTTGAATTTCAGAATTACACGAATTCTGAGTTTGGAGAATCACAGTGTGCTGGGAAGAAAAGGGAGAGCTGGTTAATCTTCTATAATGCTTTCTATACGAAAGGAAGGAAGTATTTTAATAGCACGTTGCAACAACAAGTGCGTTGTGTGTGCGTGTGCACGCGTGTGTATGAGTGCACGCATGCTCATGCCTCCAACTCTGTGGTTGGAGTTGGCACAGAGAACCCAACTAATAAATAAAGCTCTGACGGGTTGTGTTAATCATTGTTACTCTTGGAAAACCACTTTCATAGGCTCTAGTTTGTAAATCTCATGCATTACTCAGATGTTTAGGGCTCTCCTTCTGGGGAAACATTTTGTAAACCACATGTGTCATTTCTCTTCTGTAAACAGAGGAGGAGAACCTAATGTTGGGGTTCTCCAGATTTACAAGGTAAATTTGCAAATTTGCAAAAGCCAGTCCCAGGCAACTAAAAGTTGCAATTACCAATGCATCCTAAATAGAACATGAGGCTTGTTTTAAAATAAAATTGCCAGTAAGCTATGAATCTTGTGTGATGTGTAAGCATAGGAAAAGCTACTGCAGTTCACCCATCATCCAATTCAGTGATGTTCCAGAAGAGGTGAATTTGGCTCACTCTTTTTTCGTGCTGAAATAACAGCCTAAGAGTGGTGGGATCTCATATATGTTGATAGTTTCCAAATAAGTTAAGAAATATGATCTTTTCATGCTTTTCCATATGTGTTCCATATATGATATGTTCCCTATAAAATTATTAAATAACAGGACGTCATGGGCATAACTCCTTTAGTCCCTGACATTACAGTAGGTAATTTCCCTATGTTTTTATATAGGCCTTATAGAATACCTATATACATATTCATATCTATAAAAGCATAACCATACATTTTATGTGTATATTCTTATAACTGTATTTGTAAAAAATAATGTGTTTATATGTTAGTTTAGAATATTTCTTTATAAATATAATAAAATGTCAGAAAAGCTCTTGCTGCTTTGAGAGTACAAGTGGAAAACAGGGTTTTTTTTGTATTGTCACAGAACTCCAAAAATCATTCTGTAAAACTGCAGCTGTGTGGTGCTCTTTGGCTGATAGCCTGTGCAGTGGAGAGATGGGATCAGGCTCCTGCCGTTACTTACCAAGTGATTCCCTCCTTTGCTCAGTGCTGGGAGAATATTCGCCTTCAGTTATCCTAAGTATTTTTTTTTAATATATATATATATATATAAGTATATATATAAAAATATATATACACACACACCCTTAATTTTTGGAAAAGAATGGAAGTTTTCTTTAATCAGAAGCAGGAGAAATTTAGCATATAATTAAGTAAGGATATCTTAGGGTGCTTTTTTTGAAAATATATGTGCCACAGGGACGTTGAGTTCCATAACATCTTATGTTACTTATGCCTCAGAATTGTCTTCCATTCTTATATTTCCTACCTTATGATAGGTGTAGAAGCAGAGGCATCATCTAAGACCGAAAGGAAAAGAAGAAAAGGAATAAACTTTGCTAAGATGATGGAAGTTTGTACAGTCCTTTATTTACTCAATCAGAGGACTATACGGATGTCCTGTGAAGTGGAATCATTTAATTAGGAGATGGTACAAGTATTCAACCGAAGTGCTACAGCTAAATTCTGTAATTGCCACATGGAGCATCAACTGTGTCTTCTTGTATGCTGTCTGCTCCTATAAGATTGCATCAGTCTGATCTATTGTGCCATCAATATTGCTTCTCATTTTCAATGGGAACTCCAGTGAGACTCTGAAACCTTGTCAGACTCCTGAATAACTTGGAGTTGAGTTGGTTACAATAGGATCAATTATTATAAAGGAAAATTATTAAAAGTTTCATCTTCCAAAATTAACTTTTGACTAGCATTCATTTAGTAGCTTTGATTGAAATATCCCATGATCCAGAGAGACTCTGTTTTAAGATGGCAAACAAAATTCAATGGTGGTAACTGCAAAATAGTTATATAGAGGGAAGAATCCTCCCTAAAATCCTTGTCTCTTCATGTCTATATATCCATGGACAGGATGGTATAGGTATCCAGAGATGTTAGAATAATTTTGGAGAGTTGTTCAAAAGGATCAGCTCAAGAAAGGCAAAGGAAACATTAGGAATGATTAGGTAAAGAACAGAGAGAAAAATCGAAAGCATCATTATGTTATCATGCATGTTCATGACATATCTGTATCTTAAATACTGGATGCAGTTATGGTTATCCTATCTCAAAAGAGACAAAGGTAACCTGAAAGTGGTACAGAGAAATGTGATGTGTTTTACCAGATGCAGGAATGCCTTCCATACACTGTGGACTGGAAAGAGTTGGACTTTTTTGCTTGGGAAAGAATTTGAGGGGATATGACAAAAGTCTATAATATAGCTAATATTGCAGAGAATGTGATTAGGGAAGGATTAGGCTCTGTTTTTCACAATCCAGTGAAATTATTAGGTTTAAAACAAAACAAAAAACCCCTTTCTTTTTTGTGCAATGCATAATCAAAATGGAGAATAGGATATAGTGGAAGTGAAAAGTAAAAATGAGTTAAAAAAAGAATTAGACATATTCATTGAAATCCAGTGGTGGTTGTTAAACCATATGTTTCAGAAGTAAACTCTGCTTCATGGTGTTTTTAAAACTGATTGAGGGTAGCTTGGCAGGTAAACTGGAGGCTAAACAAGGCTGAGCCTGGAGCTCCCATCTCTGCTGCTGCCCCAAGCATCCATCACTGGGTACAGGCTGGGCAGATTGCCGTCTGATCCAGGATGGGTTTTACGTTCTTATGTGTCCGGTGCATAGAAAGCTTGTCTTATATTAGATATATTTTATTATTTTTATTAGCTTTTTTTACCACCTTGAGACCCTTTGTGTGCTGCTCTTTCCACCCTCTTAGGTCCAGGAGACAGTCCCTTTGCTAATAGGCTTAAGTATAAAAATAAGCTGTGGGAGAGACCACAGGAGCCTGGAGAAGTGACTTGCTCTTGCTCACACAAGCACTGAGTGCTAGTCAGGAATAACTTTATCTATCTGTGGTGAATTCTTGACCTTGTTAAAATCAATGGCATAACCACCTTTGGCTCCAAAAGAGTTAGCTCTTCACCCTTTGTAATGAAAATTCTGTAGACGTTAGTTAGTATACTGTATTCTGAATTATGATATATATTAGAATAGGCTAGTCCAGGCTAGAAAAGTAATTAAAGAGTGCTCTTTCCAATTAATGGAAGCCTATTTACCTTACCTTCAGAAACTCTGAACTGCTTCCATCACTGTGCATGATACTTATCACAAGCTGCCTTGGTGATTATCCAGTAAGGAGCTGCAACTCTGAACTCACAGAGAGCTCAGAGAACCCAGGAGAGGCAACAGACAGCCCTTAAGAGACAATGTGCACCTAGCAAAATCAGTTTTAAAATGAGTTCATCCATTTTTTTCAGGTATATAGATTCCTGCCCTGCATGTTGGTGCTCCAAGTCTCACTCTGTCTAAATTTTCTACTTGCATAAGTTAACTTCAGCAGGGAAAACCCCTGGGGAATATAGCAGTGCCTGTGAAAGGGGGACCTGGATGTTCTTGATTACGAGATGTATATCTCAAATAGAGTAGGAATGATTTTAATCCAGATTATGACATTTGTATTCTTTTCAAGTTAGTCTGCATAAGGGAAAACTTATTAACATCTCAAATCTATGGTAGAAAAGTTATTTTCCATATTAAGATAAAAATCTTCAAGTTAATTTTAAATGTTACGTATTTGTGTTTTTTTTCTTGGTTTGCTTTTGCTTTATGAGATTTCTCTTGTCCCAGTGCATTTCATGAATAATAATCTTAAGTCTTCAAAATAACAATAGCACTTGGATTTTCTTCCACATTAACTGGACTACATTTTTTGAACACATGCTAGAGATTTGGAGCCACATCCTTGTGAAAACTGAATCAAAGGAGCTTTGTTGATTTACACAGTCTGAAGATTTTTGTGTTCTGGGCTTTGCCGCTAGCCCCAGATTTCATGCTACAAGAAACCATGAGAGTTTCCATCATCACTGTATAACTGGCTCTGTGCTTCCAAAAGCTAGGAGAAGGAGAAACACAAGTGGTCTGGAGAATATTAGTACTAGAAATTGGTTTAAATTTAGTAGTTCAAAGTGCAAAGTACTTAACTTAGGAAACAATAACAAGAATTTCTGCTAGAAAAAGGAGACTCATTTAGACAGAAGACAAATGTCTGCATTTCAAACATTGCAGGCTAATACACAGAGATGTGCCTAAGCCATTGGCAATGATGTGGCCGTGAAAAAGGCAAATGAAATCCCAGGTAAGACGTACCTAGTAGAAATAGCAAAATATTAATGGTACTACATATGGCATGAGAAGGATCTCCCCTGGAACAGGGTCTACAATGCAATTCTGTTCACTCCTATTGAGTAAAGATTAACTTAAATGGGGGAAAAATGTATACATGAATCCACTGGGAAGAAGACAGGGAAGCAACCTGTCTCAGGAAAAGAGACAGAAAGAGCTTGACAAGAGAAGCTAGTGTCCTGCCTCAGCCCTCCCGCCTGAGAGCTTTATTTGTAGCTTCACAAGCAAAAATCACCCAGACCACCATTCTGTGGTCAAGCAATGGCTGACAGCTACATGTGGACCCTAAAAACAATCCCTTCTTATGTCCTTTGAGATTTCACAGCTTGCTTTCTCACAGATGAATTCTAATATATCCGTCAGTCTTCTTTAGGTAGGAAAAGTAGCATACAGTATGCAACACTGAAACTATTTCCTATCCGCTCTCCATATGGATACCGTCAGAGTAAGCTGCTTCACATAAAGATATTCTTAGCGGGAGCATAACAGCATCCGCGTGAGGATCGAACAGGGGATTAGTTCTCCCTAACTTAGGTGCCTAAGGTGCTTCACGTAGAAGCCTAGTCGTATCCAGAGGGCAATCAGATCTTAGGTGGGTTGAAACACCCTGGGGAGATGTCTCTCTCGACCAGGCAGTGTGATTTGGCACTTGGGTCTGGTGTCTCAGACAGCGTCTCTGTAACATCTCATAGGTGAATCCCTCCCCTTTGCGCAGAATTGCTGGTGTGCTGCGAATTCTCACCTCAATGTGAATTGACTTCAAGATGAAGACGAAGTCAGCATCAAAGAACAAAATCAATGGTTGCTTTGTCACTGATTTGAAGGCAAGAGGACTGGGTTTAAATTAATGTTCCTACCCAGAATATGGCTTCTTAAAATGTATTCTTTGCCACAAATCCCTTCCTCCCAGGGCAAGAAGATGGTAGTTACCTCGTTCTAAGTTTCTTTACTGGTTGCTTCTACATGATTAATTCAAGCCTCTGAGGAAGAATTACTTCCAGGTTGACTTTTCCACCGGTTGGAATTTCTCCTGTCAGGATTATGAAGCTGTCTCCCACACAATTTAAAAATCTCTTTGATGTAGCCTGTATCTTGCTCTAGCTGCACAGTAAATACATGGGAAATTAAACTCTCCAATGGGGAGGGTATCCTGTGGTTACAAGTATCTTGAGAGTTGGTCCAAGAATTATTATTCTTGCTTTCCTCCAGTCTTGGTGATCTATAGCGTTTACCTCCTGTAGATTCCCCTTTGATTTTCATTCCTTTTGTCTTTATCCAAGAATTTCACTACCCTATTCTCCATTTTCATATTGTCGTCTGCTGGCATTGGAGATGTTTTTCACATACAAAACCATCCCTCCTCTGTCTCTTCCCGTTGTATCTCTTCTATATAAATTGAACCTGTCCGTACTGATATTCTGGTTATGAGAATCATTTTACAAGGTTTCACTTGCTCTCATACTTTCCATTATTTAGTGATACTTCAAGTTCTTCTTGCTTGTTTCCCATACAGAATTTCCATTCACATAAAGCCACTTTATGACTTTAGCACTTTTATTATTCATCTTCTATTTCAGAGCCTCAACTTCTGTCTTATTTTGTGTGTTAAAAGCACACACTTGATTCTTTGGATTAAGTAAAAGCTTCTCCTTTCAGCTTATTTTAAAGCCCACATAACAAGCCAATTTTGTACCTGAGAAGTTGTCACTCTCTCTGTTTTAGTGGAGACCATCTAAGCAAAGCAGCCATCTCTCGTCACCGAAGATAGCCGAGTCCTCTTTGATTCTAAAATCTTTTTCTCTGTGCTGTGGGAGAATATAGTGATTGGTGTCTCATATCTGTCTTCGCTTTTCTTCACCAATGCATTGTATTGGAAGGCTCTGTGCAAAAAAATCACCTGGGTTGATTTCAGCTTCGTTTTTTTTCCCCTGTTTCTTTTCCTTGATCTCTGAGGAGGTCTTTCATCTTCCCTAAACAAAATTATAGCTGTTCCTTAAGTCAGAGATTGCTTATCAGAAAAAAACCTTCCTTCTAAAGAAATAAATAGAGCAAAACTAGACGAATACGAAACAAATGTTTCACATTGCTGCCGTTATCAGTATGCTAATGTCCGTGCTCTGCAGTATTACTGTGGAAACACTGCAGTATTACTGTGGAAACAGTGATGTGGGTTACTAAAAGAAAGATGATCTACTGTGAAATGGCTGTGAAAAACAGAGGGGTCAATTTCTTTATGAGCCTTCCTATTAAAAAGAACAGCAGAAAACTGAAAGTCCAATCTGATTCATATTGCTGTAGATTTTGAAGGCTGAGCTCAAGGCATCATAACAAAATTGCAGCCCCAGCACTCCGGGAGATGTTCCTGGACTGTGCAGGATCACTGAAGGGATAAGGAGAAATATTATTTGCATTTTAACAGATAAATGTCAGTTAGCTGTTTTCCTGTTTTAACAGGGAGTTTGAATGATGATTCCTGAGTTTCTCTGAGGTTGGTTCTGTTCACTTAGCAGCACTCTTTGATATTTGTGAAATGCCAGCTTTCTATGAATATAGGAGTTTGGCAAAGAACGAGAGAACTATTCATTAAAATTCAAAAGTACATAAATGACAAATAAGGAAGTAATTTAGAGGATGTATTTGGCATGTGGGGAGTGGAAACCAACCAACTAGCCTACTGCAACTTTGACTATATTTGAAGTTATGTATTTAACTCATCCTTCTGATCCCAGGCTGGCTGGAGTCTGCAGAGTTTTCAGCCCTGGGAGAGGCACCAGGTGTGCTTTGTGCTGAGGTCAAGCGATGGCCCCTAGACACAGTGAGGCCAGGGTAAAGGCTGAAGAGCCGGGCCATCTGCTGCCCGTGCTCCATGGGGTTGACGGAAAGTGACAACGCTGATGTAACGAAATGACAAATAGGGTAAGTACAGTGATGTAACCAAGAGCTTAATTTTTTATATCTGTTGCCGCATGAGGCCAGGAATGGGTGTTGTTCAACAGATGGCAAATTTTCCCAAGAAGGGACAAAGGCAACACGTTGTTATCTTTCCACAAGGATTAGAAGAGCTTGCTTTGTCTCCGCTGTGCCTAGAGCTGGCCTGCCTTTGGATATCATCTCGAGCAGGGCAACTTGAGGAGGGCTTTTGCCTCGCCTGGGCTAGAAGCCTGGGATGCTGAATATCCATTGCTATTTGTACTTGGAATAGATAGATGAAACCTCTACTGGGATCACCTGTACGTGTCAACTGCACTGTCGGCATGTAGAAACAGAGTGACTTCTACTCAAGCTCATGTTGTCTACCAGGCAAAAAACATCTCCAAGATGTCAAAGCTTCCTTTGCACGAGCAATTGTCTTTGCGTGCCACAATGATTGTGCAGACTGCATCACAGATCTGTGTTGCTGCTTGGAGTTTGCAAACATGCCTTAGCTCCCTTTTCACAGGCAGTCGCTTGCATGGGAAAAAGCTAATGAGTTCAGAGGCAAGGTTTGAAAATATGCAGTACCATGAAAAAATATTGCAGAAGCTATCAAGCCTTCTCACAAAGAAAGAGAAATATCAATCTATTATTCCTTCTAATAAGCTCATTGGTACACACTAAAGCCAGGAATTACCTTTACTGGCTTACGTGCCATTTTAAGGTACACAAACTGCACGGTAACTTCATTGTTCACAATGGTAATTAAGTCACTACATTATCTCATCACAGTGAGTCACTTAACTGGCATTGCTGTTGCAAGATGGGAAAATTTACCAAGGTGGAAAATTATGGGTCAGATTAACTCCTAGTGTAACATTCAGAAGTATTATGCCCTGAATACATTTGGCCCACCCTTGATAAATTAGATTGTGTTTAATGTGCTTCGGAGAGGAGATGAATCAGACCTGCTGTTTGAAAAAAAAAAAAAAAAAAGAAGAAAAAACCTGTCTCATGCTTTTAGTTTGCCCATTCCTTAGGGCAAATGGCTGTTGAAGTTGTGGAAATAATCCCTTGTTTTTCCAGAAAAGGCCTACCTGCAGCTTCAGCAGTAGATCACCAAGAGAGTGTATCTTCTGTACCAGGTCATGGGAGTTCAGTGCAGAGTTGTACAGTAGAAAGAGCACGCCGGCAGTCTCTTAAAGACATCAGACTGCTGAAAGTCAGCCATGCACATGGCCCTGAAGGGATATCTACAAGGAACTTAAAGCTATAACATCATACACAAAGGGCTGAGATGGAAATCGAGTCTAAAATATACAATTACATTTGAAATGCATTTTAAAACAGGCCATGAGGATCTGTTTTTGTAAAGCCCCCATGACCAACTTTTCCTTTTGACTGTTAATTTTTTTTTAAAAGAAGGAAAACAGAAACTGTTGATACGGTAATATTTTTCACTGATGACTTGCATTATCCCTGAGTGACAGCTCCTTAATTCAATTGCAGGAAAATACGGACATCATGCCCAGGTAAACACTCATTAACTTTTCTTGACAGCCCTTTTTAAATTAAAGGAAAAAAAAAAGCACTCCAAGTTGCTGCCAAATTTGGCAGCTCTGATCTTGTCCTGACTCTAAGCCCAAGGAGCATTTACCAGGTCTCGTTTCCGAGGACATTGGTGCACTCAAAGCAAAGCGGGCGCCACGCTCTCCGGCAGGCTCGGGGCTCCGGCAGCCACCGCCGCAGCGGTGTTCCCAGCTGGACCAAAATCCCAGTGTGCAGCAAAACCCCTCGGTGGGTGCGGAGCGGTGCTCTCGGGTTTTAGTTTTGTGGAAAGAGTTAAGCGTTTAAAGACGAGGGTTCAGGGAAGGAGAGTCTGAGCCTGTTGAACTTGTTTTTCTCTCCCCCAGAGCTGCCCAAGTTTACAGTCTGTGGCGCTATCTGTAGGGCTTCAGACAGCAATAAAAGGGAGGCAGAGAGGTTCCCTGACAAAAGCCTGAAACCCTGGTATCTCTTTTGTTTTCACCCTAGTCTATGGCCACTGACATTACTCCCTTACACCATGGATGGATAATAAGCCCCCTTCTCAGGAATAGAAAAGCTCTTATACATTTTAATGTGACCTTAGACAGTGCTTTTCAGAAATCACAGGCACATCTGACTACACTTGAGGTTGAATTGAGCTAATGGCATTCACCTCATCTTTAGATGCAAAATTGGAAGATAAAAAGACCTTGATGTGAAAAGGAAAGGGGGGTTGTGGGGAGCGGGGGTGGGGGGAAGAGAAGCAGATTAGAGATATTGCTTAAAAATCTTATGATTGCTAGTTGATAACGAAATGTCTCCTTCTCTTTCTAAAAACCCTATGGGCTTGCAAGATGTCCTTGCGCTTTTATTTTTAATGATAGAATCTTTTTATTCCCTGGCCAAGGAAATTTCAATGTTGCTGCATATGTGGCCAGGAGATACGTTGACCTTTAGCAAATCTTATTTTTAAAATCAGATGGAACAGTTATTGCAATATTCCAGCCCTGTAAGATTAAAAAAGAGCTTTCTTCCTCTGTAATCAGACGTGGATTAAATTTATTAAAGGTGCAGTATCTCTTTTTTAAATGACACTTGCCAGTCATACTGAATTCTAATAAGCCATTTGAAGATTTTGTATCCTCCTGCTTTTATTTTTTTTTGAAAGCTGAAACCAAGGCATAAAAAGAGTGGGATAACTTATTTGACTAGCAAAGAAACTTGATGTTAACAGGAGAAGGGCAGCAGACAAAAGAAAGCGGCTGAAACATTAATGAATGATAATGCTGAGCAATGAAACATGCAAAGGAGCATGCAACGAGGAAATTCAATGAGGAAAATGCAATTTAAAGACCAAAATAAATCTACTCAGTGAAAAGGTGCAACGGGCACAGAAAAAGGCTTAAAAAAATCAAGTGGTGAGTTGGTTATAATAATTTCAGTTCTATTCCTGAGCAGAACTGTCTGCCTGTTGGGTGCATATGCACGTTTGAGAATGCGAGACCAGTCAATCCTATTTGAATGTGTTTGTATTTGCTAAGTACGAAGAGTTGCTTGGGGTTGTCCAAAATATAAGTAAAGCTATAATCCTTTCTCTTGGGAGTGTACGGACTGACTAGATGGGTTCCTTGACACTGTTGTCGAAATTTTCAAAGCAAATTTGGAGAGTTATTCAGCAGCTTCTATTAAAATGAATCTATTCTGAGCCTTCGTTGAAAATCTTAACCTCTAAGTGTGGGTGCAAAAACACTGATGGCGCAGGAAATGCGGAGTGTACAAGGACACTCAGCAGAAGTTTCTTGTTAAGCATATCCATCCTTTCAAACTAATTAGTAGCGTCCTAATTAGGAATCTGATCTATGCTCTCTGATTGTGCCTAGCAAGGGAGTCTTTCTTCCTTCTGACCTTCCCAGTCCTACTTAGCCAAAAGTTTTGGTGGTTCTGAACCTGCTTTGCAGAATCAGTCTGGATGTGTGATAATCACGGTGGGAATCTTCACGGGTGGCCTCCTGAAAAAAAGCACAAATCCAGTTTTGCACCACCGTATGCAGAGCCCTGGCTTGTGAGCAGAGCTGCAGCTTCAGGGTCTGGTTGGGGGTCTCGGTCAGGACAGCGCTATAGGTGCACCGGGGTTACTGCCCCTTCCACACCAGCGCAGGGAGAAGCCGTCCAGTGGCAGGCTCTGTCAAAGCACCTTCCAGCATCCCACCCTGAACTTCCCAGTTCTCTTTCTGGTTGCTATCTCTTACTCCTCAGGAGATGCTCGTTACTGGAATTATATATGATAGTGTGATACATAGAGCCAAATGTATCCCCAGGGTAACTTTGCTGACACTAGTAGATTAGCATGTGCGATAAATTTGGCCATTCCCGTGATGCAAAAACTCTTCTTTTTATCCCTAAATAAACATTAATTAAAAGTTTTACATACATAAAATATATGAAAGGAAAAAAAAAATACCCAACTGCTCCCACATTAACATTATAAGAAATATCACTTACAACAGCAAAAGCTAGGAAATTAAGTAATTCAAGCTAGTCTGGAAAAATTGAAGCATCAGTGCCAGCTAACAGGAGCTGAGAATTAACTACCTGACTGCAATTTGTTAGTCATATTATTCCCTTATGATTTTCATTATACATAGGAAAACAGCCCTACATCGAATGTGTGATTTTTTAAACCCAGATGCTTTAGGAGCCTTAAAACTTGTAAATCAAAACCAGAAGAGATTTTTCTCTTCATTCACTCTTTCTTTTCTTTCTTTCTTGTTTTTCTTTTTCTTTCTTTTTTCTCTTTCTCTTTCCCCTTCTTTTTCCTCTCCTCTCTTCTCCTCTCCTCATTTTTCCTCCTTTCTCCTCTGCTGTAGATGATGGGAGTGCCTAGCATTAGGCCAGTGTTCTTGTCATAATTTTCTAAATAAAAATTATTATTATTAGAGGGTGGTCCATTATTTCCCATGTTTTAAAATGTATTTTAAATTGCTTTTATGATATTGTACAATGCCCCAAGCACTTCGCTGGGGGAGCACTTTATAAATAAAATTATTATTATTATGCTTAGTGCACATGTCAGCAAGTGTTCATAAGAAATAAGTGACTGGTACCCTTGCCCTCCAGAGACTGAGCGCCTTATTTCTTTAACTTGACTTTCACCGGCCTGGAGTCTGGGTAAGAATTAGAGTCACTTCTAATCTTGTTCTTCCTATTGGCACAAGAAAATGAGCTGTCATTGAGTAGCACTGGCAATGAAGGGCCATTTTTTTAATTCCTTCTACATCATATGCTATAACTACATTCCCCCTTTTTAATTTGAGGATGTAGAGTTGTCAAATGGGAAAAAAAAAAGAGCTCTTTAAAATTTCAATGGGACCTTCTGGAAGATTCATGTGTGTTGTGTGCATGGAAGCGTGGGTGGACTGGCAGAAAGGCAGGAATAATCTTAGATTGTGTTAATGTTAAAGCTTAATAAGCAGTTTGGTGCAGTATATGGAGAAGGTGTTGGTCCTAAGTTCTGATTGTGTGGTTTTTGAAATCTGCAATTCTTTAATAGATAATTTTTTTTTCCCTTTAGATGAACTTTAAAGAAAAATGATAATGTAAGCACTGCTAGTTACTCTAGGTTGGGATTTAAGATTACAGCATTTAGTAAGATTATATATTTGATGAACAAGGCGAGGTGGTGTGTGTCAGCCTTTGAAGGGGTTACCTCGCTTAGGAAGTGAGTATTAACAGCATCTCAGCCCTACCAAGATTAATGTCAGTGGAATCAAAACTGGCATTAGCACAGCACTGTTGTCAGGAAGCTCGCGACAGTTCAATAACTTTAACACACTGGGTAGATTTCAGTGTGTGTGTCAAAGACTAGTACTGCTTAAAAAGGCATGTGGCAAGGAGGAAGTTTTAGTACAAAGATCATAAAAGATTTGAATACGAAATGTGCAAGTGTTGAGTATTACTTGTGGGTACTTGAAAAGAAACAAACTTTTTTCTTTTTTTTTTTTTTCCCCTGCCCCCCCCCCCGTTTTGTTTTAGATGAGTATTCCCACGTATGAATCATTAGCACAGGGGTCTGATACAACCTGTGTACCTCATTTCTCATGTACACATACAGCTGCCAATGAACCTAACGAGGAAATGCGGTTTGTTAGCTAATGATAACAGGAAGGGTATGTAAGAGAGGGATGCAAACTGCTTCTGATGGGTTCGTTAAACATGACGCTGTGTGTCTCGGGTTTGATTTTCACCTGCCTCTATGTTTCTTCACTTTTTCCGCGGCAGTGCTAAGGAGCTCAAGCGCTCGGGAAAACTGGCTTTGCCAACTCCCAAGGCCCGCCGCTGACCTTCGAAGCCAGAGGAACGCCGCGGAAAGCGGGTGACAAGCCCGTTGACACGTCTTCTTGGGGGCACCCGCGGAGTTCCACGGAGGGCCGTCCCCCCCCGGGAGGCAGAAGCGCGGCCCCCGCCCGCGGGCCGTGCCCGCACAAAGGCCA
>NW_010973368.1:15157448-15210085 GCF_000737465.1 Haliaeetus leucocephalus | reverse complement strand
GGGGGGGGGCCCGGCGCTGGGCGGCGAGCCGCCGGCTCTGCCCGGCCCCACGCCCGGCCCTGCCTCGGGGGATGGAAAACTGGAAGAGGGAGCTGTTTTGGAAGCGTCTGGGAAGCTGCTCTCCTCCCCTCCGTCCCGGCCCCTCCGAGAGCGGGGACTGCCTGGTTTCGGTAGTGATGTAAACTAGGAAATATTTTATTTTTCGCCTTGCTTTGTCAGACCTTTGGAGCCCCGTGTGACGGCTCGCTCGGTCCGGCTCCGGTTTACGTAGGTGCGATTCTGGTTCAGAGCCGGGAGGCGCGGTTCGGCACGAACGCTAGTGCTTCTTGGGGGGAACTCACAGATAGCAGTTCAGTGCACAGGGCAAGTGCGGGGAACGCGTCGTGCCACCTAAATTTGTAGGAGGGGTGAGGTTGGGGATGTCGTCTGTGTCTTGGGGAGGGGAAGAAAAAGACGTATGCATTTGGAGAGGAGGGTTTATTGTTACTGTCCTGTTAATTCGTCTCACAAAAACATGAAATCTTGGAAAGCTAAACCGAAATGATAAAGGAGTACAGTGTGCTCATTTGCCTCTACTATAGGCGTTTTATAAATAAAGGAATCTGGCTGCAAATGATCCGAAGTAATATTTTAGCACAAGCCTTAAACCACACATTATTATTATCCGTTCCCATGCTTCTCTCCCTATGTATCTACAGATATTTTTGCTGTCTTTGCTGTTGTGGAAACAGAGTCCTTTTCACAACTTTCCCTTTTATAAGTCACTGGGATTTGAAAGCCTCAGTCTGACTTCTGTTCCCTCCTGATTCTTTAATAGCTGCCTCTGCAGTTTGCTACTGAAAATGCAGAACTACTGGGAAGGAAAGATAAATAAATATAAAAAAAAAATTATTTGCTTTAAATGTGTGAAGTGTTCCAATAATTTTAAACAGTTTAATTTAAATTTTAAACTGCAAATCTTCAACCTCTAATCACTTCTAAACTGAAGTGGTTTTAACCAAATGTGAAGTGCTGCAGAGTTTGAAATGATTATGCCTGGAGTAGATGACTGTAAACTTTGGAGAGGGTTGCAAGCTGTCTTTTTTTTTTTTAAACAAGCACTTGCACAGCATTAAACTATTCCTGCTGAAGAAGGCGAGGGGCTGAGAGGAAAGCTCTATTAAAACTGCAAGACCAAAACAGTGGAAGAATCGAAGCATTTGAAAGTTTTCAGAGGTAGCATTCAGTGCCAGGCTGAGGCAAACTTAGAAAGCCCTTCCCAGTCCCAGAGCCCTGGTAGGGCCGGGGGCGTGCTGGGCTGTGGGTGCGAGGCAGGGAGGGTGCCGGGGGTTCTGCAGTCCCCGGGCTCCAGCGCCGCAGGAAAGTGAGCCTCGCCGAGGCTCGATGGAGAGGAAGGTATGCGTGCAGCAGGGGGATGGTTAACGCTCCCAAGTTTGCAGCTATGTTTTTAGGACTCTTTCCAGCATTAGTTTCTCTTCAACATTTTTATTTTAGGGCTTTCAGTCTTTGCATTATGTGTTTTTCCTGTTTGAGGGAGAGAGTAAGAAACTTAAACTAGAATTCAGAAGCTGGTCCAGGACTCGGCTCCAGCTGGAAAAACACATGTGCTGGCATTCAGCTCCTGTAAGCTCCTTTCTGACTATTTTGAATGCTGGCATTGTTACAATAGGCAGGGGAACAGCCATGATAGCCCAGGGTGACAAATTGCTCAGTCTTGTGCATATATGTTTTTGCCTGGCTGGTTTTTATTAGCATGTAAGCATCGTCTGCGGACTGCGCATTCTTTCCCTTTCATTTGCATGACCCCGTCCAGTTCAGACGACTGACAGATTCACTATGTGATTTCCAGATTTTGATGATTAACTTTTTGACAGCGGTCCTTATCTTTTATTTAATATTATTATGATGATTATAACAAAGGGCTGCATGTCGGGCAGCGTGGAAATCAGACTGGATGCTGCCTCCTTAGCTCCGATGGTAACTTTGTGTTGATTTAACAACAAAACAGAGCACAACTTTATGGATTAAATGAGGAAAAAGGGGGACAACTGCCGAATCTGATTATTTGGGTTTCTGCCATAGGTAGCTATTTTATGTCAATAGGTAGCTATTTTGTGCCCTGCTCCTTCAAGGACTTTGGTACTTATTTAACTTTCCTCAGGCGAGTAATCCCATTGACTTAAGCAGAACTACACATATGTGTGTAAGGGCCAGGGCCTTATTATGCAGAGAGGATGTAAATAAACATCAACTTTTTCCCCTTTGGTTAAAAGGAGACTCTTGTAAATGAATGAAACCAAATGAACAAACAGAAAACAGATGAAAGAGAAAACATCCCTTCTTCCTGAAAGAAAAACGTTACATGCATCACTTCAGATTTGGC
This sequence comes from Haliaeetus leucocephalus, assembly GCF_000737465.1. NCBI lineage: Eukaryota > Metazoa > Chordata > Aves > Accipitriformes > Accipitridae > Haliaeetus > Haliaeetus leucocephalus. Next base: position 15,207,702 of record NW_010973368.1, on the reverse strand, counting down.
AGCCTCTTGTCTCTTACAGACTCTGTTTTTGTTTGCTTAGAGATGGCTGAATTACTATTTTTGATACCACTTAGGACCGTGTGCTAGGAAAGAGTTCTCGTCAAAGCCTCCCAGTGGGGCTGGACAAGATCTCTCAAGCTCCGCGCGCTCCAGCAGGGACGATGGGGGAAAGCGGCGACAGGTAATTTTTGGTGTGCAGCCCCTCTTTTGCGTAGGAATTTGCATGAAAGATATAAACACACTTTACATGTGCAAATCAGAAATAACTGCTTGTTGGGCATTTGCCAAGGAGAAGGGCTTTGACTTTGCAGCTAGCTTTCGCTGCTGGTCCGAGAGCTTCAATCTCTTGTCCTCCAGGTGGTTAGTAAATTATCGATGTCTATTGCTCTATGTTATAGGTGATTTTTGTTCAGTTTTGTTGTCTTGCCTGAGGGTAGAGGCTGGCAGAAGGACACTAGATGCAGAAGACCGATTTCTTTTCTATTCCAGCACCCACTTGGTAGAAGGCTCTCGAATTTCCTGGCTGTCCTTTCCCCAAGTGAGTTAGATGCTGCTTTGTTGCTCTGATTTGAAACAGCTGCTAAGGGAATCTCTGCCACTGAGGTTTTGGTGACAAAATGGAGATTATATCCCCAAACACCCTCCCAGACATGTCTCCTTCCTTCTCTGCCTTGCAGGGAAGGAGGTGAGTTTAGCATCAGGAAATGCCTCTCGGGGTTTTATGCTAGCAGAAAATACTCCTTTGCTTTGGGAATTCAGTACTGGCAAGCAGTGGAGGCATGATATCCCCTTTTCAATGCTGAAGTGGAGCAAAGGGATTGAGTCAGGGCAGAATCTTGTATCCGTGTTTAGCAGATGTTCCTCTGTCATGCATTGAGATTTTCCAATCAGTACATCTCATGGTTGGACTCAAGCAATACAAGTTAAAATCAGTCCTTTGAGTGGGTGGAAAAACAGTCATGAATGTGTGAAAACTGTCTGGGAACATCCACGCTCTTCATTAAGGTCTTTGTGTATACTGAGGCTGATGGACAACCTCCTGCCATCTTCTCTGAACTTTGGAGCAGGCGTATATATGGATTTCAGTGATCAGCAGAGGTCTTGTTACACATTGCTGTCTTGGCTAAGTACTGGAGGTTGACCTCTAAAGGTACAAGGTGTGAGCTGTGACAGCACAAACTAAGAAACTGGGCTTTTATGTTTCTGGCTAAAGTAGACTCTCATATCCTATAGATCGACTGCTGAGGAGGACGTTTAGCAGACTGTGCTCCTCCGTGAATCTGGTCAAAGCTTTTGTGCTGAAACATTTATACTGTTAAAAACACACTTGTTTGCTGGCTCTGAGGCATTTCAAAAGAACAGGCCTGTTCTAACACATCTTCCAAACGATTTCAAGACTGGACAGCAAAGCAGATTTCCATCCAAACCAGCCTGGCTCCTCCCTGCTTCCTCTCTGCCGTCCACCCTCTGGGTTCTCTGGGCTGGGGTGGTCCCGGACTTCATCCCTGCTGGTGCTGTGTCCCTCCTGCGGCCCCACGGTGCCCTTGCAGCTCCTGGTGCTGGGCCCACCTCTGTGGCAGCAGGTTTTGGGGCTCCCAGGCAGCCTGCTCTGGTTGTAGAGCCATAGCTGAGCTGGAGGTGTCAGTGCTTGGGCTTCCCTGCACTCAGCACTTCTAACAAAAGCATTTCAATCATTTACAGTAGTAGCTTGAATTTTTCTTTTCCACACACAGCTTTGAAGCCTCCACTCTTCACTCCGATGTCGATTTTTGGTTCTTTCAAAACTGCAAAATTTTCCTCAGAAAGATCACCCTGGAAGCTAGCTCTGGTCACGGTATGCATTTAGCTAACATGGCCTCAGAAGATAAAGTGAGAAAAATGTTTGAGAATGTGGACTGGCAAACCGAGAGGAGGATTTTCTGGCGTCAGAAAACAGGTAAATAGTGCCTCATTCTGCAAACACTTACCATGAAGTGCTTATTTTTGGGGGCAAACTGAACACCTAAATGAGGCTGTGCCCTGGGAATAAATTTGGGACTTTGGACCATCACTTTGTGTAAGTCAATATTGCTCCCTTTGGGTAAATAGTGATGGACTTCACTTGTGGTGGATCTGGCTCTCTATTTTGTGGGAGGCTTTTGCAGAACATGGCTTTTGCAGAAGGTGGCTTTCACTGAGGTTTCGTCCCTTCTCTAGGGGCTGCACCGGCAGTGCACGGTCTCCTCCTGGCTTCTGCCCAGCCAAAAAATCCGATGTCCCCCATCGCTGGGTTCAGTGGGGCTGAAGGAGCCGGTGTCGGAGAGGCACCGTGGGCAAGGACAGCTCTCAGGAACGTGGCAAAGTTAAGCGCTTCCCATTGCTGCGCTTTTCCGTCAGGGAGGTTGAGTTTAATTTGCTAGCTAATCTCTGGTGGTGAAATTCATTTCTGCTCTGTCTGTTTAGATTGCCGTGACACCCACCCGTGCCCGTGTCCGCTGAACCCTTTGGCTGCCAGGCGCTCCGGGTGGAGCGGCGCGAGGAGGGGTGCTGGCTGCTAGTAGCTGCTCCCCCCGCGCTTGGCCCTGGTGCGATGTAAAGAGACCGGGGTCTGCTCGGACATACCTGCTTCCCACGCAGAGCCCTAGTAAACTCATCACAGTGCAAGCATCCGTAACATTGGATGTCCGAGATTGCCTGAGTTTTGTCCCTCCCTTCATGGGTTTTAGCGCATAAGTCAATGTGATTGTCCCAGTTCCTCTCCTTTGTTGCTTTGTTGTTCTGTTTTTTGTCGTAAAATTTCCTCATATTGGGTAGGGGAGGAATACAAACAGAAGAATAGAAGGGAAAAGGTGAACACTTTCTGGTCTTGCTTACATGGGACAACATTTCAAAACTTCTACATCTTCCTCAGTATTTTGGCTCTGGTTTTAATAACTTTTAATCACTTTCCTCGTTAGCCTGATTGTTCATTTTTCAATATGCTCCTTTAACTACTTATATACCTCACAAAGAATAGTGCAGCGAAAGCAAACTAATTTATTAGAAAAGCAGAACCACATGGCATTCCATATTGGGCAGATTTGTGATGAGCAATTAATTATTTCTATTTTCTTCCTCCTCAGTTTAAATACAGTTTAAGTTGTTGATGTTAATATTATCAAACCAACATTTTTATATCATTTGCCAGGCTTGACAGAATTAAGTGGATTTCTTTAAGTGATAATAGACATAATTAATTTGGTGTATAAGTTGCTTTGTTGCCTTTGAAGTTAAGTAAAAAATGAGATGTTAAGACTGAATTAGTGATATTTAATTGGAAACCATTATAAAAAATAAACTACATACACGGTAGTTCCAGGAAATAGAAAAGAGAGAGTATATGTTTAACTGCAGATACTAACAATTTGTGGTTGAATGTTTTGCTTTAATAGCTGTAAGAGTGGCAGCAGTGATTGCGAGCACAATGGAGAGAAGGCAGAGCGACGCAGAAAGGGCAGGGCTGAGCTATTTGAAGATGATTGACAAGAATAGTTACGTGAAATTTCTTTATAGGTCATGCAAACAGACAGAATGAAACCATTGCTCTTGGAGATAGTGCAAGTGTTTCATTTTGCTTATTTCATCTTTTCTAGTCCTATAATAAATAGTGGTTAATACCTTGCAAAGGATGTTAGGTTCAGCCATGTGCCTCTGCACCTGGCTTAGTAGATATTTGGAAGATAGAAGAAGATGTTAGCATGTTTAATGGTTTTTAACATACAGCACTGCTTATCAGGAGCCTATTCTGAAAAATGACATGCCAGAGACCTGGCATTCTCCTGTGCATCAGCTGGACAGCCTGGAAAATCTAATCTGTGATACCAGTATTATAAATCAGATATTACTCTCAGGTATTATCAATTGATCATCAGCTCAGTCCTGTGTAAGGTAAAATTTGGCCATTTATTAAAATGAGTAGGTTTCCGGCTTGCCTTTTCTCTCAGAAATAGCCTAATTTAAGTCTTCAGCTGTTAGAAGAAAGTTCTGCTTTGTTTTCAACCATGAGGTTAAAGCAGCTGCAGCAGAAGCGTATGTGGAAGGAGAGGAGAAGGGATGGAGTTGACTTCCCTCAGGTGGAACAGGCAAGCCTAGTAAAACCAGTAATTCCCCCCAATAATAGTGGTTTAGGCAACGTAAAAAATGGGCGCTAGATATATTCCTATACTGTTGTGGTGAACTGGATGCTTTCATTTATATTGGATGGCAGTTAGGTAAAGCCGGCTGTGTAAGTGAAGAGATTACAGCGATGCCTACAAAGGGATGAAAACTAAAGCTTTTATTCCACCTGAATTTGCAAGGAAACAGTGTGGATTATAATACCGAGATTCCCTTTTCCCCCTCCTACACCTTTCTTGACAGTGAAGACACATACCAGGTTCATTCTTGGTCAAGTATGTGCCCGCAAACCTCACCAATCTGGGTGGAAGAAAGAGGGGGTACTGTTGAGGAGTAAACAGAAGATGCCTGTGGTCACCTTTAAATTACTGTTATGGTGAAATGTGCTAATAGCTGCCATCAAGTGAGCCTTTGATCCAAAGACAATAATAGATCTCATTATAATCAGCGGGTTTGCCAAACACTCCTTTTCAGGCTCTGAAGAAGAAGCAACTGAGCCTCTTTAAATAGCAGAGACAATGGAGGGATTTCAGACAGCACATGCCAGGTCAGAGCTGAGCATGTAGGCAGGGGGATTTCCTTGGTGGCACACAGGGGATGGGATATTGGATTTGCAGTTGCCGAGCGTCCGGTGGCAGCAAAGCCACCCAAAATCCAGGAGCAGCAGTTGTGAGCAGAGCTGGGACAGGAGGAGTGGGACCAAGGGTCTCGGGTGTGGAGCTCGGTGGTGCTGGACGGTGAATTCTGGGTACAGACACTGTGTACAGAAACCCCCTCCGTGTTCAGGGAAACACACCTCTGGCTTGGCGAAAAAAGGAGAAGTCGAAACACAACCTAGGGATCACTGTACTGTGTCACTGTTTTCCCATCCAGAGCAGTCCTGGGGGGAACTGAATCCTGTCTAACTGCTAAGACCAAAGGAGCAACAGTGATGCGCTTGAAAACCAGTGAAGTCTGTGGAAGACTCCTCTTGCCTGTTGTGAGCTCTGGATCAGGTCAGGGTTGCCAAGAGTTTGATACTGCTAAGATGATTATCTCAAGGGGATGTTTCTGAGGGAACTGTACAGCGGGGGAGACAATACTTGCTTTGCCTGGTTTTGACAGTATGTCACATTCGATGGATGCTCTCTTCACTTTCCAGCTTTTGACAGGCCATAAAGGCTAATTAAACAAAATACTAAATTCTCATGCTTCCTTCAAAGGAGCACACATTTATCCTGCAAATAGTTAATACCTACTATCATGGGTATGTAACTAGTCAGTGTGATATAACACATATTGCAGAGCCTACTGAAGGCAGATATTGCCAATTAACACATGATATTACCAATCAGCATTTGTGCCATTTATAGAACACGTTGCCTTGCTGCTACTGGAGCTTCAAGACCCACAGTGGTATGAAAGCATTTTTAAAGTAGGATTTTATGTCAGAGAGGGAGTAAAGCTCTGTGTTGTTGAAGAGATGGAATAACAACTCAGGGCTGAACTCTAGGGAAAGGAGCAGCACTTTACAAACACACAAAAAGGCAAGGTCCCTGCCCGGAGGGTCTTACAGTCACAGGCAAAGGAAATTCTGTGTATGAGACATCAGAGGATGGCAGTGGGAGGGAGGAGGGAGGGAGACAAGGTGGTGTGATAAAACACAGGTGTGTACCCTGGAGAACGGCTTTTTTCTATTGTGCTTTGTCAGCGGATTGCGGAGGTAGGGGAGGTTTCCATCTCACGGGCAGCATTGACGGGAAGCTGCAGGGAACAGAGCAGAGGAACTTAGTTTGAAACAGACATTTAAGAAAGGACAATGAATGGGTAAAAGGCCACTTTCTACTTCCCCAGTTTTGGGCTGCCTGGGGAAAAATTGACTTTCCAGGCAATATCAAGCAGCTCTGTGTTGCTGTGAGTTATGCCAGCCCAGAAAATACTTTGATGGGGGCATCTGCTAGAGTACTGTTCATACCTCCCCACTCAAGAAAATGCTGTCTCCTTACCTTTTTTCCCTTTCCCTTTGCTGTCACAGCTGTCCAGAAAATCTTCCATGGACTCCTATCAGTGCTTTCAGACCAGAGTCTGGTATTTTCCTCTGTCCCCAAAGTGCACTCAGCAGCAGCGAGGTTCCTGTGTTTGAGGGACTGGGAGTGGCAGCCCAGGGGTTACTAAAAAGAGATGGACAGGCTCATCAGTGAGGAGACATAGGGGAGAAAGATATATATGTACACACACACACACACATATACATACATATGTGTATCTTATAGATACAGATATATAAAAGAGCCAGAAAATAAAAGACACTACAGAGAAAGAATACTCCTCAAAAGTGGTTTAACATACAATTTCTCATGAGGCATTAATATATGCTGTCTCTAATGATGCAGTTTGCATGCATCAGGAGTAAAAATGAGCCAACACCTTAGGCTGAAGCACAACAGAGTGGGCCTGGAAAGTCTGAGAGTATCATCCTTCACTGTCCACTTTTTCTCTTTCTTTTTCTTTGAGGAAGAGCTGTTGGTACCTCCTGCTGCAGTCCAGATATTGGTATAAGCTGGTTTTAGTATCTCATGAGGGATGTATTTTTTTATGTGCTTTTTCAGCTGAGGTGCTGTAGTATTAGGTTTTGTATTCTCTTGATGCTAAATAATCACATTGTTCTCACTCAGCTTGTCAGGAGGTTGCACTGGAGCCCCTGAGGTGACTGGACCTGGAAAGTTGCTAAAAAGAAAGATAGGTGAATAATTACTAGGGGTATTTTAGAGGTGTTTCTGCCTCCCCTGTAATTAAGAAAGCAGAGCTTGGGGTTTATATAGATGTTTGCACAGGTTTTTTTCTCATCTCATTTATTTTTAACAAGAGAAGTCTGAGTAATGCTGCCTTCCTTCATCTCCTTCCCTTTTTCTAAATGCTATGGGAAAAAAGAAACAGAAAGGAATTAGCAAAGTCACCTCTGAAAATGTGCCTCTCCCCTCCATCCACCAATGGAAAATGAATACAGAAGGTAACTATCACCCTGTTTCTCATTAGTTATAGATTCAAGAGGAAAATGAGGGGAAACCCGAAGGTTTGTAGTGCAGGTGTCTTTTCTTCCTAATGCTGGTTTTTAGTAGTCACTTCAGCCTTGAGTGGTTTACATTAAAATCATACTGTTCAATTACCTAATTTAATTCCTCTGTAAGATTCCACTGGTCTCCAAGTAGTCGTCTTTCCAATCATCTCTAGTAGTTTGCAAGAGCTGGTGAACTTTCTCAATGAGCATTTTCCTTTTCTTGAGAAAAGACATTGCGTTTCCTCTTCATGGCCACAATGGAAATTGCCAGAGGATTTCTGTGAGTCGAAGCAGGTTCTGAGGATGGCTTCAGTGAAGACGATTTCTTCACAGCACCATTCTTGGAAAAATTGTACAACACAACCATACAACTCAGACAGGCTTTTCCCTCAGTAGTACCTACTTTAAAAAAACCACAAAAAAATCTTTACAAAATAATATAGCACTATAGTAGGGCTCCACATTTTTCTTTTATTGCTGGTGAATGTAAATGCTGAGCTAATAGCGTGTAAAAATTTGATATGGAAGTACAGAGAAAAATGTCTGTAGAAATTTTATTTTTCTTTCAAGTAGTTTCTTCTTAAGAGGAAAATCAGAATTGCAAGGTAGCATTCCTTTCTAAGTTTTACGTGAGTTCTGATTAAAACGAGTATCTGTTTTTAAATAAAAAGCTGTTTGCTTTTACCAAAATTCACAAAAGCAACAATTTTCATAACCTATGAGAACAGAGGAAATTTTGAAAATCACAATTGTCCCTACCCCCAAATAGCTGGGGAAAAATAGACGTTTGGTTAGCTTTACTGAGCATGTAATGTGCTGTTTGGCCCTCAGTACAATGTTTCAAAGTATTTGGATCCAAAATACCTCTCTGAGCCATACTAAATGTTTTATCTTCAATGTAGCAGTCCCGTTTATGGGAGTGGGAGCTGTGATATTGATCATTAAAAGTTGCATATTGCTAACATTTTAGCCATAAACTTACTATAACCCTCAAAAAAACCCCCAAACCAAAAAACCAGCATCTTCCCTGGAGTGGATTGAAATGCGCGTTTTACAGATGCCTGATGAAATTTCTGAAGTTGCATAAGTTGCATGAGGTTTCTTTTTAAACCTGAATAGAAAGTTTCTTTCTGTGTTAATTTATGAACTGTTTTACTTTCATTTGTGCCTGCCATTTAAAGGATAAAGCATGGCTGAGGTACACCTTTGTTTTTCTTCCACAAACCCTCCCAAAGTGCAGAAATCCAGTCAATCACTTTCACACACCCACAAAAAATAATGGCTTGACCTGCTCGTGGCCAGATCTGACATGCCCTGCTGTGGTGGGAAAATTAATTCACCTCACTACACTGCAGTCACCCTCAGCTGAGTCCTGCAATTATTTCATTATGATCTAACTAAGGCTGATAACAGATCTCATTTGATACCGTGGATGGCTGGGGGGGCAGCATGGGGGTGGGAAGTGGATGCCCTCACATGTCAAGCCCTTGCATCTAACCAGCCGAGCTTTGTGAGGCTTTCTTGCCTGATGGAAACGGGGGTGATTAAAGACATGTTGTGCCCGTCTGTGTAGCTTCTACATGATTTTTCTCCCCTAGACGATGTACTGTTCAGTTAGCATATTTGAAAACCTTGAGGCTTTTCATTTTCTGCAGGGGGAGGGATGTTTTTGATGGACTGGCTGGAGGAGCACACTCAGAGTCCAGTGTTTTCTGGAGAAACGATCCATTATCATCTTTTTTTTCTTCCTTTTCTTTTCTTTTTTTTTTTTTTTCACCTGTGCTGTGACAGATGGATGAAGGAAGCCCTGGAAAAGTGTTAATTGCTCTTTTTTTTCATTCAAGTGGTTCGGAGGTTCAGGAGACCCTCTAATTAAAGAATCTGTGAGTGAGCTGGGCATCTGGCCTCTGCCATTTTAATCAAACTTGTAATATGAGGAGAGGGCAATGGTTGTCCAATTACTTGACAGCTTGAAGATGTATATATAGTAAGCAAATACATTTGCTCAGAAGATGCCAAATTGTCATAACAACAAAATGCCTGCTATCTATTTTATGTTTATCATTTTTTTTTACAAATGGATAAACATGTACCCCATCCACTGAATGGATCTGTGTGGTTTATAAGATTCTTCTGCATGATTTAGCATCTGCAACACAATTGGTATGCAGAAGTTTTGTAAAATATGCAAATATCATGATACTGAGTCAGAGAACAGTTTGTCTGATATGACAAAACTACTGAACTGAAGTTCTTTATTTTCGAGTCTGCTGTGAAATATCTAATTTCACCCATTTGCCTACAGAGAGCTGCCATTCATTTGACTAAAGAACATAGCTACTTTTTTCCTGTTTTTCAAAGGGTCCAAATCGTAGCTCACACACCTGGAATTTATCACAGAGTATATCGAGACTCCTTCATGTTAGTGAACATTATGTTGAGCATAAAATGATGTAGTGCTGTTTTCCTGAATCTGATGACAACCTGGAATAATTGCTGAGCACTATGAATTTTGAAATTCTTCCTAAATGCTGTTAGCTCTCTAATGTAAAGATGAATGTTCAAATACCATCACTGTTACTTAAATATACAGGATCTTGTTGGATCAGCTGAATTCACATTATTTCACTGTTTGTCTTTTTAAGGGAAACGACTCATAAAATGCTTATCTTGTTACTGCAAACTACATCCCATATTCTTCAAGGTGAGACTCTAGTGTCAAAATAAACAAGGCAGATGCCTCTTTAATAACTGTATAATTCAGATTTATATTTAATAAATTAAAATGTCAGCACGAAGATACTGAAGGAAGCTGCTGCGGACTGTAGAGTTTGCTGCAGAATCCAAAGGACCTTGCTGCAAATGTAAGTCTTGCATCATACATACTCTTTGAAATGTGGATGGCTCAGTTGCTGGCATCTGGTCAATGGAGCTTTTCTTCTGTTGGTCTTTGAATCAAGGTTGAGCAGTGCATAACAATAGATGGTATTTTTATTTTCTACAAACCAGTCAGACCTATCACCTCTAAAACTCATCTTCATAACTCTCAGCTGTATTGGAAATCTCTGCAGAAAAGCCAATATAGAACGGATTGTTAGACTCAGCATGGGCTCTTCTGGAGCCAAAATTAGGAGTCTCTGTCTGCACAGAGGAATGTCTCTTCAACCCCATTGCGGTGCTGCAGTTATACTTTTCCGGTTCTGTGAAAAGAAAGAGCTCTCCACTTGCTATTTTTTACATACATTTATCATTAGTGCTGAGCTTTATTTTAAAATTCCCTCCACCAAGGAAGGTATCTATCCACTTCTTGCTTGCACACAACATAGAGCGCTGGCAACTGTCGGTACTTTTATAGCTAGCCGCCAAACCATCAATTTGAATGAATAAAGCAGACTATTTTCTCGTACTTATAAGACCTACATTTATAGTATCCACATGCTGGGGTAATTACTGCTAAATAATTTAATACTGTAAAAACTGACATATCCATTTAGGTGTATGCCTGTTATATTGTTAAACTGTATTGGGGTTCTGACCTCTATTAGACAGCAAATAATCCTACTAAAGACTGGTCATTCTCTCTCTCTCTCTCTTTCTTGCTCTTATGGTGAATTTTATTCATAAAGCTTAGGGTTTTGCAGCTATTCTCATTGTTGTGCGATTAGTAAGTACACACTTGTGACAGCACTAAAAATTCAGTGCAATCACAATCACGTTTGATTACCAATTCAGAAGGATCTAACTATCTAGCTTCAAGGATAATTTTGATCACTGTAAACAGCTTGGAGAATTGTGTGTGATCATGTTGTGTGACCAAAAAAAAAACCCCTCGAATTAGATTATTTGCTAAATGCCAAGGCACATTAAATATTTTTGACAACAATGAAGATTCTTTGTAAATTGTAATTAGACTGGAAATTATTGCACAGAGCCTGCTTCTCTATAATCCTTTTAAATCAGAGTAGTTGTAATTGGCCTTAGAGACTCAAACTGTTTCGTGTTTTATTTTCTAGAAGTTCCGCTTCTGCATATGTAATAACAGAATCCTTTGTGGATACGATACAATAGACATGTGTGTAGGGTTATTTTAGTTTATTTGTTTTGGTAGTGAGTCAGATAACCAGAGAAAAAGAATATAGAAAAGAAAACATGCCGAATGCTCCTGGATATGAATGGTACTTACATGTAAAAAAAATGCATAGAAATCATAAAGGGCCAGATGAGGCTGAGGTAAGCAGCATAGCCCTGCCAGTTAACATCCGCCAAGGATCTGGACCTATATTTTGCCCATGGTATTGCCAGAGGCTTCAGGAAACCTAATGATTTGGGTTTTCCTGAACACAAAGCCATAGCTTTTTTGCAAGTTCCAGAGTCCTTAAAGCTTCCCTTTTGCATTTACAATTTTTTTTTGTCCTTCTGGTTTTAGGTTCACAGGAATGGAAACTTCAGGAGGGCCTGTGGGAAAGGATGAATTCTGCTGTAGCCATTCTACATCAAAAGAAGGCCCTTCTCAGTGACAGATCCTTGTGCTACCGATGGCACTGGAGCATAAGCATGTCTGTGTGTTTGTATAAATAATAGCTGTGGGAATGGGAGGGAGCAGTGGCAGATAGTCAAGGAGTTAAGTGGAAGTCAAAATTAAGTGGGAATTTTGAGGCTTATTTGATGTAACACTTGGCTTTGAGGATGGAGGAAGTTGGACTTGAAGCAAACCTGCAAATTACAACCCAGCCTCATTAGAAATTAGCTGGTAGTAATCAGAGAGCCTTAACTGAGTGTAAAAGTATCTTTAATCTAGAGATGTGGGGTTCTATTGCGTGACTATTGCTCATTCTCTCATAGACTGAATTAGCTAACAAAAACAAATCCGTCAATACATCCAATATAAATTTCCAGCTCACCTCTGCTGAGCTTTGATTTATCACCAATATCCAAAATGAAGCAAGGTTTGTCTTGGAACAGTTTACACAGGACTAACATTCATGCAATCCTGACTTTCACTGAAATGAGTATAACTGCTAGTCTGTAGATGTGATGAGAAAATAATATATCTAGAGCCACTTCATCCACTTCGTGTATGGAAGTTACAAAACACAATCTCCGGTGAGACTCTGTAAAACTGCAAATTTTAGGTCTATTGAATTAGTTTAGCTTTTCCTTGATCTAGCTGAGGCTGAACATTGGCCTACATACCATCTTTTTATATTTTTAGTATTTAGTTTACACCCATCACTCAGAAGTATAAAGCTCATCTGCTAATGTAGGTTCATTAAAAATTGCTGGAGTCCAAGGATGAGATTTTGGTTGTGTTAGTAAAGTAAATGGCAAAATCCACAAGAAGGGACTAGAATTTTACTGTCCAAACCTGATTTTTGGAAGATTGAAAAATTAAAGTAAAACCAGTATAAATATCTGTCTCAAGTGTTTCAAAGAGGTAAGAGCTGCATGAATGAAGTCCATCCAAACCAGTGAAAAAAGCCTATTATCTTCAATGGGTTTTGTGTCAGATACTCTGAAAAAAAGAGCTCAAACAATATCTTTAGCAGCATTGACAATTTCTATTTAAATGGATTATTTCCAGATCAAGCTATTTTTTTCAATAAACTAGAAGTTTCTAGCCAGGAGAGAAATTTCTAAACCAAGGTCTTATCCTAGGCATCAAGTCAACTTATGCTTCTTTCCTTCAAGATAGCCACAAACATTTTTGTGTTAAGAAATTAGTGAGATTCTTAGCTCAATAATGTACAACATGGTGAAGTTGTAAGGGCATCTTTGACAAAGGTTATTGCCTTTTCTTCCTTCAGGTCTGCCTCATCGATGGCTAAACTAGCTTGCTGTAGAGCATGCAGACATGGGAAGCATTGAGGTGTCCAAAGCTGGAAGGACAGGATTTAAACAGATGGGAATATATACGTTCAGATGGGGCATTGAGAGAGACATCTGACTCATGTCGCATTGTAAGACAGAGCGCGTGGCTCTGAAGAGCCAAAACAGCTTTAAAAAATGCTAGCAGTCTAAAGTCCCGGTGATTTTTGCAAGCTGGAGGAGGAGCCCTTGGGCAGCTCCTCAGTGTGGGAGAGTGGGGAGGCTGCCCCAGCCCAGAGCCCACCGCCTGTGTGGGCCACGGGGCCGCGGTGGGCTGGGAGTGGGACGGTCCCAGGCAGGCGGGGGCACTTCCCCGCAGCCTCCGGCCAGTGAGAAATGGCTGATTCATGACGTGTTCATGGGGCCTCTGCGTTACACCCTGCTGGCCTGGCACCAAAACACAAGAGGCTTTGCCGTCTGCATCCTCTTGTCACCACACTTCGGTGGCCAAATCCCACGGACTTTGTTTAAGCCTTACTCAGATGAACTACGCATTGAGTCAGTGGAAACCTTCTCCAAGCAGCGCTTGAATAAGGAAGTTGAAGAAGGTATTGCCAAGGGGACGGATGGACTGGGTGACCTCATTGACCTTTTCCACCTAACGCTTTAATGGACAGAAAAGTACCATGCGGGAGCCTGCAGTGCTTTGGGAAGGAGGAGCACGCACACTGCTAAAGTAGCAGTGCTGGAAGGCGTTAGGGCTTAGGGTGGTTTAATTATCCTGCTGCTGGGAAGCAATCCTTGCTTCATCGATGCACGGGTCCCTTCGGCATGCGTCGTGCTGCAGCTCAGCAGCACGGCCACAGCCCTGCATTGCCCCTGAGCAGCGTAGCCCTTGGGCTGCTCACGCTGGCTGTGGGGCCACGCTCCTTTCCAGTCCTGCTCCTCGGTCCTGCAGCTGCTGTCTCTCTGGTGTGGAAATGGCCTTTGTAACAGGACCCTATGTTTTGAAGCGGGCAGAGTTTTAATATGAAGAATGCTGGATTTTACAATATATATGTGTGGGTGTGTAAGTATATATGAAAAGAGGGAGAAAGAGACTTTGTATGTACACACATGCATGCACATATTTATTTACAAAGACTGCACCTTTTAAAGGTAAAGTAGTTAGTTTATAAAAACAGCAGTGAGATGGAGTCAGACTTCAGGGTGTAGCACTTGAGCTCTGGTCTCTGGCGTCATGTTTCTTGTTAGCCTCAGTATTCTCAGTTGAAGAGTCATTTATATTGATATTATTACCAGCCACCAGACTCATAGCTGCGATGTAGAGGTTAATTAGCTACGAGGTTTGGAAGATCATAGAAGATGAAGAGTGCTATGGTGTGTTGCTGCTATGTTGCTGTTTCTTTCTGCAGTAGGTCTGGCTGACAGTGCACTGTGTACTGCTGTGTGCTGGTGCAAGTGCAGGTCCATGTCCCCCCCATGCTCTCCAGTTCAGAAGCACTGAGGTACTGAGGAATAATCAAAGCGATTTGGTAATAGCACCTTAAAGAACTGGTACACCAAAACTGTAAAGTTGCTGCAGGTAACATCCTCTTGGTTATCCTTGATTTGCCAGATGTACCTGCTGACCGGGCACGTGCTCGTGCCAGCTGCACGGTAAGGCAGTGCAAAGCAGGTTCCCCTCGCATCTTCTTTTCAGTTCGTTTTCTGGGGGAGACATGACTCTCTTTCCTCCTCCCCACCTTCTCTGCGCTTGCTGCTTCTCTGGCCAGGACGACTGGCGTGGGCGGCACGTCCCCCTGAGCGCCGTGAGAAACTCCCTGACTTCCTCCCCCGGAGCCCACACGTCTCCTTTGATTTTCCTGATGTCTGTCACCCTGCCACTGCCAATGTCCCCAGTGCCAGGGACGCTGCACATGCACGAGCGCTTCCTGAAGCGTGAGGGTCAGAGAGAGCCTCGCACAAGCCTGTGTTCGCCACTGCTCTCCACAGCCTGGTGGAGACCAGCGGTGGAGGGCTGAAGCTCAGGCAAGCGGCGGCTCTGCCCTGGCTACCCCCCTCTGCGCAGCGACTGCCCCCCCAGCCGCCGGCCTGATGCTCCTAAATATATGACTGCCTCCATCTTGTCACCCTGCCACAGCTCACCCTCTGGCTGATGTGAACGGGTACTATATTTACCCAGGAGAGTCATGAAAATTGCCATGACAATGATTGTGGTTGCTTGGGAATGCAAGGAGCTAATTTTGCCTGGATAATAAGACACAGAGTCATCTGTCTCCCTCAGTAAAGCAATGAGGAGTTTATGCAGGTGAGAACAGGTAATCTTTGTGAGGGCATAATTGCAAAATATGAAAATGTTCCCCTATCAGTTCAGACCGGTGACTAATAAATAGCTCTAATGTGCTAATGGCTGAAGTTTGATGCACTAGCTCGTTCTGCTGAAGATCTGTAGGAAAACTGAGCATCCCTGCCCCCTCGTTTCACCACCAAAGAGGAAAAAAAAAAAATCCCATTAAAAAAACTTTAGCCTGAAAATAACTCTCTACTGTACATCTTTGCCCAGGGCAAATTTTTCACTGGTGAGTAACAGCATTTTCACAATCCACCTTTTATATTTATCGCTGTAATGCTATGTAGTATGCTAAAGTTCATTTAAAGGAGACTACAGATTTTGCTTTTGGAAATCTGGAGAAGAGTAAGTTATCTCCCAAAACCCAAAACTTACTCAGCTAGTGCTTTTCCTTCTCCATCACCCTCCATCACAAAACCTGTGAAGGCCTGTTTGGTGAAATGGTGACAAAGATCCCATCCAAACAAACTACAAAAGCACTAAAAAAGTTCCCTGTTTGTTTCAGGAATGTCCTGGCATCTCTGAGCAAACAGAAAAGCCAGTCCCAGCAATGCAACACCCTCCAGAGGCACAGAGATTTGGAAGAGGATGGCTCTATGGATGGACGGGTGCTTCCCCCGTGAGCGCTGGAGCTGTTGACCCGCTGGCCAGGGAGCTCGGTGCCCTGGTGCACACCTCCGTTGCAAATAACAGCAGGGGGCTGATTTTGCACATGATTTAGAAGGAAGTGATTTCAGACGTTTGTAGGCTTTTCCCAACCCAGATGCAGCAGTTCCTCCAGAAAGTTGAGAAAGTGTTTTCTGCCACAGCTGACTGCAAGCGGCATCGAGCGCGTACGTAGAGGCAGAAACCCACCCTCCCTCCCCGGCGCTTCTTCGCTGCAGCGCAGCGGTTTAAGGCAGCTTGCAGCTGTGTCTGAGGCACTTCTCTGCTCGGTTGCAGGCTGTGGGAGCAATTAGCCTTCAAAGGCTTTGGTCAGACTCAGTCAAGGTTACTGGTGGCTTTAAAACTGCTCCCAGGAATTAGATAAACAGTCTCTTAGGGCTCAGAAGAAATCTTTCTCTCACTTAAAATTTTTTTTGGTGTCTTGCACTTCTAGTAAGTGACAGTTTTGCAAATTGCTAGTAAAGAACTTAAATGTCTAATTAAATCTCAAAGATGTACAAGAGTTTGAAGAGCGTGATTGATGCCCACAAAGGTATGGCTGCCTAATGGAGTCGTCCTGACAGCAATCGCGAAAGCCCATTTAACGGCTGATGTCTTGTTGTGATCCATGTTGTCATTTTTTCATTACTGATTAAAATTAAAAATCTGCTTGGCAAATCCATTGTAAAAATTTCCTTCATGAAAATCGACGGGTACAAATTATTTTGTCAATCGCCTGGCAATCAAACTGTGACTGAAGACTGTTTCATGCCCATAGATTTTTATATATTTTTTTTTCTTTTTGCTCATGCCAGTGAATTTTCATAGCAAAGTTTTTTAAGCGTAGGTGGCAGTCTTGGCAATGCTTAATTTTTTTTTTTTTAAATAAATAAAGCTGCAGTTCTATATTTTAATGAAATGTTTTGTTTATGTTGTCTTTCCATTCCCATTTGAAAGCAAATAGGAACGTTCCTCACTCTGGAAGTTAGGCTGTGCTACTTAATTGTCTAATGCCGTGTAATGACAGGTGAATAATAGTAATAAAAGCCTTTATTAGGGTAAAATCTGTTTTGAGAGTGGAAGCGTAAACTGTCTAAAATGTAAAACTGAAAAAAAAAAAGGAAAAAGCCAACCAAGCCTCGCGACGCTACATCACTTATAGCTAGAAGATATTTATGACTCCACTTCTTGGTGGGGTTTCCAGCTCGGTGTTCCCATATGCAGGTGCAACGGACCTGGGTGAGCTACCCTGGGGTGAGCTCAGCACCTCACCAGGGCCAGGCTGTAAATCCCCTGCAAGGGCTGAGTTGGGATGGCAAAGTGGGCTGGGGTTGTGAATGAGCACTCATGTATTCCTTGCAGAAACAGCACTGAGGGCTTGGTAGTGTGTAGTTCACTGTCAGAGGAGAGTAATTTAGAGATCCTAATTTCTCTGTAAAATTCAAAAGATGCTTTACTCTGGCTAAAAAAACCCGGACAACTCAAGCAGCAAGAAAAGCATTATTGTCCCATTAATAAAATTTTTCTCCTACTTAATTGATATTTCCGCTTCTCATAATTGAGTCTCATCGCTGAGTATAAATCAAAGATGATAAAAATAGCTCTCCATAGCTGATATGTGTGCTGGTTTCAAGTTTGATCTCTGTTGCTGTTCATGCTTATCTAATCTAATCAATGTATCTTTTTCTTCAGGTTCTTGTATTATCACTGTGAATACTTCTTATTTCAGAGAACAAGAGAAAAGGAGCGTTTTGTTTAAGTTGCAGAGTTGTTTCTTTATTGTGATCTTTAAATTAAAATGTTGAAATGTATTGTGTGCCTTATATCTTCCTTCTAAACCCTTCTGAAAAAAAAAGAGTGCATTGTTCGCTCTGGATGAGTAAAAATTTTCTAAATAATTTTCTCCTTGTTTTAAGTCCATCATGTTTTGTACATGAGCATTTTATTAGCAACATTCTCAGGGTTGTGAAATATTTGAAACAAAATAAAGAGCTTGCAAGTAACTTTACAGTAAATACATTTATGCTTATATGAAATGGGTTGCAGATTTTAGTGTGAAGACCTTGTCTCCTTGTGGCAAAATATATTTGTATGATAGTGCTTTTAGAAAGGACTGATACACTCTACCCCAGAGTAAAGTGGTGGAAAATAATTACTGGGAGAAAGCTGGCTGCCCAAGTCCCAGTTTTAAAGACTCTTCAATGCTTCTGGGGATACGCTTTAGGCATTTAGCACTTGGAACTGGTGTCTTTTTATTGCTGCTTAAATTTGAATGTAGCAACAACATTAATAAGAACAATACCATTTTTTCTTGAAATGTTAATTTCCAGAATAAAATGGATGTTTTGACCTTTGCTGTAGAGAGCTGTAAAACTATGTGCTTTCAGAAGTTGTGTACTATGCGTCTACCTGGGACCTGGCAGAGCACAGCGTGTTAGGGAACCACGTGCTGTCTACAGCTTGGCGCCAAGCTCCCCTCCAGAGGGGACTTGAAGATGACCCTCATCTGCACATGCCCCTTTTTTAACTACAAGTTTTCCCAATCTTTCTAGCTGGGAGAGGCAGATCTGAGCTATCGCAGCCTGTTTTTGGTAACCTTGCATGCTGAACTGGTACACTGGGCCGAAATGCTGGCAGCGCGGTGGGACTACTGCTGCTCTCCAAACAATTGCACAAGGTTTTTGCTGCCTCATTGGTTATTGTTCGTGGCATGGGTAATAAGTGAAAACAATGGGTTGGAGTAGAATAAGGAAACAAACAAAATAACAATGTGAACACCAAAACAACAACAGCAAAAAAACTCCCAAGTTTACATGTTTTTAATAATGTTAATGTGACTGAGAGAAAGGCCAAGGAATTTTAGCCATGTGGGATATGTCACTCTTTATTTCTGCCTCTGAGGCAAAAGCAAAGGAAAATGCTTAATAGTTTGAGCTTTGAGCAGGGTGTCAACCTCAGTTTATGAAAGGTTATTATTTATTTTACAGTAGTGCCCCAAATGTGCCAGCTGCTACATAAAAATACTGGGAAACATGCTTTTTCCCCTGAGAGTTGGTATGATGTGACCCCTCTTTAAGGCTGTCTGCAGGGTTTGAGCCTGAGGCTTACACACATTCAAAATGTCTACATGCTGAGAATTTCCCCACTCTGCCATCATATCGTGTCTCCATTACAGGGTAAAATCCTGGCATGTACCATCCTTCATCCCACAGCCCTTTTTCCATGGAAAGGAAAGCAGGAGTGCGGGTTTGGAGGCTTGCTGGGAGGATTAGATGACAAAATCCCTTGATGTGCTACGGTGCTCTTTGGCCATTGAAGTTGGACATTGCAGGATTTAGGAGTACAAAATTGAATTTGGGTAGCTAAATCCAAAAATATAATTCACAGAGCTCTCACCTAGCCTCATACCTTTGTTTAGTTTATAACTACCTATATTAAAATTACAGCAGAAGCTCAGAAAAACTGACATCTTTGTAGGACTGAACTTGTATCCAAAAAAGAGCAATGAAGCTGGTTAGGGCCCTAGAGCACAAGGCTTATGAGGAGCGGCTGAGGGAACTGGGGTGGTTTAGTCTGGAGAAGAGGAGGCTGAGGGGAGACCTTATCGGTCTCTACAACTACCTGAAAGGAGGTGGTAGCGAGGTGGTTGTTGGGCTCTTCTCCCAAGAAATAAGTGATAGGACAAGAAAGAATGGCCTCAAGTTGCGCCAGGGGATGTTCAGATTGGATATTAGGAAACATTTCTTCACCGAAAGGGTTGTCAAGCACTGGAACAGGCTGCCCAGGGAAGTGGTTGAGTCACCATCCCTGGAGGGATTTAAAAGACGTGTAGATGTGGTGCTTAGGGACATGGTTTAGTGGTGGACTTGGCAGTATGAGGTTAATGGCTGGACTCAATGATCTTAAGGGTCTTTTCCAACCTAAATGATTCTATGATTCTGTGACTCTATGATTCTTAGTGCCTAACTCATACCTGAGGTGGTCAGTGGTTCTCTAGAGGGCTATATGGGCAAGGCTATAAATGTTCAAAAGTTGTTTTGGTTTTGGACTCATCTTTCCATACACAGACAGAGGTTATTCACTTGCTTAAATATTTGGGTTAAGTTGTTACTGGAGCTTCATGTATGTATAAACACACCTAGCAATGGAATTCACTGCAGAAGTTGTCTGCCATTACTCTTAGTAAAAATAATGGAAGATCCAGTGTCCAAATTCCTCCCAAAGTATTACAGTGTCATCTGACTGAAGGGATGTTTGGGTTAGCGTTGTGACTTGCCGGAGTTTTATTTTAATGAATGCTGTTTAATCAGAACTGTCTGATTCACAAAACCAATATTGTTTGCAGAAAAAGAGCTTGTTTCCATGTATGTCTCTAAAGACTGTAACTTTTTATGCATGTGTGAAAATGTTAAACAAACAAAGTTTGAAACACAGAACGTCCATCTTCTCTCTCTGAAATAGTTTTTGTTTGAAATGTGTGTACGCAGTAGATACCGTATGTAACACATCCTATACAATACACATGTATGCTGGAGTATTATATATTCTGTGCAAATACAACATACTAAGTCATTCGATACTTTTATACAGCTATAAGAGGCCGGATGTTTCCAAAAAGCCAGAATCCTTCAAGATTTTTGCCCTTGTGGGTGCAAGATGTCCAAAGTGAGGCTGGAACCAGTAATCTTTTGTGTTTCTTTGTATATGCTTGGATTCAGTGCATGGACAGATGTGACCCTGTTGCAAATATTAGTGAACCTAATCTAAAATAATCTTTAATGGTGTTGTATTATGTCTTTCATCTTTAACCTATCAAGGTAATAGTTATGATGATACTTGCTTTCCTTAGTTTTTCTCTGAACATGAATGACCGAGTTAGGAATCTTGTTTCTCTAAAGACTCAGGCAGATGCAGGCTCCTCTGGCGAGTGATGGACAGAAAATAGGCTTGCATTCCTCACCTTCCTGAAGAAGCTGATAATTCAGCTTCTCAGCTTAGGGACCTACACTTAGCTACAATATGTGGTAGCATGAGTTTCACCGTGGGCTGTACACTACTGCTGGGAAAACCGGGTTCTTGCTCATGAGGTTGAAACCTCTGCTGTCACGTCTTTGCTTCCCTGTTACTTGAGGGAGCTGCACTGAGGTGACAGCAGGTACGTCTATCTGTACTGGAGTCACATCTGATTGCAGCATAGAGGTAACCTTTGTGTTCAGGAATAAGTGTGTGACATATGTATGACATACATATCAAGTATTTCAACTTTTGCCCTAGAGTGGGTTAGTAATTGTCTGTATGTGCGAAATACATTACCATTGATTAAATTAATTATCCTTTATTCTTACATTAGACATTCTATGGTCACCCCATCAGTCTAGGGTCCCTGAGTTGATAATCACATAATAAGTTTTAAATCACATAGTATTTCATACTGAACTGTTTCCAGAAGTTATTTACCTTTAAGACCTGTTAAATTTAAATGTTCTTGTGCTGCTGGTATCAGAGTCTAGACTGTGAACAGTTTAAAAGCAGGAACCTTGTATTTGAACGCGGAATGATTAGGTTATGGGCTGGCAAATATTTTCACTAGTGATGAGGTTAATTCAAAAAAGTAATGCCATAGAAAAATGTTAGAGATTAGGTGACACTCATTTTTTTCCCACGGTTGTAGGAATTTCTCTGTAATATTAAATATCTCAAAGCTAATGAGACAGTTACCAGTTACACAGCTAGTACATAATCTTGAAGTGTGTATGATTCTGTAAAACTGCACTACATGATCACAATTATCTACAGCTTTTGAATTACCTTCAGGAACATGCTATAGCTCATAAGTCTAAGTTTTCATATTTATAGAGTTTCACTCCCAGGAACAGTGGTTTTGGAAAAGAAAACAATTTTATGAGAGTATATAAATTACTTAAAAATAAAGGAGTTCCTCTCAACATGGACCACTATAACTGAGGTCAGAAACTGGACCCTTTCACTTTTGAGAGCTAGCAGGTTAATGCCTCATTATGCCCCAATAGTCAAGGGATTAACAGTGTTTCCATTACATGCTCCTGTTTTGAGAGGTTAATATCTCAGCCTATAAAAATTTGCTGTGTGCTGAAACTTGGCACACAAAGTCTCAGCACGGGAGAAACTTGTTTTTACAGAATATGGTTTAAATCACTTGGATATTTTTTAAGTTACAAGAAAGCAAAAAAAAAAAAAAGAAAAATCAAGAAAAAAATTAAAAAAAAGAAAAAAAAAGAAAAGGCAGAAGTTTGTGGTTTCACACTGGGATTTTTTACAGTCCTAAAAATGCAAAACTAGCTTTGACTTAAGCAATGTAATTTTGCATAATGTAAGCTATTGTCTCTCAGTTATTAAACAGAGCCTTGCAAACTTCTGCCATTTCAGGTTCCTGACCACTTTTTTTACCCCCTGTTTTCAGTCTTACCTTTCATTTCTGATTAAAATGAATGTAAAATCTAAAGTGAAACCAGGCTGAAACTATATTGCACTTTGAGAAAATATTGTGTTTCAAAAATTCCTGTCAAGATTTCTTGATGTTACATGAACATCCCTTAAAATTAAGCTTGAGATGCCTCAGACTCACCTCAGCATTTCTCTCCTGGTGTTAACGTACCCACAATTGTATTAGCGACACTCCAAAGAACTGAATGAGTAAGGTAAGAGATTTTGTTGACCTGTGTGAAAAACTTACAAGTCAACTTAAACTGCTTTAGTAGCTGCTGCTCAGAGATTAATAGTGATTTATCTTGTCATTCACAGGCTCGCTTCTGTTTTTTTAGGGCAAATTCTGCAGCACCTACAACTGTACTACTGAGGCAAAAATGTATGTGGCATATATTTAATAGTAAGGATCAAAACTTGTTTCAACTTTAACTGGTCTTGCATCTGATGTATCTTAAATCCCATTAGTTTTTCTGGCATCACCATTCACCTTACTGTGGTTAAAATATCTTACCTCACTTGAGGGATTAGCATTCAGCCTTAAAAATATGCTTACACTGGAGATATAGTATAAATCCATCAGCTTAAAAAAAAATTCTTCAAGAAAATTTAGAAATAATGGAAAGTTGGACATCAAGTACATATAAATCCCATGAAATCTGTGGTTCTAAACTTTTTTGGTGTATTCCAGAACTTAAAAAAATAACTTTGTTTTGTTGACTTACAAGACATCACTTACACAAAAAGTCTACAAAATTTTCATTGAGTCAAACAAGTAAATGGATTGAAAAGTCATATGTGTTTTGCTTGTGTAAGGAGTGGAGCTGGGTTCTGTTAAAGGGCAATGTGCATTTCAAACAGTACTTTGAATAGCTGGGACAGAAAGCAAGCACTGCAATTAATTAGTTATTTTGTTTTTTTTCAGATTCACATCTTTGTCTATTTTCTCAATGGGAATATTTAGCACTCCAATTCAGTATACGTACTGCTGCTGGTAAGTGACACGACAGATTGTTGTGGTCTGCAGGGCCAAAAGCTGCTTTTAGAAAAATCAGAATGAAATGAGTTTGAAAGGTAGTATAGACAGAGTTGCACTTGCATGAAGCTGGCTAGATTCGGTGATGGCACTGTGGGTCTCAGCAGGGTCCAGCTCTCCTGCCAAGACATCTGAAAGCTGACCTGAGTGTCCTTATGGTACTGCAGTCTGCAGCACTGCCATACCTAGTTCATAACTCCATGTCCTTTCCCTCAAAATGTTATACACAACTGGGTATGTACATAGGCAAATATAGCATGTAAAGTCCATGAGGCAGTTCACAAAATGGACGTGAAAAGAATGCTGTTAAGCATCAGCTGAGGCCCCAAGAGTCAGTCTATACTGGATTTAAGTTTTCCTGAGAAACTGAAAATTGGTATCTTGTTAGCAGGCTTAAAAACCTAATCTTTAGTCATGCTAATTACATGAATTGAAAAATACGAGCCCCCCCCTGAAAAAAAGCAAATCTACTTTTCCCACAGGACTCTGTAGAATGAATCAAGGTTGTGTGGTGAGAAAATGTGTTGTCTATGGGAGCCTTGAGACTCAAACCTGCCCTCTGGACATGTGTGCTCTTCCCTGTCCATGTCAGCAGTGAGGTGGGAGGCATCACTCAAGAGTTAAGCACTAAGACCAAAAATAAACTACATCAGTAAACAGAAGAGGGGTTGATGTTGCATGCTGCTGGTTCCCAGCCCAGCTCACCTGTAAAGCATTTTTTTCCCTTAAGGAAAGTAAAAACAAAGATGTATTTTGTTGGTGACCCACATGGAGTGGAAGAGAGAAGCTAGGGTAGTCCATGAGCAATAATAGCAGAAAGAGACAAACTCTACGTGCCAGTGATGGAAATAATTTCCCATCAATTTATAACTCTGCCAAATTTGAAGATACCTCCACAGGGTGGGCAAAAGACACAAAAAACCTACTCCTGTGCCAAGTTTCACAGTCTAACTGCAAGCAGCGGTGGTATTTTAGTTCCCTGATAAAGCTGCTGGAAGGCTTTTAATCATGGAATATGTTAGACAACCTAAGTATAGGAGTCATTGCCACTTCGTAATACTGTGCTCTAACCCTAACTAACACATTTATATGTATGTGTGTATTTCAGATGACATCTTTGTGGGAACTTTTTCAGATGAACATTACTGTTCATATTGCACCTTTACAATGCATGCTATCACTGAAAATGCTTGAGTAATTTCACATGTAAATGGCTGGCACAAAAAAGTTATTGCAGCCACAGCCCAGCAGTAACTTAGGCTTCCTGATTTTCAGTAAATTTTCCCTTTTTATTTATTCAGGAATAAGTGTTTTCAAGGTTATGGCCATTACACCAATTATTTTTCCAATTCTACTTTAGAATGACATACGACTCCAAGGCAGCCTCGTGAGGAGTTGCATTGCAAGTGATGTGAAAGGATTTAAAAGGGAAGAAAAATGCATAACTTTAGCAAGAGATTTGTGACTTTTTTAAGTATAAAAAAAAAAAAAAATGGATTGGATTCTCCATAAAGGAACTGTAACATTCAGTCCCTTGCCATTTCAAATGATACAGTATTTTTTTATATCCCTTTCTGTCCTAATCTCTTTTGTGACGTTGTTGTGTTGTATTGTGTTGATAAGAGGCTATCTTGGGGCCAGCAAGGGATAAGATGTTAATAAAATTCTTGTTTGCTGTTACAGAATCAAACAATTTAAGTGTAGTCTGAGGTTTCATGTCAAATTATTGCTGGCTTCGCTTTGTATCAATCACTGTAAGAAATACCTCTTAACCCTTTATGAGGGCACAAAAAATAAAATAACCCAGAAATCTTTCCAGATACAAAGAATTAAGTTTAAAAGGAAAGCTTTCATTTATTTATTTTCTCTTTAGCAACACTGAGTCCTTTATGGGGAAGCCCCTGCTTATCAGCCTCTCAGATGAGATGACATTTAAAGCTGATCGGAAAACTGCAACTTTTTTATCACCAAAAAAAGAAAACAGAAAAAGAGCAGTTCCTTTGAAATCAAAATGCCAAACTTTGATTTGGAAGAGAAACAAACCACCTTGCTTCCACATTTTAAATTGAAAAGTTTTCATTTTTTGTTTTGAGATATTCTTGTTAATGTATCTGCCATAATGACAAAATAAAAGGGTAAAAATTGATATGAAAGCTTTGCAGTTTTATTGGAAAAATATTTTTTTCTTCATCTCCAGTTGTTTTTGAGGTAAATTTCTGTTCACAGTTAATCTGAAAATCTTCAGGAATATTTCCGTGATCCCAAAATAACCAAGCAAGCAATTTTTTTCTCCCCTTTCCCAGGGAAGTCCAACTAAAAGCAGTATGTCAACCAGCTATAATGTCTAGAATAAAATGTTGTGGTTTTTTTTTTTTTTTTTTGTAAAATTAGAAGAAGTTGAATTTGTCTGGAGCAACTGCTGTTATTGTAGCAGTTTTTAAAGAGAAGAAAAAACAAAAATAGGAAGCATGAATAAATAATAGCAATGGCAAAAAATACAGCTTTACTTTCCAATGCATACTTTTGTTAGCTGTTGAGCTTCTGGGAAATTACACAAGCACAACAGAGGTTCTTAGGCACAGAGAAACTTGGCAAAATTTTACCAAGATCAGCCTGTTTAATGAACTGTGATTACTTGCATCTCTATTTACAATTCTCAGAAGTGATACAAAATGTGAATTTGCCTGGCCCCACCAACACAGACTCTTTTTAGACAGAGAGAAAGGTAGCGTTGTGGGAAAGCAAAATCTTAGATTGGGGTGGATGGAAAAAACTAGTGTTTACATCCCAGATATGGCTTAAGATTTAATTTATGCCTATGGACATAGTGATGCCATCTGGTTTCAGCCCACCTAGTGAGGATATTGCAGATGATCAGCAGTGCCACGGTGAATGATGTGGCCCTAGATACTGGTATGATTGGCAACAGCCGTATTGGTAAAACTCATCTTTTCCAGACTATATATCTCATGGTTTTCTTCGGCAACTGCCAAATAAATACTACGCAGAAAAAAAATCTCACATCCATGTTGTTAAAATGAACCAATCAAAATACATGCTGGTGATTTGAGCTGTATACATTTTCTCCTGTTTCTAGACTTTCTGAGCTTGTTGTCATGCCAACTTGTGACTTCACCAGGTAGCTCAAGGACCCCTTAGCTAAGCTACTTCAATAATAAGTAGGCAAAATTGACCAGTTTCTACTAGTATTCCTCCTTTACATGACATTAAAAAAAATAAATATAATGGGTGAGCTGGACTTTCGTAACCTTGGACAACTTAGATTGCAATTCTCTATGTAACAGCTGTAAAGTTACTCCAAGAGGTAACAGCACTTCAAGGCCCTCTGAAATTGTAGTGTTGCACAGAGATGGTGAGGTTTGTAAAGAAACTGGAGATGTTGTGAGAAGGAATAGTTATTCAATATTAGCAAATATTACTTGAGCAAAGTCAATTAGCCCTTAATGTTGAAAGGAGTTTTGTTGTATAATGATGTATAACAGAAATACAGGAATGCAACTAACACAAACCAACCATTTGGATCACAAATATTTTAAATCTGGAACGTATCTTCAGGGTTGTATTTTCAAACCTGAAAAGCCTATTTGAAAATGAAAAAAAAGGAAAAAAGAAAAAAAGAAAAAAGAAATCGAGGCCAAATCCAGCAAAACTTCCTTCACACAAGTTTCACTTAGGTGATATACCTGCATGAGTAAAGTCTATTTTAAGATGTATAGCTTTGCAAGAAAGAATTTTAAATCTCCTCTCCTCTCATCTCCTCTCATCTTCTCATGACTTTTAGTCTACTACCCTTCTGAAAATTTAATAATAAAATTCATTTTGGATTTGCTTATAAAAGAAATACCAGTAACATGTACTGTTCTTTTTCATTTGCTTGTTTGTTCTGTTTTTAATGCCTACACAGTTTTAGATGAGGAGCTGGGAGTCTTCTTGTACAAGTGAAAGAGTCTGACAATGCTGTGTATAAGGAAACTGGGTTAAAAATTCTTTCCTTATTGAGCCAAAATGTCATCTTGGTTATTCCTCTTTCTTCAAGCTGCTCTCTCAGTCATAGTTTGTCTCCCCCCCGCAAAACACATGTACACAAAAGGTTTTCTCCTTTATGCCTGCAAAGCCTACAGTACCATTTTTGGACAGGAGAATGCAATGTATGTAGAATAATTTAAGTGACTTTCAATTACATTTTCAGAAAGAAACTAAGCTATCCAGGGTTGCATGTATACATCTCAGAGGAAGTTCTACCCATAGAACTGTTTGGTTCATGTTTGACAAAGCAGTCATGTGACAAAGCTTATGGCAAGTGCTGCACAAAGATTCTGGGTATTAAGGAAATTAAATGGTTTTAAAAGAAAAGAAACCCCAGGGTAATGTGTTCTTTAGCAGTGGATTTCATACTGGTCAAATTCAATGACTAACACTTCTGAAAAAAGTAGAATACATATAATGTCAGAAATAAGCTGGTCTAAATGAAAGGCTTCTATCCTAACATTTGCCTTTTATATAACTTGTTACTACAGTAATAGAGTTCTCAGTAAATTTCAAACCAAAATTTTCATCTCAAGTGTTTTTGGAAGGGTATTATTACAGACCTTCTAATTTCCACTGCAGCTAAGCATGTATTAATAACAAGGAGAGCTAAAGAAACTGCTGGTATATCCAGTAGTGTTTGACATTTAGTAGATGAATTAAAGTTTATAGTCAAATTGGTTTTTAACTAATAACATTAGAGAACTTTGTTATGAGCATCCATCTTTCTTTCTTCCTTCCTTCTTTTTTCCTCTTTTCTTTTCTTTTCTCTTTTCTTTTCTTCTTTTCTTTTCTTTTTATTTTCTTTTTCCTTTCTTTTTCTCCCTCTCTCCCACACCACATATATCACATCATGCTGGATTGGTGAGAGTCACTTAGAATAAACTGCCCTCAAATCAAAATTTATCCTTGGGGAATTAGTATCCATAATTGCATAACTTGGGCTAAATTATGTTCTCATTTACACCCCTACTGTAAGTCAGTGAGGCTGTGGGAGTAATAACTGGGAACCATGAGCCAAATTTTTCTTTCAGTCATATCAGTGTAAATCTTCAACGATTTATTTGAATTTAATGGCCAATTATGATCTATGTCTACATATATAATAAAAGAATTAAGTTATTAATCTTTAACCAATAACTATATTTTTATTAGAATTAACTTTGGGAATGTTTCAGAAAAAAGAATTTTAAGAAAATAAAATATTTTTGTCAAAATTGGGAAACACTACAAACAGCCTCATAAATCTGTGATGATTAGAAATGAACAGGAGAAGGAAAGCATGATTAATGTTTCATTGTATCCATTTAATACACCTGTATAATGTGCATATTTTTCAAAGCTGTCCTGTTGTCATTTCTTCCCATCTCCTGACCATGTTTTATGACATGTATTCTAACAAAGAGTATAAAGCAATGCTGGGATCGGTGCTATTTCTGAAGTGGGTAATAATAGGATGGTTGCCAACCAGCTCTGCTGTTCTTTTTTGACTACCATGTCAGGAGTTAAAGTAGCACCACCAAAATGTTTCACTTCTCTGTCACAGTTAAGAACATTTGAAATTAAGATTTTTTAAATATGATTTGATTTTTGGTTTATTTTTATGTAAATTTTGCTGTCCAGTTATTAAACTTGCGTATTTCCTTTAAAATACAGCTTTTTGTGTGCAGGGAAATAAAGGTTTTTCACACAGTCTCTCTAGTGAGAGATAATGTCCGGAATAATAATTGCACATCAACCAGTTTTCGTGAAGGTTCTGACTATGGTGACAGACAGCAAGAACTTTTGTTTGCTTTTATTTGAACATGTGGGTGGAATAGCTGTTCCTGTCCTTGGCTCAGCCGTGTCCTTCACAGGTACTTGAATGAGTTAATTATAGATTGTTACCTAATGACATAACTATGCTTTCTGAATTCCACAGAATGACAATTCCTGATCAAAATACTTCTTATTCCTGTATTTGCTCATCAGCATGAAAACCACTCTCTATGTGTATGCACATACAGAAATCTTTTTTGTAATCTTTTCTTTCCTTTTCTTTCTTTCTCCTTCCTTCCTTTCTTTCTCCTTTCTCCTATCTTTCTTTCTCTTTCTTTCTTTCTTTCTTTCTTTCCTCTCCTCCTCTCCCCTTCCCTCCCTTCCCCCCTTTCTTCTCCTTCTTTTACCCAGGCTGTTATATTTTCCTTTGGTATATAAACAAATATTAGTCCAATCTTTTGAGTTACTGATTGTTCTTGTTGAGGTATAAGGCAGATCTGTATGTAACCTGTGGGGAAAAAATTCCAAATTTGCTTGAATCCTGCAGGAAAGATGCAATCAGAAACTAAAGGTAACAGGAAACAAAAGCTAAATAAATAAGAACATAACTATTCATCATTGTGACAATATTGCTTTATTTTACCAAATTTTAAAGGAGTTTAAGACTCTATCCCAAGTTACATAAACCGAAAAGGTACTCTGATGAAGTGGAAGACAGCCTGGGGCATGGCCTTATGTTTCTTCAGAGTCCAAGGGTGCTGCCACATGCATTTCCACTTTAGATTTCATTATTTAATGTTTGTCTTACAAACCAATTATTACTCCCATGCTGTTATTATACTAATGAAAAAACCTTGCAGCATCATGTTCCTGTTCAGTTATTTACAAGTCAGAGTCCAGGAGAAGGAAAAACCACCTGCTAGTCACTAGTTGTATTAATAGTCACCTCATAACCACAAACGGCAAAAGAAATGGCTGATTCCGATATTGTAGGAAGCTTCAGTTCATCTAGTAATCATGTTTCAACCCACTTCCCAAGTGCTTAGATTTAGTTAAAGTTTTGGATGAGCATTTCTACTCCACTCTCTTCTCTTGCATAGAATATGTGACCCCATCACTTAATTTACTTACCTGAGCTGAGTTCTGCACCTCCCTCTTCCCCTAACCCAGGCTCCCTCTGCAGCAGAAACTGCTGCTGCTTATGTTTCAGCTAAGTGCTGGCCACACTTTCCATAGATGTGAAGTCTTCACTGTGCTGAAAGGACAATCCTAATGACTGCTGGTCTTGTGTAAGCTGAAATGGGAGGTAGACCACTAGGCATTAAGGGTTATTCTGAAGTTGTTTCTAAAGCTGGCCAGAATTTTTCCAGTTTCTAGATGGGAAATCCCCACCTCTGTATATGTAGCCAGCGCTAGGAATATTTGTAGCTCACATCCAGCTTAAATCCTACTCACCTTTTGCCAGTCTTCTTAAATGTGCAGATTTGGACTTCTGTAAAAGGGTGGAATTTATCATTACAGTTAGACATGAGACATTCCCTTCTTTAGAGCAAGATCAGATACATCTCCAGCTCTTCCATTTGACTCACCAAAAATACTCAGAAGTATTTACCTCTGAAATTAGCTGAGAAAGTATGTTCAAAAATAGATACTCCTAAATGACTGATCAGAATCATAGCTAAAAGCTATCACATAGTCTACTCCAGTTTTCAAACTGACGGTGTGTCTTTCACTCTTTCAGCTTCAGCTTTACAAGCGCAATCTAGCACCTGGTTATTTTTCTGGGATAAAAGAGGCACATGTGATGCTGCAGGGCAGAAGCTTTCCAATAGCTTTCCAGAGTTTTACCTGAATCACCTTCCTCTTTTTTCCCGCCCCATCTTCTTTTAAAGGAAGGAAAAACAAAATAAATTTAAAAATGAGAAAAAAATAATTGGAATTTTCTTTTGCTTGCTTCTAGAAGTTTATGGCACTATCTGCTTTTTAACTGGGAATTGGCTGTACTTACCTGAAATGGTAGCAGAGTATAGTAGACAATTATTTGTTTAGAGGCAGTTTTGAAATATTAAAAACCATCTTTACCATTCCTGGGTTTTGCTCACATGTATCCATTAGCCTTTCAGTCGAAAGGTCTTTCAACTTGTTAAGAGAACAATATAGTTCCAGGTTGTTCCAGTTACAGACAAAAGCCCTAGGCAAGTGTGCTGTGTTAGTCTTTGTTCTGATATAGTGATCCTTGATGAACAGAAAATCCTACAGGAGACCATGGTGGAAACTCAGAAATTGTAGCAATTAAGCAGATTAAATTTATCCAGTGGACTTTAAGACTTATTTTCAAATTCCTTTCTTACTAACTCTCTCTCTCTCTCTCAAGATTGTGTTTTAGTGTCCTAGAGAAAGGCTCATATTACTGATGTGATAATAATGTAAACATTGTGATTGCAAAGTACTGCATTTGTGGGTTTTCTTGGCTTGGAAAGTCTCAGTCAAGGAGAACTTTTTCTTAAATATTCTTAAAATTAATTCAGCCATTATCAAAAAATCTATAGGAATGCAGTAACCACGGAAGTTTAACATTTTATGATAGTGTTTTCCATTTGTGTAAATAAATAAGTCATAAAATAGGTTCCAATCCAGTGCTGTCTACTCCACAACTGCAAGGGTTCTTTCAAAAAATCATTCACAAAATGCTAGATGGTAAAAATAGATGAAGACATTTTTCTGGTCTATGAGTATAAATATTATCATATAATTACTCTAGTACATTTGTATAAATCATGAGACACTGTTCAGTTAAAAAAAATGTTTTGGTGAGAAGGCAATAAAATCTTGGGGTTCGTTTTTTTCCAAAACATTTGAAAGGGTATAAAAATACAATTTTAAAAACTTATGAATGTCTTGAGCTCATTTTTTTATTTATTGTGCACATACTGATGTATGTTTATAGTATTATATAGTAGGGTACATGTATACATGTCCCACCTCCATATATCCACAAACATACAAACACGCATGCATCACACAACAAGAACAGTGAGTTAATTGAAAGAACTGTAATCCATTCTGAATCCTAAGACTATATGAACAATACAAAGTTCCAAGATCCACTTACGAGTTTCTAAATTTCACTGAACTTTGTCCACAAGGCAAGGTTTGTTCAAACATGTGTTTGTATGCTTTTTCAAACACTTTTACAGCATGACTTGATCTTTAATGTAAGAAAGGAATGGTTAACAATTAAGATTATAAGCTTGGTGAAGTCAGAGATGGAAAAGAACCCTGTCATATAGAGTAGCTCCCCATTTTCCACTGTATGTATTTGCTTTGTGCATTTGTATTTTAGAAGTCCAAAGAAATATGCTTTCCCCCCCTAGTTCCATATGCGCATAT
Source organism: Haliaeetus leucocephalus (assembly GCF_000737465.1). NCBI lineage: Eukaryota > Metazoa > Chordata > Aves > Accipitriformes > Accipitridae > Haliaeetus > Haliaeetus leucocephalus. Next base: position 15,175,035 of record NW_010973368.1, on the reverse strand, counting down.
TTTTGACACACACATGCAATACTGTCTCTTTACAGTTTTTGGTACAACGTTTTCCCTAGTATTTTGTTCCTCTGATGTGTCATGGTCTGGGTAAGATCTGTTTAGGAGTTAAGGATGCTCCATAATGTGTATTGAAGGGGAGGAGAAGGCAAAAGTTCTCGTGATATGAATTTTAAAGAGTTGTGTGGAAAGGGTTAAAATGTTTCAAACTAGCCATGCGTTGCACTCGAGTGATTAGGTGTAACTCCCAATTAAAGATCAATAAGGCCTTTAAAGTGATTTATAAAAATGGATTAGTAAGAAATGTCCATTTAGAAACTACTGTGAGTAAAATCACTATACTCTCTGTCATATTGATCGGGCCTTTATGTCTAAACACGCATTAACTGGGGCAGACAATAAAAATTAATCCTCTTCTTTCGTAAAATGGAAGGTCATTTTCCCAACTGTCCCTAGGGGGAATGATGTCATTAAACATGCTAGTAAGACATTTTATTAAATCTGACTAGGCTGTTTGCATAAAAGTAAATTAGAGCAGTCAATATTGGAAAGAAAGGGATTTTAAGGAGCAATAACTAGAGGTATTTATTGTAAGTGTATTATACAACAGATGCATAATTAAATTCAAAACAACTCCATTAAAATAATGTTAAGGGCCTGGCTTAAAATGACAAAAGGCAAGATTTTCAGAGCCCTAAGCATGCCCTGTTGTACCTAAGCATTTCAGGGGTCTCCAAGCAGTAGGGGATTTGACATACCATATGTGCTGATATTCTCTACTCTCTCCCCTCCAGGATAATGTTATTTATAAATAAAACCACTGAGCAAAGGGGTGAAACTGTAACTAGCGCCAACCCGACCGAGACGGTGCCCTCAATAAAACACCTGCAGTTTAGATTCCAGCATGCATCTCTTTACATGCACGTTCCCTTGGATAAGAAGCATCTTTCAACACCAAAAGAAAAAAAGAAAAAGAGAAGTCATTAAACATTATGTTCTGCTGAAGGCGTGCGGCCTTCAAGCTGCTACTGCCCACAGGAGCCATTTGCCTGGTCCCCAGCAGGAGCAGAGGTGGGAGAGTTTACACCTATGAGCACAGCATCTCTGCCATGGCACCCCATGCAACCATTTGTGTCTGAATGTACCCTAGAGCCGCTCCTGGGCCAGCTATTGTGTAAGAAACAGTTATTTTGAAGGTTAAAGTCAGAATTTCAGGTTGCATTTTTGTGTGTCCTTGTGTGGGGCAGACCTCACTGCCGTACTTCCGGGTTGGTGACCTCTTTCCTGTCCCCTCTGCTCCGAGGCCTGTGGTTGACCTCCTCTCTTCTACTAAAAATTCAGCAGTGGTTAAGCTGCTGAAGCCACTGCATATTGTACTGACCCCATAGGACTGCATTATCTCCACAATCTCTAGTCAGCTATGCACATCAATTTGTTGTCTCTTATCTCTAAGTGAGATTGTAGATAATTTGACATATGGGACATCTTTTTGTTAGCAGAGTGGAGGTCTTGGCCATGGCCAGAGGACTGGGCTCCATGTTAATTCTGATAATATGCCCCCTAATGCTGCTCTTATTGTTACAGAATGCTCTTAGTATACCACCACTGAATGGTTCCTATATTTTGCCAAAGATATTTTATATAAGATAAAGGTAAAAGACATTTTCTCTTTTATAATCCCCCATATCCTAAATTAAATCTGGGCAGTAGGTGAATCTCAAGTTTGAATAATTCACCAGAGTCTGATGGATAAGAGACAATCTTGTGATTGTGAAACCCAGACTTGAGGTCTGGGTTTCAGGCTTGGTTTAGTCATAGAGAGCCCGTGCCACAGAGTAATCACGTTGGGTGAAGCCCCACCAAAGCCCTGGGGTGCCCTGTGGCAGCAGCTGTGTGAGTGCTTTAGAAGGAAACCTGTAACCAGCTGAGAAGGGCGAGGAGAGGTGATGGATGCCATGGGCATGGGAAGGCTGCTGATCATCATGGGACTTGGAAACATGGATGTAGAACTGGCTGAAAAGCATAATAATAGTGCTTCTGTCTCATGCCTACTAAAATATGAGTTTTTTCAATTTCTGCATTTTGTCCAAAGAGTAAAAAACTGAATAATTCCAGATGTTGGCAAATGGTTGGCAGAGAAAAAAATGACCACTTAGAAATGCCATTTTGACCATTTAAAATCTCCTCCCTGATCTCCTTGCAATAAAATGATTATAATAATCTTTAGACATTATTTATTAAAAGGAAAAGAAGAATAACAACTCTGTAATATCTACCAGTTTCCTAAAGTGTTTATTGAGGGTTTTGAACATATACAGACTTTCTGGTGATACCTACGTCTGTTTCATGGCCTGAATCTCTGAAATTCATAGTTGACATGCATTAAACAATATGACAATAAAACTTTGACATGAAAAGAAAGTTTCATAAATTATTTGCTAGGTAAATAAGTTCAGGCCATGTACCTTTTCAAGGAAAATGTTTAAGCCAGTCTCATACGTGGTATGTAGTAAGCAATATGTATGGAATCAGCTCTGCAGAGAATACAGATAGTGAGTGTCCAATTTGAACACGTTAATCCAACCTAAGTCTTTTTTTTTTCTTCCACCAAAGCTTCAATATGCATCTGATCTCAGGATATTGGATTTTTCTTTGAGGAAAGAAATAAATGACTTATCTGGGGAATAAACCCAGTCTCCTCTCACTGTATTGCTCACCATATATATTGTACTAAAATAAGGTTCACTGATTCTAATGTAAATCTCTAAAGCTGAACCATGATAATATGAGTTTCTGCATTTTATGTGGTAGGTAAGTAGGTTGCATCTTTGAAAAAAAGTAGTGAGAGAGATTAGTGATTGTACCTAAGGAGAAAGGGAACAGGCTCAAATACCTTTAGGGTCTAAAACTCCTTGACAGACTAGGAAAAACTGTTCAAACACATTTGTTTTGGTTTAAAATTGAGATGCATCTTGCAATATGACTGCTTCCCCCCATGTCCCTTTTTACACACACATTTTGTGACATCAAGATTTTGTCTATATGGGCAATTCACACCAGTACAAACCAGCTTGCACCACTATTGAAAGATCTGCATCTATAAGACCCCATCCTTTATAAGATGTCATTGTCAACATTTCTGGGAAATTTTCATTCTTGCAGAAACAGGAATTAATTTCTCTTCCAAAGAAGTTACTCTGTAGCACATTGCTGTCTGACATGATGCTTTCCCACATGGCTTTGCTACTAGCCCCAAATGTCCAATCTATTTATTGAAATACTTTTTTCTAGCCTGAAGTCAAGGTAACTGGATGATAGCTCTTTGTGCTAGCACAGACAGGTTCAGCTTCTTTGCATGTCCAGAGTGTCTATCAAAGATATCTCACATGCTCCTCCACCATGCAGCACACTTCTTCAGTGACCCAAGTAGGCTGTGGATCACATCTGTCCCTGGGATACTTTGACTTGTCAACAGCACTGACTATAGCAATGACTGGGAGAGTGCCTGCAGAGGATCAAGGTTCAAGGATGGCTTATAAGAACAGAAAGGAGAAAGGTGGAGCTCTCATATTGGTGTGACTATTTTGCCTTATTACAGCAATTCTGACAGGATTTCAGGCTAGGAATACCATCACAGACTTGATGCCAATAAGATGCCAATGGGCAGGAGGATTCCAGTAAATGAACAAAAAATAACTTTTTTTCAGGAAGATGTGCTTGACAGACAAGAAGCTGTTTGAAGTTTAATAATCCAGCTGAGGGTCTGTAGATAGATCCAGTCACCCAGGCTGCCATTCCCACTGTCACCTATCTTTTGGTTCCTGGAAATACTTGGGATGCCAAGAGCATGGCAGAAAAGACAGGTAAACATCGTAGCACTTACAATGGTAGCGTGCTCTGTAATACACACTGAACGTTTATTGCCAATAATGGATATGGACATGTTGCATGGAAGTGAGATACTATAATTTCCAAATACCACTATTACTCTTTCCAAATGGTAGTTCCCCGGGGATCCTGAGAAGAAGCAATTACAACCGGTGAGTGTGCCCACTGTAGAACGGGCTACCCCCACAGTCTCTGGTTACTCATCGCTGATACTTTCCCCCATCTATCCTACTAAGCCATGTCCCAGCTTCTGGATCAGAACAGCTCTAGAAAAGATTATACTTCTTATCTGTTCTCTGCTGGCCTCATTTCCTTCCTTATGCCAGCTGGGCCAGATTTAAGAAATCATACTACATCATGTGGCTGTTGAGAGCCATCATTCTGTAACTGCATTATAAAGTACCTATCATGCTTTGACCATCCAGGAAATTAATCCAATTAATCAGTGCATAATTATTATCAGCACAAATCTTTAGAAAAGCTTTTTTTAAAATAAAAATTTTATCAGGGCACTTTTTTTAAAAAAAAAAACCTTAGCAAGATTTTTTAATTGATACAAATCTAAGAAAAGCTCATCATAAGTAGAACTTCAACTTTTTTTTAAAGCTAGTAGAAAAGTACATTACAGCAGCTGCCAAGAAAGATAGGAAACAGATCGTATAACACTAGTAAGTCAGAAGAGCCTCAATGCCACAAAATAATTCGAAAATGTCTGCAGCTATATCAAATGACATCTGAAACACAGAAAGAAGGGTTCAACACTTGCATAGTGAACCTACTTTCTCCTTTACCCTTTAAATAGTGAAAAGGCCCCTCCTGCCATGGAGATCTGTAGGAATGATAACTTGCTTGAATAACAAGAAGTTACCCAGGAACTTGTAGAGAACAGGCTTTCTAGGGAACAGGAGAAAAAGAGTTATTTTGGTGTAAGCCTATCTGGTCTACCAGGGAGACTAGGGAAACAGGCAGGGAGACAAATAGGCAGTTGACGGTGTTAACAGGTGGAAGACATTATTCTCAGAAAACATTCTCTGCCAGACTAGGCATCCCTCTTCTATCTCTTTCCCCTTAGGCACACTGTTGCATATCCTGATTTTAGGGAACTCGTCATGTTGAGAAGAACAATTTTTGGTTTGTTCTGCTATCACACTTTACTGGCCTGGCAGGGAAAACAAGTGGTAGATGGCAGCTCCATTTCTTTGATCCCTCTATCTCTCTATCTCAGATAGTGGGAGTGAGGCCAATCACATCAGTCCCTTAAATTCCTGACCAAGCTCCAACAGCAAAGCCTAATATACTGTCTAGGAACTCTTTTTTTACCTTTTCTAAAGTGAGACCAAACTTCCAAATTTTGTGAAATCTCACTTGTCCTTTAATTTAAAATCTTGTAACTAAAATTTCTTTCTCTGCTTGCATATTTAGTAGACTACAGATTTAAAACAAAATTTTGGAGGATTTTTATTTTTGTTTTTTGTTAGAAGTGTTCCTGCCTAGCTAACATCATGACACAGAGAGCAACTTAATTCACAATGAAATCACTGTATTTTAAAGTGAAACCAACAAATTTGAAGAGACAAGGGCTGTGGCATAGTAAGAGGGGAATTATGTCATTATCAAAGTTTGTTGTACAGATACAGGGTGATTGTACTTCTGTGTATGTCCCAGTGTTCATGAAGTGAAGAATCCCACACTATGTAAGGACTTTAACAGAAGGGAGTGCAGGATACCTACCCACAGTGCCGAATGCACACATTGGACGACAACCCTTTTGTAATAGCAGGGGTTCATAAGGAAGTTAACTTTACTTAAATGCGGGTGCCTGTTTATAGGAAACATTGAAAGATTTCCTTGAAATGCAGATTTTCTTAAGGAGATAAACCCCACATACAAGCAGTTAAAAAATGGTTCTACAGCCCAATATACTATTCACCAATGTAGTCAATGTATTTACAGACCAACTTCCATTAAGGTTGTCATGATTTCTCCAAAGGAACCCTGGTTATTGATTTCTATCTATCTATCTCCTTCATCTGATTCCCCTGAGCCTTTACCAAAGACCAATAGACATTGGCTAAAGTGTTCACAGTTCTCAGTAAAAATGACAGGACTTATACTTACAGAACAAAAGTGTTGACATCCTTCTTTGGGTCTGATTCAGTAGCAGGGAGGATCCAAGCAGTGTATCCTGTGCTAGTAAAATCTGAGGGCAGGCTAGATTTTTCTGCCAGGGGAGAAGAGGACAAAAGGACAGACCATGATGTGCTGGAAGGTGAATATCTGTGTGCATACAGGGTACTCCAGGTTAGAAATATTGTACAGAATATTGCCTAGAAGCTCCTAGGCAATTCTCAGAAAATCCTTGGCCCTAGCTGTTCTGATAAGCTTATTTGCCTAGTCTTAAAATACCACAGTAAAACTAAGGAATTTATAACATTAAGCATTACTATCGGAACACAGCTATCCCTTGCTCTGAATAATAGGCCAGCTAAAGAAATTCTGATTTTATAAAGGTTTCCATCGTCCTACAGGTGCTCTCTGTTCTTCTTTTCTTGTTCTCTCTCTTTTTACTCTTAACACGCTCATTCCGCTTTAGACCAATACACCACTGTTTCTGTGATAGGCCCTTTTGTGACATTCAATGGGATGATGATGCCCTCTGTGCACTGCACACCTCTTCTAATTTGCCTCTCAGTCTTTCCTTAAGCAAAGCTCCACTGAGAGCCCAGAATTAGCAGAAGCCAAGGAAAGAACCTCCCTGGAGTGTATTTTTCATGTGTAAAATTTTATTCTTTGCATTTTCTTAGCTGAAAGCATATTTCAGATGCTAGTACTTATGTTATTGGACTGGTGAGGACTGCATTCAGTTGAAAAGCTTCAGGAATGTAGTCATGGCAGTCATGGTAGCATAATAGTGGAAGCAAGTGGCATTCATAAGTACACTGTTTCCTTTTCCAGTGAATTTTCTTAGTGTACCTTGGTAATGATGGTCAGCTTTCTCTGACAGTTTTCTTTAACTGATTCTCCCATTCACTGAGGGATTTAACTCTCCCCTTTCTTTGATCCAAATTATCCCAGCCCCAAGTTGCCCATATTGCATCCTATATCTGCAGTTTCTTATGGACACAGACAGAGAGAATAGCCTGGGATATTGTGTGTTCAATTCCTGTAACTGCAACTCATAGCAGTCTTGTTAAGAAGGGTCCATTTGTCATTAACTCCTCACACCTTGGTCAATCAAGTGCTTGTCAATATCCCATAACAAATCTAAGACCCTTAATAAGGACCAACATTCACGACTACAATTTGCTACAGGGAGGGAGTGGGATAACCCGGGAGCATTGCTAGTACCTGGGTGTCTGCAATGGCCTGGATTCTGCTACACAACCAGTGTGTGATCCTACGTAGCAGATCAATGAAATACCTCAACATTCAGCATCCAACAGACCCAAGGCAACCACCAGGAACACTGAAATTCAGGATTAATAGTATAGTGTGAATGCAATGTAACTCCCCTTCATGTACCATGATGTCATCTAATTGAAGAATTCACATAATGAGCTTTAACTTTTTATCCTCGGGTTTTCTCTCATCTAGTTACAAAATCCTTCCCATAAGTTAATCAATGTCAATCTGAAACAATATAATTTTTGTCTAGAAGACTGTTGTAGAGCTTGATGCATTTGGAAATATAGAAATTTACCTAATTTTCGTCTAAATTTATTCATGATTGATTTTGATCTTTTGATCTCACACTGATATTTTACCTTAAATAATTCCCTGCCACCAAATAGATTCACAGGAGCTCATGATCTCCTACCATGCTTGCTGTTCTGATCCAGCCAACTCCTTTGGTAATGACCTGCCACATTTAAAAGGCAGCCATGGCAGGTGAGTGCTTTATGAATGTGACTGGTGAGTTTGTCGGTAGACCTGAGGTTTCACAAGGACAAGTGGTTCCCTTGGAAGAGCTGCATAAGGGTGCCTCAGGCTGGCTGGAGGCTCTTCTGACTGATTCTTGGGGTACTAAGCTATGAGCACCAGCAGAGACAGACAGGTTAAGGCAGCAGTAGGACACATTTACCTTGGTCCTCATTCCACCTTCCGTCTTGTGTTGCCATGAGTAAAGGGGAGATGGTGGGGCGAGGTTGTGGCATAGACAACTATTTCTGCTGGGGTGCAGCAAGCATCATTGCAGCCATGCAGCACTGCAGCTGCCATGGGGAGAGATCACTGGATATTCAGAGTGGAATTCAGACTGTGTGTTTTGCATTGTAAAAGAAATACATTTTCCAGAATTGCTTTGTTTTGGATTCAGTTTTGGTTGTGACTGGGGCTAGATGGAGCTGTGGGGGTGAGGAGAAGGCAAAATTTATTTGCATTGTAGAAGAATCCAGGGGCTTCCCTGACCTTTGCTATGAGATTAGATTTACTTCAGGAGTGCTTTAACTAGGCTCTGAGAAAAAGACACTAACAGCCATAACCTGTCCTCTAGGCAGGCTTTCATTTCACTCCACATGTCCTGCTAAGTGGTAGTCCTTGTACCACTTTTGCTTTGTGGATATTCCCTGTAAGCAGGTTATTATCAGATGCCCTCCGTCAGTCTCTTTCTGATGCTAGAATGACTGAAAGACTTTCAATATAATTCAAAATCAAGTAGCAGCCAAGGCTTAAAGCCACGTCTGTATGGGTCACCAGGTTCCTCTGAGTTCCTGTCCCAGGTGGAGAAACAGAAAGCCTGAGAATCAGGTCTCCCACTTCTTGTACATAGTCTTAATAATTTTTAAATAGCACATACACATCTTGTGCTTTATTTGGTACAATGGATTTTTTTTTTCCAAAAACTGTGAAGGAAAAGGCACCATTTTGAATACATTTTTAGAGGAAGAGTGTGTCCCTCTCTGAGCTACTGCATGCATTTCCCTTTTTGTCTGCAAAGCCGTGCACCCAGAGTGTAAATGTGAGTCTCTCATGAGGTGAAGAAGTTATGGCATGGAGTTGTGAGAATATGGCCTTTATCTGCATTCTGGGAATGGTTTTGTTCTGCACTCTCTGCTACATGACGAGGAAGGACTAAAAAGCCTGGACACCCAGACAAAAAGAGGGCCATTTAGCCTTTTCACTGAAGTCTAGGATCCTTGCTGAGGGATTATTTTACGCAGGCCTGTGTTTTGGCTAAGGGGGTCTGGTTTTTACTCAAAGCCAGGCAGCAGATGTCAGGCCTCAGAATTGCTCACAAAATGATGACCTTGCTGGGTCAAGGCCTATACAACCTGCTTTGCCTCAAGCTGTGTCAAACACAAGCAGTAGAAAGACTTTCCCCGGGCAGGCCTGTCTGGGCGACCAGCTATCCTGAATTTTCCATGTAGATTGAATTCCTTGTGAAATTCTACAGCTCTGAGAAAAAAAACTCCTGACAGTTAACTTGGCTTTTTCTTTTTATTTAAGTAATGAATAAGGCAGTGAAGGTTTTTTAGGGGGTAGAGGTCTAACACATTATTATGCTATTTTGTAGTAACAATTTATATTGTCAGGAAAGTTTGTTTGGGGTTTCCATGTATGACTAAAATAGGTTAGTACAGATAGTGTCAAAAATAGAGATGATATGCTCAAAGAAATGAATGCGAAAAAGAGGGCAGTGTATGAAATGCAATCTACGGCAAATTCACATTGTGTATTGAATGTAAATATCTTCACTGTGATGATCTTTAGAGGGGGAAGAACATCTACTGTGATTAAGAACAGCAAATTATATTTGCTATAGTTATTGTCTTATTGGGAAATATTCACAGTCAAGGGTTTAAAAATGTAATAAAAAGTGGATCAATATGTGTTTGAGGATTTCATCAATTGCATATTAACAGTACTAGTTCTTCTGACCTCTTTTCTTTGAGCTATTCCCTTGATCAGAGCAAAAACGATCTAATAAATTATGGGTTTATTCATCCATGTGCTGAATTCTGTTTCAAATTTCTTTTTTCTTGCATACAAAATTGAAAAACAATGTGTGATTCCTGAATGTGGTTCTGATTCTTATAATGAACAGATGAGCATTGCATTCCTTATAAGCAAAGATTTCAACCAAATTTCTGCAGAACAAAAATCAGAGAATTTTGAGTTACGTTGTAAGATATTTAACATTTCAATTTATATTAGTACAGTTTGGCAAATCAACAATAGTTAGCAGTTTTCACATTCAATTTACCCTTTTTGCACAGGCTGAATTTCTGCAAGTGGATCACAAAGTTTTGGAAAAGCTTTGTGTTTTGTTTCTCCTTCTGTGCATTTGTGCACAAAGGTCACTGCAAGTGTTTTTCACTGGACATTGCAAATCTGATCTGCCTTCTGTATTTGTGGTGACCTGCATGTGTCCCTTACTCTTGGTTCTGTATCCCAAGTGGATCATCAGGATGATGTTCCTGAAAATAAAATGTTTTGCAGTATAGGAAAGCACCAAACTGACTTTTTAGGACTCCATCAAACTAAGGAAGAACAAATATGAAAGATATTTCTATGGTCTTTTTTATTCCCTCCTGAAGAAATCTGGCACAACTTGCTTTATGTGAATGAAATTGTACTTGCTAGCGAGCCAGTGATCTGAATTCTTTTATAGATAGAAGCACAGAGGCAGACAGAGACTGATCATAGCATCTTTTGTTTTGCAATAATTCATATTTTGTGGAGAGAAAAATTAGCTTCATGTAAAACTATTCCATGTATAACTACAATAGCAGTGACTCAGTGGTGAATTGGGCCTAATATTTACGTTCCTATTTGGACAGGCGAACTAAACATTAATGAACTTTTACTTAGGAATATTCTGAGTTGCATGGGGGCAAGGAATGCTGCCCATTAATAAAGTCAGTAAGAGTTTTTCCACTGACTTGCATGGAGCCAAGACTTCATGCCATTTATGTTGTTACACTCATATTCTTTTCAGTATAGAGTACAACATTTCTGGATAGGGATACTGAATGTTACAAAACTCAGAATACAATACATATTTTTTCTTTATTTACTTGAGTAAATGTATATAAAACCTTATTTATTTATAACTCCTAACTCCAGCATTTTTGAAATGTGTCGTCTTTGCTGGGTCTTTATGCTTTAAGATATAGTGTTTCTCAGGAAACACAATGCTGAATTCTCTGCAGTGATGGCAAAACACTTAGCTGTCCTAAGCCACACCCGCCTGTTACTTCATTTAATTGTGAACACTGTGTTATAAACCTGAAGGGACTTGAAGTTTCAGCTAGTACCAAATCTGTTATAGAGCAAATAGAATTGCAAAGGGAAGCATTTGCTTAGGAAAAAGTTTTTGTCTTGAAAAAGATTTCTGTACTGCATGAACTTTTGGTGTGTCTGCATATCATATGTAATACACTTTCTGCTTTTGGGCTTAAAGAGCAAGTATCCCCAAGCTCAAGGGGTACTGAGTCAGTTTCTGGACAGGGCTACTGGTGTACTGCTCCCTTTACCCCAAGACTTTGTTCAGAGCTATTAAAAAGGGAAAAAAGGACTTGCACAGATAATCAGGGAAAGCTAACATATCTGTCTATTCAAAATCACGAAAGTCACATGAAGATCAATGTAAAATTCTGATTTTTTAGTAGTTAGAACTTGACTTGTATTGCTCTGTTCTCCTGGAAGAGAACTGCAGTCTCTTTAAAAAATGTCCATTTTTTTGTCCCTCTTTCTCTCTCTGAAGATGGCTATCATAAAAAGAAATTAAAAAAAAAAAAGGAAAAAAAGAAAGATATCTGTAGTAAAGCAAAATGGGTATTCCTCTCAATATCATCAAGTCTGAAGCATGATAAGAGATATTCAAAAGGTCTAGAGCTGAAGAGTTTTCTAGATAAATGCTGGAAAGTAGCAATTTCTAGTGCTAGACCTACCCAGTTTTTGTCCATATTTCACTCTCAGGTTTATTTCCAGTACTACTGTCAAATGGTCCTGAGAAAAACCTACCAAATTTCATTCCTTCCACATGTCAATATATACCTTTTGAAGTGTACTGTATGAAAATTAAGGAAATATTCTCAGACTCTCTATTCACGTTTTGTTGATGGATCTATTCCAAAGAAGGTGTCAGTTAAATAAGAATGTTAAAGCAAATACAAACCCATTTACTTCAGGATATAAAAGACACTTTACTTCTCTTTTTTTTACAGAGTTTATTGAATAGACAGGAAAATAATGCATACCTTTATTTATCCTGACATTTCTTGACAGTTTGCAGTGCAAATCCTAATCTATATTAGAAATAATCACCTCTCTAACTATCATGAAAGTTTTTAGCTGAAGGTCAGACTCACATGTGTATACTCTGTTTTAATATCATCCAATTCAACAAACAACACTATTGATTTCATGAGTGTGGTTCCATTAGAGAAAGCAGAACTTCACCACGGTAAGCAGAGGAAAAGTAAAAAGATATTCTCTTTAAAATCACAACAGAGAGGCAAGATGAAAACCAGTATGGAGCCCTATAACTGTGAGAATAGCATGACACTATTTGCCTTGAGTTAAATGAGTGCTAGACTTCTCCATTCTTGGGGAATATTACAAATACTATTTGGCACTAAGTTAATACAAAATGCTCAGCTTGAAAATAGGTACTCTTTCTTCACAGGTACTGAAGAGCTAATCTTGGGGTTTTGTCATGTGAGTAGGAGCATTGTCATTTGAAATTAGATGAAGCTTTTGAGCACTGAAGTTTTAATGCTTCTTTGATGCACAGATACAGGCAAAACTGTCTTACACAAGTAAAAACTATCACCAAGTTATTTTAGTTGCATCTTCCTTCAGTCAGAATTCAGTGCCTCAGAACAGATCCAATACTTAGTCTTCTATATAATATCTCAAAAAGTTTATCAGACCAACCTGGCCTTTTTTGGTAGCATTTGGGAGATCAGCATTGCGTCAACCCAGAACATGCTTAGTTTTGTATGTCATACTTAAAAAAACTTTTATAAATGGTAGTTCCTAGGTCTAGACTGATTACACATATTCTGGGTGCTTAATGATATGCAACGCATAGAGAGACATAACATACAATTATAAAGATGTCATTCATGTAGGCACATGCCTGATTATATAATAGAGGTTGTGGTTTTACTTCTACTAACCTCAGAAACTGTGAAATCCAACAGATTGATTTTGTGCAATTCCTGATCGTGTCTTCTTTAAATAAGGCTATCTTCGCTTAGCCAGATTTTCATTTGATTGGTAGACTCTTCCATACCTGACTGTACTGCACTGTCTTTGAGTCAAAGTCCCAGTTTTCTCCATATGCATCCATATTGCTCTCTTAATTTCCCATTGAACAGCACAGCAGATGTTCACATGAAGGCTAATGACCACTTCAAGGAAAGTGATAACAATTTTCCAACTTTCCTTTCTGTTTGGTTTCTGGTCATATAGAAGGTATCCTGCATGAACAGTGCTCCCTTTCAGCTGGGACCTTATGGAGAAACAGGGCCCTGAATACAGATATCCTAAGTTCCAGTCCCACTAAAAAAGGCAATTTTCCCTCGTGGTAGGTCAAATTATACCTCATTACATCCATTCAAGCCCTGGGAGCTGAGACATGAATTTGGCCCTTTATCTGTGCCTTCCTTCAAAAGGCAGCAGCACTGTGAGGAAGTTAGACATCTAAGGGTGCCAAAATTTGCTGCTCCAGGATCGAACGTTTCCACACAAGAGCAGATAAAAATGAAAACACCTTAAAAAAATTCAATTAGATTAACAGAGACAAGTGAGTGCTTGCCCAGCCATTCCTGAGCAACAATTTATTCCTAGGGTGGTGCGAGAGACTCAAGCCAGCGGTCAGCAAGCTGACAAATCTGTCAGCTTTGCTGGGTGGCTGTCAGTCAAACCAGGTGCCCGCTGTGTGTTGTGGCGCTCCTTGTATTAACACCCTGCTGAGATAATTCTTTTTTATCCTTTTTTTTTTGCCACCAAGAGGGTCTGCCACCACACTGCTGTTTTTCATCTTGTTAATTGAGTCATTTATTTCGTTAAAAGGTGAAACTTTATCAGGGTTTATGTGCCAAATGTGAGAAGGCATATTTAATGATACATCAAATGTTAGAAGCATGCAGGTGCCTCTGTGTATGGTCTTTAAAATGCTGAGAGGCGAGGTAGATCTTGTAAATTAAAATCACCTGATATTAACTAAAAATAGGCATTTTGTTCCCAGGCAACAATGCAAATACACTGTACATATGTGTGCATGTGTTTGTTACTGAATATATGAAGTACATGGATATTTATATTTAATTTTCAATCAGCAGATTCATCCATATTCGAAAGCAGATAACTGGAGGGATAAACAATACAAGAGCAGAATTCAAAATTACGTAAAAAAAAGTCAAGAATTGCTAGGGTGGCTGCTAAAAATAATGTTTGAAAAAAACTTTCAAGCTTCTCCAAAGAAGATTTCCCTATCACTGATTACTACAGGGTAACTTGTTCATTTTCATTTTCATTTTCTAGGTATTTCTGAAGCTAAGGTGGGTTTTTTTTGTACCCTTGTTAGGAAGGCCATTTAATTGGTTAATTAGAGTCTGGGCAAGCCTCCAATGAAATTGATGAGAATCTCTCCACTGCCATCAATGACTCATACCTCCAGGTCTTCTTTTATGAGGGAATGAGTCTGGAGTCTTCAAAGAAACCTAAGCTCTACTGAGAACAAGCAGGATTTGGGCCCCTATCCTGCTCAGACATCCAAGAAATCAGCGCGTGTGCATCACCAGGTAGGTGGATTCCACAAGAACAAACCCATCCTCACAGATACAAAATGACAGAAAGTGTCCAGGAAAGGGGATTAGGAGATATCAGGAGGGCTGGCTAGTGCAATTACCAATTTCTATGTAGCAGTCAGATTGATAGTTGATGCTAGTGAAAACTATGTTCTGTCTTCTTCTATGTGACTTTTACCTCTTAGCAGAACTAGAGGAGATTGACAACACCAGCAGACTGTGCCTTTCTCTTTAAAAGAGCTGTGTCATTTGCAAAAGGAAGTGTTGATTCAGTAATTTTTTTTAAACAACCCAAATTGCTTAATCCCACTAACAAGCAAAAATTGCAGAAACTCTGTCTTTGGTAACTGGGTTTCTTTCCCCTGGAAACCACTGCCGAATGCTGCCTTTCCATTTGGTGTTAGGCACCCCCCTCCCAGTTTCTGTCCCCCTTGTGATTGCCAAGCTCTCATTAGTTTAGGAGGACTAATACCATCTCTGTCTGAAAGACATACTCCCACATGGTTTATTTAGTCAGCAGCTACCAAATTCACCCTGCCTTCCAAGGCTGGGAGTAGGTGAGTGGATCTGAGATCAGGTCACTAAGATCAGGCTGGTGTTTCTGAACCCAGCTAAATGTGTGGGAAGGTTGTGTAGGTAAGAGGTGCCTCACTTTGGTTTCAGCATTCGTCACTGTGCTCGTTTATTGCTTGAAAATGTTCTAGTCCAGGTGAGTAGTTCTCATTCATGCCACAGAATTGGTTTGAAAAAACATACCAGAACACTTTCTACATCTCTCACCTAATATCCTTGCTCTTTCCTCAATTCATCCCACAGATACCAGAAAGCGTATGATATTTAGATAAATCTTTGGTTTCGTTGCGATAGCCAAGCATATTCACTATGAAGAAAAGCACTGTGTTATCTGCTTATGTTTCTCCAAAATAGTTGAACCACAGTTCAACTTTTGAATGGCACCTTCTTTCTCAATAAACCCACTCCTGTGTGAGTTCACAGTCCTAGCTCCACTGTGAGTGACAAAAATAAATGTTCACTGGTTTTTAGACCCAAACAAGCTCCAGGAGAATAAACTAAAGCCTAGGAATGGATGTTACAGCACCAGGACTTCTAAGAGCTGATAATTTTAAGGACAGACAATCAATCAGTGACTTTGTTGACCTGTTTCCTACTTCTAGGAGGAAAGTTTCAAATACTGGGCAAGAGTTGTCTTAACTTCAGCAGCCAACACGTTGTTTCCCTGCTGTTGATGTAGTAACAGCTCTCTGGTGCTCTGTGATCACCAGTCCACCTCCTGGACAAGGCAAGTCTCCAGCCCTGCTTCACGTGAATGCGCTGCCATCAGGTGTCACTGTGGCAAGAGAAGGACTTTGGGTTACACTTGCTGCCCCATTGTCTGTTGCCTGTTTCTTCCTGACAATTGGCTTCCTGGAGGCACTTATGGTGGGGCCGTGCTGTTGGAGATGACTCTTGTTTCACAGTTTTGAACAATATGTAGCACCCAAATGTGGACCAACTTCAGATGAACAATACCATTGGGGTTTGCCAAGTCAGAAATCTGTTAAACTGTCTGTCATTACAAACATATTTAAATAAAAATAGTACAATCTCACACGAAGGGGACACAATACCATTTTATTGCCTCATGATGATCAGAAGTATTTTTCTGTTTATCTGGATACAGTAATGAAACAGTTTTGTCTTCTCCTTACCAAGGTTGTTGTTCTTGTTGCATCTGGAAGACAGCTATAGATCAGATTATTATTGTGCTGTAGGAATAGAGAACAAAATGATTATCCTGCCCCTCCTCCCCCCAATTTACAATTTAAAAATAAGACAGACACAATAGGAACAGTAGGAATGACCATGCTAGTTGCTTAGACTGAGTTCATCTACCTCCATGTGCTGTGTTAAAGTGGTTGTAGAGGATGTTTAAAGGAAACGTAGAGGAGACAAGGCAAGCACAAAGTAGTGGGTAAAGAAAATAGCTTGGTGAGATTAGGAAATACAATGAGACAATCTATATCATTTGGTTTGATAAGCACTGCATAGTTCGTCCTAGGTATGTAAGGAGAAAATCTGTGCTAAATCTCTGCCTTTTGGTATCAGTAGTAATTTGTACTTATGTTGTCTTAGTCCTGGGTGATAAGGCACTTTATAAATGTTAATTCTTACAGTACTGAGATATTACATAGATAGAGTTGAATTTTTTTTACAGCTGAAGAAACCAAATCACAGGAAAAAGTGTGCATGAGATCAGTGACGGGGGCTGGGTCTCATTCCCACAAGCCCAGGCTTTCCATCGTTTCTACTTACCAGTAATCTGTGCCTGTATTTTTCTAGTAGACAAACATACAACATAACCACCCCCCTTTCTTGTACTAGCACTGTTTAGATAGTATTTCCTATGCAGTCCCACCACCCTTTGTCTATTATCCTCTTACTTACGCGCATCATCTGGGAGTCAGTTTCTCCCCCCCCATCATTCTTTCCAGTAGTCAACCTGTCCCTCCTCCCAAATCCTGGGACTTTCAAAGAGATGTGTTAGTCAAACAGAGTTTATTGGGCTCAGCAGAAACATGAATAGCTAGAAGGGAGGTTGCAATATGCAATCTAACACTCTTTGAAAACAACCTTTGAACATCTCTAAAACCTGATGTTTTTTCTTTCTATGCAGAGCAGAAACTGTTATCCAAGGGCTCATGCTCTGTCACGTTAATTTTTCTGAAAATTAGAGATGGTTGGGAAATTTGTTTCTATCCTGCAACACCTTATAACATACAAAACAATACTAGTTTTTCTTTTATTGAAATTATTCAGCATTGAAATTTTCCCACTGCCTCAACTCAGAAATTCTATCTTGGTTTCTTGTAATTGAAAAGCAGTTAGCAAATGAAAACAAGGTGTCATTTCCCAACACTCCCCCCCCCCCCCCCACAGGC
>NW_010973368.1:15144794-15157438 GCF_000737465.1 Haliaeetus leucocephalus | reverse complement strand
AAAAAAAATGTTCTTGTCCCCCCCCCCCCCCCCCCCCCCCCCAAAGTGTGCACATTATGTAGTCATTAGCTGAAAAATTAAAAATCATTCCAGAAGTAAGGACTGGAAGTTTTTTTTTTATTTAGACGAGTTTGTCTTCTCTGTAAACATCTGAAAAACACGATTAGGAAAGTAGGTGAACCAAAGTGTTCAGCTGGGAAACTTATTTTCAAAATAGAAATCCTTTGTCTTATTTACTGTGTTTTCCAATTTTCAAATGAATATGATAAGGCAAAATTGGATTTAAATCTGTAGTTCATCAAGTAGTGACCAGCAGGGATGGCGCTGATTTATACCCTGGATCCTTTCTCCCAACCTTTTGCCTGTGATTAATACCCTGCTAAGGTTAGGTCGATTTCTTTTCTTCCATCCTGTCTGTATCAAGCTTACCACAGCTCACACACTGTAATAAGATAAAACCAGCTTAGGTAAGTAAGCCGTAATCTGACAAAAAGCTGGGCCTGGAGGCCTTTTTCTTAGATTTGGGTCATGATCATGGTCCCACTTACTACTGGCCCATCAGGCAAAAACTAATGATTGTAAAATTGCCATTAGTTACCAGGGTGGCCTCAGGCCATAAGATCTCAGCTAATTTTGAACTCTGCTGATAGACTCCTGGGCCTTGTGTCTGAAGATCAGCAGTTAGCTTTCTGTTAAAGACAAACTTCACACTAAAGCCACTGACAGAGTAGTATTAAATTATCCCTGTCATCCAATATGTAAAGCTTGGGTGATAATGAAGCATAAAGTTCAAAGGGAAACACTTACACTAAGAAAGTGAAAAAGAGCTTATCCATTGTACCTGCACCAATTGCCATGTTGACTAGTTATGAAGAAATGAACTTAATTTCCACTGTGGAGTCTTTTAAACATGCTCTCTACATTTGGCCCTAGAGATGCAGGGACATACAGCAGAACGAAGTGTTACCCTGGATCTAGTTGCTCTACTTTGTCAGAAGAGGTGAGATGAATGTCAGTACCTTCACACAGTTGGAAAACAAATCTTGCTACTGTTTGAAAATGGAAGAGCATTCAGAGCACACTGAAGTCAACATACAGGCATTTATTTCATCAGGCTTGGGATCATATACTATGGTCACATAACAAATCCTGTTTTCTAGATGTTAGCTACTGCAAGGAGTTAGGGTTGTTATCACTGCAAATTTTACTTTTACTTTAACTCCGCTAAGCATGTGATCTCCCTAGCTCATGTTTCCCTCATCAATATAAAATTCAGTGGTGTCCTTCCAAAGGTCTGCAATTGTACATGTTTTCATGTGCAGAAATGCTCCTGCAGGCTAGTCTTCATTGCTCAGTGACATGCTATGCAGAAAGACTCAGCTAATTTGAAATGAGTTAACTGGGTTAACCTCTGTGACCACAGCACCACTATGGCTAAATTACAACCAGTAGCATAGACTTGCTGCAAGAGCATCACACATCTGTAATAGCTGTCATCTCCTTCTGTAGGTCTTGGAAGGAAATTTGGTGTCTCAGGCATCACATTAATATAACTGTGGGTAAATTGATGATCACTTTTCTTGAGTAACATGTTTCATTGTCTTTCCTCCTCTAATGACTCCTTCTCCTCTTCATTCTTTTTCCCTTTCCCTGTATTACAGTAATTCTTTGACATCACAGTGAAGATCCAAGGACCCCAAAAGCTGTATAAACAGGCAATAAATAATTAAACAGGTCTTTCTCCGAAGGACAGAATAGAGGAAAAGTGACCTCAGACAAACCACTTGCTTTCTTTGTATCATGCCATATTTCCTAACCTATAGAGAGGAAGCACATAGTATGTTTCTGGTTCAGGACCTGGGTTCATCTTTCTTGATGGTTATTTGCAAAATCCATTGATCAATAAAGCCCTCCTACTGAACTTACGCATTTGGCAAGGAATGAGTTATGGATCCTCTAGCATGGTTGATTAGCACCTTAACCAAAACTCTCTGTCAGACAAGGAAATGTTAAAGCAGTATTTTCCAATGAGATGTCAAGATGGTTTCTACTGGAGCTTTCTGAAACAATAAAGTAGAAATGTAGAGGTGTTAAGTACGCATCGTAAGGGTTTTATTTATTTGCTTCTTAAGTAATTTTTGGGGCAATATTCCCAGGTATTGGTTTTTTTTCTGGAAAAACATGACAAATTTTAAAAACATTTTTCATAGCAATGGCTTATTCCTCCCTGCCACACATTTTCCTTTATTTGTCTCCTCAGTCTTTACCTGAAGAAAGAACAACAGAAAAAAGTGATAAGCAAAGTGGGAAGGGAAGGACAACGAGAAATCCCCAATCCCCTAAAATACTAATACCAAACTAATGAAAATGCCTCTCACTTTTTCATTTTATATTCTTTCCATTTCTTTTTTTGAAAAATGAGGGGAAAAAAAAAAAAGGAAAATCCCTCCCTCAAAATTTTTTTTAAAGGCCATTTTAATATTAAAAAGCTTCTAACAAAACATTTATAACACCTGTGGTTGCACGCAGAATTTTAACCAGATGTATTTTATTCTGATCATCATTCCGAATTTTGATGTAAAAGCACATTTTTGCTTGGGAATAAGTAGTGAGCTATATAACTTCCCTATTTCCATAAAGCTACTTTTTAAAATATTTGGGCAGAACACTAAACATTCCTGAAGTTCCTAGTATTCTTTCCTGTTGCACGAATCCTGGGGTAGCAGCAGGTTCTTTAAAATGATTTTGGAACTGCATCCAACACATCACAGCTTCTTCATTTGCTTATACTGTAACAGAGTTTCCAACATGTTATATTAATTTTTCAAAGGATTTTTGTCAACTTATAAGTATAAGGTAGAGATGCTACACAAATTCCTACCACCGCTCTCTGCCTTATGTGGGCAGGGGGTGTATTGCAATTAATCAAAAGTGGTATGGGACCAACTGTGATGAGATTGTATTGACAGCTTAATGTCCCATGGTGTTTATCTAAAATGGAACGAAGGGGTGAAACCCTGAACTGTTTGGTGCTGCCCACCCTTCCCTCTCCCTACACCCATAACGTTGCTTGCATTGTACTCCCTGCACTGATGAGCGCAAGACAAACACAACTTCATATGTCTCTGCAAGCACAAATGCAACAGCAGTTCTGTTGATCTGCTCACATGCACAACTAACATTATTTGATTAAATACGTTCTCCTTTTAAGAGAATTTAAACAATTTCTGAAAGCTCCACAAATATCTCATGAGCACCATGTCAGACATTGCCTTGTTTGATTTATTGGTCTTTTATGCGTTAACTTTGATCCTGTTTTTAAAACCAGCTTTTACATCAATGCCTCTTCACAGTTAGAAATGATAGATTAGATAAAACCCAATGATACTAATATATTAGGTTTGCAAGGATGACAGTTATCGTTTATCTGTGGGCCTACAGTTATTCCTTATAGTAGGTTCTACAAAAAAAAAAGGCATTTTTTTTTTCCAAAAGATTTCAGAATTTCTGCAATGTTTTAATGAATTTTACATCCTGGAATTTTGTTCTTTATTAAGGCTGGTCACAATGAACTCTAGGTGAATTGTGAGTGGAAACATGTGAGCCATTCGAAGAGAGAAAGAAGCAGAGATGCAGTTTAAGGATTATAGATTTTAGCTTAAAAGTTAGCATTTTGCATTTAATAATTGCATTTAGCTGTGTACTTGCATTATATGTACGCATGCATGCACACACACACACAAAGTGTATATATTAAAGACAGATAGGGAAGGAGAAATATATATGGTATAAATATTGTGTATCTTTGTTTAGAAGCTAGCCTCGTTTAGTAGCTGCACCTTAACCATGCACCTTTACTATGCACGCCGCAGGGGAAAGTAATTAAATTTAATAGCTGCTGCCCTCGTTTTGAAGTCGCCCTCAATATAAAGCTGCACAGGGAAGTAATTAAATTTAATAGAAGCTGCGGATTCTAAACAAAGATATACGGTATAAAGTCCATATAGTTCTTGGAAAGTTAATTTCCAGCAGTAGCAGGCCTGTCACTTGAAATATTCATGGTTTTGTAATTGTTTGAATCAAATCTCCAGCTACAAAGGAACTTTCTCTGTATCTGAAATAATGGAATGATGAAGGATCTGCGCATGTACTTGGATACCACCATAATAAGAATAACAACAACAACAATAATAAAAGAATGAAGAACAAAATAAGATTATAAAAGAAGCCCCCCAAAAGTCACACGTTAATATTCCACTCTCATTTTCATCAATCACTGAAGCAATACCCCCTAGATCAGTGCATTAACTTGTTTATCTTTTACAACGAGGAAAAACTTCATAGCTTCATCATTCATTCCAGAGTGAGGGGAGAAAAAACAAAAGGCAGCCACCGAAATTTGCATGGTGCTCAATTATACATTAGTGAACATCACTTGGCAATCTGTTCATATCAATTTAATTGGATTTTAATACTGCCTCTGATCTTGTTTTCTAATTAACAGCAGTGCCTGGCAATAAAGCAGAACCATGCACCCAGCAACACCTTTGATCTCAACCATATGGAGCTCCTCCGTGCTCTTGAAAAAAATTTTTTTCCCTTCCCTCCAATGCAGGCCGAGAGATACTGGGGCCCCCAGATGGCCAAATACCACTCATGACTGCGACTTCATTGATTATTTTCTTTCCTGATTGATCCTGATTGAAAATAAATAAAACATGCACTTGGAACTGGATGCAAATTGGTGTCACAAGCTTTTGGTTATGTTGATGGTTTTCTCTGCTCCTGCTTTAGATGACAAGTACTTAAGTAAACATTAATTGACTCAATGGTCTGTATTTAGGAGCATAACTTTATCACAAGGACCTTTTGTTTTGTGTGTAGTTACTGTCCTACCACAGCCACATTTTTAACTGGGATTGAATGAAGTTGACTGTTCATTCTTTATCTTTCTGATGTTATCATCATAGGCAAACTATTTAGGCATGATTTGAGCTCAGCAGTTTGATTTATATCTGCTTTTTGATGATTTGCTCTTGACAGTTGGGGTTTTTTTTCTTTTTCCTTCTTTCTTTTTTTTCAGGACCCCTAGGTAAAAAGCATGCAGAACAGAGCTCTGATCTTTGTTTCCTGCACAGGTCTGGCTTCAAGTACAGTATGCTCAAACAGAGCAAATGTTGGCATGTCACATTTCACATGTTCTCCAGCCAGAGCTTGCAATATTTCAGTGAGATACAAGGAACTGACTTGGTAGATTTCTTCCTTAGGTTTGAAAAGAGCTATAAAAAATGTTCCAGAATGTTAGTTTATGAAGTGGACTTTTATACAAACATTTTAAAATGCTCTAAAATATATATATTTTTTATTTGGCTTTGCAAAGATGTGAGCAACTAGAGGGAAAAACATTGCTGTCTCCTTGTAACTTAAGTATTACATAATGATAGCACAAAGAACAATTTTGATTTCTGGCTTTTGGATAAATAAAGAGAAGTCATGCTTCTCTTCCTTCTCCTTTCACTTTTTGTTCTCAACTTGCCATCTTAGCCTGTGCTTTGATTTGGATATGACCCATAAGCAAGGTCAAGTCATTCTTCTCTTGAAGAAAAGATTTCAGCCAACACCCTGACGCACTGCTGTAGAAGCAGGTGCTGCTGACTTTGCAGGTGACACCTTTCCCTTTGTGTTAACACTGACCCACCATAGTGTTAAGGACATCTGCTCCAGGGCGGTTGCTTTTCATCCAAGATGCAAACCAACACCCTGACCACTTGTGTTCATTACAGAACTAGCAGACCTATTCAGCCTAGCTTGTAAACCATGTGCTATTTATACAGTGCATGTGCATTACACGGTGTCATCTCCTTTGGTTTCAGCTAGATGCTTTTCTTTGCACGGCTCTGAGCTCTCATGCAATATTGTTTGTGTGGTAATAAACCACTGCTATACACTGACACATATTGGTGAAACTGCACTAAGTGATGCCGCCTCCTTCCCTGTTTTGAGATCCTAAGTTGAAAATCCTCAGATGCAGGAAGCATATTAATTCTCTTCATTTTGTTGAAGTAGTTTATCTTTTCTGTCTCAGCTTCAAAACCCATCTGATTAAATATCTTTGCTTTTAAACTTTAACCATTTCATTAAATAAACTTGATCAGAAGGTGTATGGCTTCCACTTTTGTGGAGATATGCTGAGAAGTACCAGCCCAAGGCCAGAGCCAACGAACCAGTAAATAAAATAGACTGATAGTTGGGATACAGGCAATGAATCCATGAAGACACTATGTTCCCCTCTCTGCAAATCCAGAGCCCAATTCTTGCTGGTTTCAGATTATATTTCACATGTGCTATTTCACACATTTACTGCATTTCAATCAGCTTCTGCAAGTGAGAACTACAGAGGGGAGAAACAAACCTGCCTGCTCTGGACATAACTTTCCTATTCATATTCCATATGAATAAAAAGTAATCTGGAGCCCATGTTCCAGGGAGATGCTGGAAAGGTCCTCCAGCCTGATTGCGGTCAGCAGATCTTCAGGCAGTTAAGAGGACTCTGTAGGTTGAAGTGTCTGCCCTACTAGATTGATTGTAGAAACAGGGCTTATACACTTGTACCAAACATGAGTTTAATCTGGATTTTCTTTTTTCTTCATTTGCTTTCCAGAATTTCAAGCTACAAACTCTTGCATTTTATCCTGTGGGGTGAAATATAAAACACTGAAGGAAATAAATGACTCAAAAGAAGATAGAAGTTGCATTTTTATTCTGCTTTCGATTTGCTGATAAATTAACACAGTACTAGCTTCTATGGAGTGCAGTGACATATACTGATGAGGGAGCAGAGCTGATAAATGTGAGGGTTTCCTGTTGCACTCTGCAAGTAAACTGCTGCTGATTGGATGCGTTGCACCAAGATTATTGCTGTGGTCTTTTCGAGCACTGGGACTCATAGAGTCTGTCAACATTAGTATGCTGAGACACCATTTTGATCTTTGTTGCTGATTTCCTTGCTCTGATAACATGCTAGCTGCTGTCTTGTTTGCTTCCTGAACTGCTTGCTCCCAGTTTGGATGAAAGTTGTGTTTTGTTTTTTTTTTTTTTTTAACCTTTAAGTTATATATTTGACTGTTATTTTTTGGACTAACCACTCTACTGCTTGCACTTTCCCTCTAGGAGTAAGAAATGGGTTCAGGTGTGTCAAACCACATACTTTATTTGAAATAAAGGCTGCTTTGCTGGGCCTTTAAAATGTTGAGGGACCAGGCCTTGTTTACAGAAAACAGTTCGAGGCATTGATGTTTAACATCTACCTCACACCCCTACTGCGAAGGTCTTTAAAAATGAGGTGGATATAAATTTGTGATCATGCTTGAAAATATGTGGCTAAGGGTTTGAAATGTGTGGATAAGGGTATAATAGCTCATATCTCCAGCATGAAGAGTTGCTCTGACCATGTTCTCAGATCCTACAGTACAAAAGAGGCTGCTCAGTGAGAATAGATGGACAGAAATGTCATGCAGAAGCCTCTTCTCCCCTCTTTTTATTTTCTTTCTTAAGGAAAAATAGAAGCAAGGATGTGCATGCAAATGATTCCTCTTAAAGATGAGCTGTGGGAAATGTAGATTCCTACACATAAGAGGAGTGGGGCCAGGGATGGCTGGGGGCTGCAGCTGCCCACCACTGCACCTCAATGCTGGGTTTGTGAGCAGGCTGCTCACATCAGGAGGACTCCTGCTGTCCACAAATGGACAAGAGATCATCCAGACTAGCAGTGAGATTTCTCCACGTGCATGGGATATAATCAGGAGGTGAGTGTAAGTAGGATACTGGTTAGTTATACGCTCATGGCTTTAGAAGGACACCATCTCCAGATTGTTGGTGTGACTGTTTCACTATGGCTCATTATTCGGGTTTCCAAAGCTGACTTGTCTCCCTGAGTAAATGTGCATGTGCTTTCCAAACTACACTTGTTTGGAAATGTTGCTTATTGCTAAGTGCACAGAAAAAGAAATCTTGTTTCTCCATGTCTCCTGGTCTGTGTTCTTGTGAGTATCAGATACATTTTCAATAGGATCACTAGAAAATGAACATAAGCTTTTGTTGTTATGAAACATTACTTGGTAGGATTATCACAGTTGCACTGGATAACAGGAGGAGGTTAGTCAGCTACCTTACTGACTTAAAACTTTTAGTGACGTTACTGCTCATTATATTTGATGTTAGACACACTTGAGAGGTGTCTCCATTTACATACGCTTTGTCATATAGGATGGCAAGGGTGAGCTGCGTAGCTGAGTCTCCCAGTATTAGAAATTATCTAATTTCAGTCTTTTCCCATTTTCAAAATATACATATTCTGGTTATTTATATTCAGGCCAAAATGATGAATTTGCACAGCAACCACTGCTGACCACTAATATTGAAATGTTTCTTCCCGGTTCTTTTAATTTTAAAATACTGTTTCCTGCATTTATTATAAATGACTGATTCTTAAAGCATATAGTGTTTTGTGATATTTCATTATACTATAAGCATTTTATTTTGCTCTTTTCCTTTTGTCTGGGGCAAATGTAATGATTTGCTTGTTATTATTTCACACATTGATTTACTTTATTGTTCAGGGAAAAATACTGAATGATGGGTGGTTTCTTCCCCAAAATCATTTCGCCCCTTGAATTTAAGCATTTAAAGGCTTCCCCAGCAGTGAAACTTAAACATACATGCAGATGATGACATGGTATCCTGTGAATGTATCACTGTGAAATGGGCTATATTCTCCTTCAAGGAGCTGTCATCACATTAATGCCAGTCATAAAGAACAGCAGCTCTGGCAGCTGGCATTAAGCATCTGGGTTACTCTCTGCGTTTGTACCTTATTCTGCTGATTTAGGTTATGGCTCATGGATAACACTGAGTTTTCAAAGTCCTCTTCTTACCTATTGATAATAAGGGAAGACTCTTCTTGTATCTACAAAGTTAAAAGAGATCCAGTATCTTCAGAAGTGTACTGCCCTATCTCCTCACCTTTAAACTTACCAAATAAGGTGACCCATGGAGGCTAAGTAAAAGAATGAATTGTTACATGTTGTTGTTTCTGCTACCTTATGAAGAGTATCTGTATGGTGAGTTACAGCCTTATCTGATAAAAAGGCATAGTTAAGCTCTCCCTAACAATGACAGACAGACGTACCAAAATAGTGCAAGTGCTTTGAGACTCTATCCTCAGCTTCTCACAGCCCTGAAATAAAATTACCTTCAATCTGCTTGCCCTGTCTCAGACTTTCAGTTTAGTACTTTAGATCTACCATCCATGGCAGAGAACTCCTCTCCCACCTTTCTGCTGTGGTCCTCAGTTTGTGATCAGCAGATTTTCTGAGCCTAACAAGCTCCCATGTGCCTTTGCAATTCTCCCTCCTCCCCTCTTTTTTTTAATTTAAACTTACATGACTTCACCAGAGTAGTAATGTCTTCACAAGCCAGTAAACTTCTCTTTGGTGAAGCTGTGCTGAGTTTCTCTCTCTTCCAGCCACTGTGTGCTGGCTTTGATATTTCAGAGATGTTTTTGTTCTCACTTCTCTATGAAGGAGACTACAACATGGGTAAGACTCAGAGTCTCAAGGAAATTTTCACTCCAAGATTTGAACTGGGCTTGTTTAGCTAGTACTTTGTACCCAGTGGAAAATAACACTGAGCTCCAAGTAGGTCTGGGATGGCGTGGGCAGCTTCTGTAGAGATGGCTGAGAAGGATCCTTGTATGGCAAACAGGGAATGAACCACTTCCACCTGGCGGTGTCGTCTTCTTTCCAGGGCATGATGCTACTAGCCAGGCTTTGTAATACAGGTGTGTAAGATGACACACATACCCTGAAGACAGGATTCATGTTCTTCTAAGACTAGAAGTAAGTCTATCGGGTTTGTTTGGCTTTGTATTATGATTTATTTCATTTCTTCTGTTTAGCAACGGTGCCCTTTGCCAATGGGGAAGAATCATCATTCTGCAACATTTCCTCCTTCCAGCCAGGAAACATACAGCTGAGCGCAGGGCTTCTCTGAACTGGTATGCTTTGTTATCTTGCTCTGCTTCTTTTACTCTCCTTTCATCCCCAAGGGAAACAAAGGACTCCATCTGTGTCAGCAAACCCCTCAGACTTTCAGGTGTTTCCTTGGGGGAATTATTTTCCAGCTTAATGCAGTGAAACCCTGGACACTCTGTTGGCTCTCCCTCATGCTCTTTTCCCACAACTAGGGGAATGCCTTTCTGCAGGTGGAAGTGGTTGCCTTATTATCTTGGGTTGTCTTTCCTAAAAGTATAACCAGTTCCCTCACTATCAGCTGCTGGGTGTGAGAAAGAACTCCCACAGGAGAGTACTGATTTTTCCATTTCCCTCTTTCCTCTCTGCTCAGGGATGGGACGTCTTGACTAAGTTTGTCCTATTAGTTCTTTGCTGGTACCTTTCTTCTTACTGACGGAGCAAGCCAACCATGACCCATTAGGCTCACCAGGAAAAAACAGCTTTTGTGGCTGTCATGCCAATGTGACTCCAGAAAGGGAGTATCTAGATTGTATCTATTACATATTCCATGTATCTAGTATCTTTATCATGTTTCCTTACTTAGCTGTCAAGCCTTTCAGTAGTTCATGTTCTCAGCATAGACAGCTACTGGAGTAACACTGCAAGATGATGAGTTAAGATTTGAGTGTTGTGTATACAGTGAAATGGAAGCTACTCTGCCTGTATAATTCCTCTATGTTTCCCCTGTTTTATAAAGAGTAAAGGCAATGTATCTCTTAATTTAAAATATGGTTAGATAATATTTAGGTTCCTCTGCTGTCCAAGGGCAGCTGGGTCAAAAGCTTGAGTGAGTGCTCAGATGTGTGTTGTTGAAAGGTGGGATACAAAAAACCAGGAATAAAAGCATGTATTAAAATGACATATCTATAGGGAGTGAAAGTTTTACTTTTTTTTAAATTGGGTTACATTTAGAACACACTGGCTGTGGTTATGCTATAATTAGAATGTAATTACATTGTCTTTATAATTCTGGTTACTTGTAATTAACATTAATGCATATGAGGAAGTAAACTACATATCTGAATTGCTTATTACTACCCTGTTAGGACTGGAGCCTATAAACATACATGGAAGTTTACTCACCAAATATTTTCATTGGCTGTCAGTGAATGACTCTCGTGACTAAAGCTATGAATGGGTGTTTGTAGGCAGCAACCCTTAAATTCTAACTGAAATTAACATGAAGTTAACTGCACTAACCACTTTGGATTTTCCCGCTGCAATTACCCTGAAGTTACACTTTGAATTTTTTTTTTTTTTTTTTGTAGTAGGCATGTAAAGAATTGGTTCTGCTACAGAGTTAGTGCTCCAGCTATATGGAAAATAATAACCGCAATGCAAGTGCAGTGGACTCCCAACCAGTTCAAACTGTGCCATAGAGTGGAACAAACATTTTTTTGGATACACTTGTTTGTAACTGACATTTGGCCCAGGACTTCATAGTTCCAGAAACTAAATATTTTTAAAATAGCTACTAGCAATAGCAAGAACTGGGAGTTCTCCATACGAGGCAAGATGCAGCACTTTCAACCTTTCTATAAGAAGTGATAGGTAGCAGGGCCCCTTTCTATCATGACATTCCTAAAGGGAATGTAAGTAGATCAGCATATTTGTAAAAAGATGCTTTGTACAGATAGCTGGAGTCTTTAAAGAGCTCAGGAGGGAAAAGAAATACTATTCTCTAAAAACAAGGCTACTTTTTTTCCTTCTCTTTAAAATCTTAACTCTTCTTGTATAGAGAAAGAAGGCGGCATATTCTTGCATGAGGTATGGAAAAGGAGGAAGTTTGCATATAAGGATGTATCTATCATCTGAATTCAAAAACTTCATGTTCAAATACCATCCATTTCCAGCCTTTCTGCTCATCCCCAGTATATATGATAACCTCATAATGAATGAATATCAGAGATAGGGTTCTATAGATTAGATGCATGATAGACTGCAGTGACTCTGAAAGTTTATTGTGGCAATGACCATTGAACTAAGGAGGATTTACATGACCAACCACTATAATCGATCCAGTCTGTATTTTAGATAGTCCCTAAATACATATCAATGTGACAAATGGAAATGGCTGTACTGTACAGGCCAATAGGTTGTGCTTCAAGAGGATCGTAAATACTTGTTGACACATAGACTGCTCAAAATGAACCTCAATTTAATGAAGTAGAGATGGGATTTTGGAGTCTGTTAAAAAATATTGTATTCTGCTAATTACAGATCCCATTAGGTTACTTAGAGTTATTCTGTAGGCAGAAAAGGCTTCCTAATGGGTAAAATCCTGTCACACATATGGTCAGTACTGTGGTTAGTATGGGGAATGGTCAGGCAGAAGTGAAGCTAAAGGAAGCCTTCACAGTCATTTCCTCCTTGCAGCATGAGGATTTATCAGCTGTGGGCTTTTTTTGTGTCTATGTTCTCCCTATGGAAATGTGTTGAGAGTGGAGGGCATCAGTAACACAGATACACTGTGTGAAACTTTCTGGTGTAAATAAGATATACTGTCACCCCAGGAGGCTCCTGAGTTTTGCGGGGGGGGGGGGGGGGGGGGGGGGGGCTTGCAAACGCTTTCAC
>NW_010973368.1:14811045-15144784 GCF_000737465.1 Haliaeetus leucocephalus | reverse complement strand
GGGGGGGGCAGGGCATTATGAACCTATTTGCACCAGCCCTCTCTGGGGGGCTGAGCAGAGGAATGGAGATTTTGGCACCAGTTGTACACACTGTCAGGTTGTAGTAGATAGCATCACCCTTCTGCTTTGTTAATGTGATTTTTATCTCCGAGCATTTATCACACAGATGTTATGCTGCCAGAAGATACTGATTACTGATATTGATTACAATTAGTGTTATCTGTTATCATTGAAGTAGAAACTTTCACTGGCAATGGTGGGAACGTCTTGGGTTCAATGGGAGGTATTCAGTCACTGGAATCTAGGTACATGTTAGCATTTCAGATGCCTTGGCTATCGAAGACATCTTCATGGAACTAGCAGGACCTTCAGGACACCTTTTCCTTCTGGAGTGGCAGCTGGACGAGCAGGGAAACTCTGAGCCATCTTAGCTGTTATTTAGGCACCGGTCTTTTGGAACTGAATCCCATCTCACGTTGCAGGTCCTCCTACTGCTGTCCATGGCCCTGAGGGGGTGGCAGGAATCTTCAAAGTGACTCCCAAAATATTTTTACAGTGAAGGAACAGCTGACTACCTTTTCTTTCCAGCTGTTGCTCAGTAATTACAGTCAGGGCTGTTCAATCCTTTGCACTGAAAGAGCCAAGGTTCTTCCTGCAATAAAAGGTAGCAAACTGCTCTGTGACTCTCACAAGCATTTGTCTCTGCATGGGAAGGAGGAGGTTGCATTCAGGGCTTAGACCAAGACAGGTGAACCAAAAGGAGGGGTGAAATTTGAGGATCTCATTCTCCATTGCGCCATCATCATTTTTACAACTATAAGGGAAATATCAAGGGGAGGGAGGATGAGTCCCAATATAGTAGCATTTTGTCTCCACTATGCACAGGTGCAGAGCAAGACAGAAACAGTCCTGAAGTCTGAAATTTTAGCTTGCTTGATTTGTCAGACTTTTAATTCCTTAATGCAAGTCATGTTTTCTTTGCTGAAAGGAGCTCTTAGGTTTAAATGTACATTTAAAATTAAAAAAGTTCTGTTTTTTAAAGTCTGAAAACAAAGACTATTTGTAGATAATATTTTTTTGTTTGTCCAAGTTCTCCACCACAACTGAATAGACAGGATACTTCACCTTCCTTTCCTAAAACTAATGGGCTTCAGCATGCACTTCTTCCTGCAAAGAGTTAATTGAAGCAAATAAAGTTCTTAAATTGTTAATAATCCTCCCAATTTGATCTTGTTCTTTTTCCCCCTCAAGCAGTAAGAGGATAAGTGCGAGTGATAGCCAGATTTATAAATTATTTCTTGCGAGCTGAATGCTTTAAAAGGGAATATAAAAATCTGCTATGTGTCAGGCGATCCATGGAGGCATTAGCAAGCGTGGCTGATTCTCAGTCCCCTGAAAGCAGGAGTGATAATTTGTAAATCTAGGAACTGTACGTGGAGAATGGTAATTTGTCATTAGTAAGATTAACATGATCAAGGGAATAGAATAGATTATTTACATATAAAATACAGAAGATCATTGATGCAGCAGTGATGAATAAATACATTTTGATAAAATTAAGTCAATATTTTGGGGAATCAATACAAGAGTTTTTAGCTGTCATATAATACTGCAGCTTATGTTTTATGTTGTATAAAATGCACTGCCTTTTTGAGAATGGTTATATAGATGGATTTTTTTTGGCCTGGGCTTCTTTGTTTAATCTACCTGTAGAGCAATCCTTTTGAAACACTGTACATTTAGCCACAAATTACTTTTCTTAGTTCCTTTAGAATGAAATAGCACTTAAGATGTAGAATATCTGAGCACTCATATACTATTTAAAGGGACATGACATTTTTATTATTGCAGTTTCATATTCTAGTTAATTTTTTTTGTTCAAATAGATTTGCCTTCTTGCAGAGAGAAACTAGCACAAATAATTTAATACATTTTGATCATGTTTTCAATGCTGACTGAATTACAGTTGCTGACATGGTTCATTTACTTACACAAACTGTTCTTGTGCTCACACTGTTGCTCAAAAATTCAACATTATCAGGTAAAAAAAATTGCATGAAGATAGGAAGCCATTATCCTGACCACTAAGCAATGCAGAATGAAATATCAATTGGCAAGTTGTTAACTCTGATTTTCAAATACACCATTTGCAGTGACTTGTAACTACCTACAATAAGTGGTTATAACCTTTTTTTTTTTAATTTTCTGAAAGCTTCAGTAAAGTATGCTATCATAGTGTTTAAAGAATTTAAACCAAATTACTTAAGGAATATTGCTTAAAGCAAGTGCTATGCAAGGCAGTATGTGACTTTTGTGGGTGACTGAGCACTGAAACAAAGCTATGAGGTTTGCTAGTGTAGACACTGTTTATTTGCAGGAAGATTTCTTTGCCATAGATGTTCTTGACAAAACCAGTTCTTGATCTTGCTGATGCGCATATGTGCAATGCTACACATGTGTAGACCCAGGGAGTTCAGTGGGATTGCTCATGTAAGTAAAATTACTTGTGTGCCTGCATGTCCAAGGCTCAGGGCATTGGAGAGATTTAATCATTAAAAGGTGAAATAGAGGCATTTTTGTTATACTTTGTTATACTGTGAAAAATCACAAGTCAGTCTTAGTTACAGGGTTATTCTTCTTACAAAACAGGATATCCAAGAAAATAAAACGAACCAGAGACAACATTGTTTTGTAGCAATATAAGCTTTGAACGTTCTCTGCCGTAGGTTGCTCAGACTTCCATTGACATCACGAGGGGGCTGTGTTTAGGTGAATAATTTTTTTGGCAAGGGCAAACAAATGAATAAATGCTCAAGGGAGAGCTAAGTTAAAAGAGGAGGAGGCCAGAAATCCAGGACTTACGCATATAAGGTTACTATGACATGTTTTTGCTTGTAATCAGAACAACCGATTCAGAAATGCATTAACCAGCAATAAGCACCCATTTGCTAACCAAACTGTTGGCCACAGAGGGCTCAAAATGGCTTCTTCTGCACTAATATGTAGAAATAAATTAAAAGGAAATGGACGGATGGATGGATGCATGCAGAGGAAGACATAAATAATATGGAGTGTCTGAACAACCACCCCATAGAACATAGCTTAGTAGAGAAAGTATGAAAGAAAAAGAGGTAATTTTCTATTATTGGCTTTCAGTAGCGGAGGCTTGACCATACAGAAATTTTTCCTATCCTGCTCCAAAATGGACCTTAAAGTCTTCAGTGGCCAGATTGACAAGTAACTTCACAGAGATTGCAGATAGTTCCTGAGCTTCAGATTTATGATTTAAAATAATTGTGGATTACAAAGACTGGATATTTCCCTAATAGGAAAAAAAGAATGAATGAATTCATGTTCTTATTGTTTCCTCCCCATCTTGAAATCTGGATGAAGGCTGGAATTTTCAGAGAAAACTAAGGTTTTGTGAAAGATGTATGCTTGACATCTGAGGTCTATGTTTGTTGCTCCTAAACGAAGGCATTTATCCAGGGACAGAATTTAGAAGCACTGTTAACCCAAGTTGACCATATAATCAACATAGAAAATGAGATCTCTCCACTAATTGTATAAGGGAGCACAGGGCAACTGTTTGCACAGATTACATACCTAGTAGAGGGGCCTAATATTACTTGGATTAAATTTGGGCTTTAACTGCCTTTGAAATGCTCAATCATGATTTTCACCCTGAAATGAACTTCCTATAAAATTCCTAACGAGAAGTATTGTGATCTAACTTACGGAGATAAGGATTTGTGGTAACCCTTCAAATTAAGTGTCTCAAATGAATAATTACTTTCCCAAACTAAAGAGTTCAATTTAATAGGATATTTATTGTGTGTTAATTAAAGATTATGAAAATAATATTTTGGGGGAAGTTTAATAACTGTATAAGAATGAAGTGGATAAGCACCAAAGATATATATCTTCTGCTTTCTTGTTAAACCAGTAAATATTGATAACAATTTAATACATCCTTCAGAGCTTCACTTTATATTAATTGAGTTTGCACACTGGAGAAACAAAGGTGTTAAAATAGTGCAATTTTCACTTTAGCACAGTCTCATTACTCAAAATTCTGTCATAATGGATGACAGCTGGCCATGCCCTCTTAACTCGAGTAAGAATTTCATCATAAAAATTAGAGGTAAAATAAAAGAGAAAAATGCTCATTTCAGATATGACTTTTGGGCATTAAAACTCTAGAAAAGAAAAGTGGTGGCAGCAACTGTATTGTGAGTATCTCCATGGACTGTTATAGGCAAACATTTTCATGTATGACTTCACAAAACAGTTTTAAAATATGTGACTTTTTATATATTAATAATAAAAAACCCTATAAAACATTTCTAAATCTGCTTGGCAATGTTTTGTAGCTGATGGTTAAAAAGTACACTGACTACTTTGATATTATTGGAGTGGTGGGTTTTAGCTGGCTTGACCTGAACTTTTTGGAATTGTCAGTTTGGGAGGAGTTTCAGGGGTTCAACTTTTATCTGAATAAGGAATGGAAAATTGTTTGAAATCTAGAAAATGATTCAATAACTATACTCTGTTTCCTCTGCCTCTATTAGCCGTGATGGAAAGAAAGAAAGAGCCTCTCAGCACCAAGGAGCATACACTGTAAATGTACTCTGTGCAAAGGTGCACTAGTCTACCATATCTTTTAGAAAACTGAGCCTCAGGCTCTGGTAAATCTTGTGGTGAGGACTGAGTGTGGTGCTCTGCATCCCTGGGAGAGGTAAATACTCCCTCTGTAGTAAGGCACATCCACACCCTTCCCTTTGCTGTGCTTCCAGGATTCCTGGTTTTCCCTGTAGGCGTTGTGCTAGGACCCCATTGACTAGCCTGACGGCACAGTTATGCAAACATGGACTTCTGTGAGTCCCAAGAAATCTGCAGGAAGCAAATTTGACTCACAGAGGATCATATGAAACTTTTCTCTGGCTTCAGAGGAAGACGGAATTTTGCTTTCTGTTTTGTGTTTAAACAGACTCAAAATCTCAAATCATGATACCGTCAGACCTACTGAGTTCCACCTGGCTCATGTCAAATCCATGTAATACCCCAAGTTTTATATGGTTTAGGAAAGAATCCATAAATCGAATCAGAATGACTTGAAAGGCTGAACTTCAGTGAACTTTAGGACAAACTGTAGCTGGGCTGCAAGCTTCTGTGAAACCTGAAACCAAGCAGATTTTGCCTGGCTTCTTTTGAGGTTCATGAATTTTGAAAAGACCCATAGTGTTGCCAGTGTTTACCATTTTGTCATGAAACCTGCCCTAACTGGTGTTGTCTTTAAAGCCTCCATTCTTGAAATGAAGTGACCATGTGAGTAGCTCATCTTTCATTTAAAAGAGAGCAGAAGTTTCCAGTCCCTGTGGTTGTGGCAAAAAGCTTCAACATGTGCCCAAGTGCACCAAGAGTACAAAACCAAAGGTGACTCCAGAGACTCCAGAATGCACTTTATTATTTTAAACTCATGATTTTAGGGTCTTAGATAACAGTTTTTGAGCATGAAATCTAGCCCACCATGTGTAATTCTACATTCTAGCCAGAGGACATTAAGTTTTTTTTCCCCGCTCTCTTATTGTTATGGTGCCTCAGAAATCAACTTCAAAGCAAAACACTAGATTTGGTTATTGGCAAGCCTGGCTCCAGATCTGACAGTTGTGGCAGTGTGTCTCTGTGAAACTCTGCATCCCTGTATACCTGAGTTTTGTGTAGCCAGTGAGAAAAAATGCAGAGAAGTGTTTAAGTCTTCTAACTCAGACCCACTTTCAGTAACCTGATTCCTTCCAATCCCCAAGTTTATTTTAACAGCAGTGTTTTCCTTTGAAAGCTATAGGTAATTCACTCCTCTTTAACAATGTACAGATGGTTTCTAGAAAAGCCCCTTTGTTCCTTCAAATAAATAACACAAATAGGCTTACTTATTATGCCCATGTAGGGCACTGTGTTGTGCTTTTCAATTATTGGTTGATTGTGCCATTTGTTTTGGCTTGTGCCCCCTCTGGAAGTGTTAAAGACTTTTCTTGCTCGTGCTCAGAGAAAGAGTTTGTTTGATGCCAAAGCCAGGGAATTTCCTTGTTATCAAAGAGTCTTACAATTTTACATTAAATACATTTCATGGACCAAAAATCCACCTGAATAGACGACACATCTTTCCTGAATTTTGCTCAGAGACGTTGTAACTGCTTCTGAAAATCCAGCCTTATAGTAAATGTTTAGCACAACAAAAATGATAGTCACCAGTACAGAATATTTTGGTATGCCACTAGCAGAAAAATGTATTGGTTGGGAGTTTTAGTCATGTTTTCATGTTATATAATTTGGGAGAATTGATAATGCTAATAGTTGAGAATTAGCTGAACCAGTTATCAGAAAGGTTAACAGAAGTAAAGGCCAGTAACTAGGTGTTTTGTTGTACAATAGCAGTCCAGTTTATTTAGAAACTGTAAAGCTATGATAGTGTTATGGAACCAGATCTCCTTGTGCTAACAAAGATGGCAGTTATTGTTTCAGGAAGAATACAAAGTATGTAGTGTTTGCTAAAGGTACTAGCAACACTTTTTAATTTCATATTGTATAAAAGTTTATCTTCTCTGGACACTTATTTTAAGAACCTAATAGGGATAACTAATCTGCAGCTCATATGTAAAAGTATCAGGTATATTAGCCATGTAGTAATGACACTGCAGATTTCAAGTAGTCTAGTAAGAGTACATTTTGGTAACAATCACATGAAGCTGATACTTCAACTGGCAGCCAGTTAGTGGAGGAACACCTCAAAGCCTAGCACACAAAGAAACTCTTGCAAATCTAAAAATAAGTAAATCGAAGCTTCTTGAGATAAAAGATAATTTCTCTTTCCATTTTTCCTGCTACGTGACTATAGCTGCAAATAGTTGGGCAGTCGAGCTGGAAATATGGACTTCAAATTACTCTGGTATATAAACAGTGACTTAGAGGGCAGTGATACACATTAATTTTCAGAGGTGCATTTCAAGTTCCATTAGCTTTAGTGAGAAATGTAGATAATCTGCAGTTTGGAAAATCAGGTCAATACAGTGTACTAAAGACTACTTTGCACATAACACATGTTTCTGTATTCAGAAGCTTCACAAAACCACAAGTCCTTTATCAGAAATGGCAAGAGTGATCTTTTCTGTAAGTATTTACTTTCTTTTTAATGCCTCTGAAAAAGCCCCAAGATGTTAAAACATAAAAAAAATAAATGCCTATGTGGTTAAAATTGATCTCTTATTTTATCTCCATAAATCAGACATAAAGAGTAATGTAAGAAAGATTGTGCAAATGATTAAATTACAAACCTTTTCATAGTCAAATATTTAATCATAAAGTGTGATATAGTTTTACATGTAAACAAATCATGTTAGGGTTATTGGGTATATGCTTTAGGTAATGTTCCTATATTATTTTCCCTTCAGAATACAGGATATGAGGTTGAAATACTGTATCATGTGCAGATTAAAGACAAATTACATATAGATGAGGTTATATTTAATTACCTGAAATAGCTTTGTATGTTGAGTGAAAAACACAGTTTTCATCAACACCATATTAATTATTGCTGCCGAAAGCTGTAATTGACTACTGTGTTTTTCGGCTCATGAGTCAATGGTGACTAAATGTTTACTTTACTGCTTCTAATTGCCTGAAATGCAGCACTTGTTTTTCCTTGGGAAATCTGTGGTCTAAGTTTTGCTCTTGTTCTGATGCATGTAACCCCACAATGATTTACATGTATAGCTGAAAGCATAGTCCGGCTTCAAATTCCCTGGCAAAAATGGTAAGTTAGGTGTACTAACTCTCTTAGCATCCAATATGGAGAAAAAGGAAATGCTGTGTCAATACTATCCCACTTCTGGCTCTACTCTTCTGTATGGGTCCTATAGGAAGCCTGAACTTGTGTTTAGATCAGGGTGCCTACAGACAGCACTTGACCTTGTGTCAGCTGAATTCAAGATCCCTGTGATAAAGGCACCAGCTCATCTTCTCATTTGTATCAAGCATGTAAGGGAATATGGTATACATGAAGATGACTGGGACTACCATCAGGATTTTTTGCCACAGGAATAGTTTTGGAGACACGGAAATGCTGGAAAAGGACCGGAGGTGGAACCAGATGCTACAAACCTACAGGGATTAGACTCATCTCCACCTTTACAGGTGACAGGAGTAACATCCTCTCACAAGACCAAGCAGAGGCAGCATGGTTCCCAGGAGAAGGTGCACAGCAGTAGGAAGCGTTTCTGCTACAGGGTATTTGAGAAATTGCATGGTGGAATCACCAGCCTTGAACTTGCATGATCTCTCCAGAATCACACTTCATCCTATGGAGGGGATAAAAATATTGCAGGAGATAGAGTAGAAAAATAAAAAGAAAGCAGTGGCCAGGCCACTCTGGGAACTCAAAGATTAGCTTTTGGGTAACGGAAGAGAAGTAATTCTCTTTCAAAAAAGAAAAAAAAAAAAAGGTGGGGAGAAAAAAAGGGAGAGAGTGGTTCAAAGAGCCTGAAGATAGCTGCCCCTCTCCCTCCATCCTGTGATTTACTGACAGTGACAATGACTACTGTCCCAACAAGAAATGCTCTCCAGTTAGAATGCCACCAACAGAGTCCGGGTTGCTCTTAGCTTCACATGATTGGGGGAATATTGCTGATATTCAGGAGCCTTGGGATCCCTGTCAAGAGAAAGACAACTAATTTTTATTTTATGTCATTCCATTCCACAGGTCTTCCCAGAAACCTGGTAGGACTCTTTATCCTTCTGGAATGAGTATTTTGAGTATGGAGGGAACCAATCCTAGATTTCAGCAAAATCCTATCCCAGTTACAGCTGACAAAAAGATTTTTAGCACAGGGTCACTTCGATCACTGGGGAATCTGCTGAATATTACTAGATCTTTCAATGTTGCCAGCAGTAATTTGAGTTACATGAACTAAGAGGCTCCTCAGGCATAAGGCCTGGGCCAAATGGGCATTGTGGATGTGTTTCCACTATTTCCTCTGCATCGACTACCGATCTGTTGAAAATGGCATGCATTCCCAAGAGAAGCCAACTTGCCTATTGATAACAAAGTGGTTCAGACATAGGTTTCATATCCATACATGTGAACACAAAGTAGAAGAGATGTAGGGGAGTGGACAAAGAGTTTTGTGCTGTCTAGGTAACTACTGCAGTGCTGAGCCACAATGACAAAGACTTGAGTAAATCAAACAACTTAAGTTTAAAGAAAACAAAGAGGTTAAACGAAGTGAGGTGTCAGTAAACCTTTCTGGAGTTTAAACAGATAATTTTCACTGTGCATTTGACAAATGTGTGTGTATCTGCTGTACACAAAAATAATTAAAATATATTGCTGTATGTGCTTTTTTTATTTGTTAGGTGATTTTAGCAGTGATTTTTACATGTCAGAATGCATTTTCAGTAATGACTGTTTTCCTCAGTCTTACAAACTTAAACTTCTGGCATAAGATTTCATTCATATTATCAAGTTCTCATTCTTTTTCCTCACTATTTTTAAAATGTCTTGTATTGTGAAGTTTTTTCTGCCACTAATGGCAATCATCTTTCTTTTCTTGGATTTGTGTACAGCCACTGTGTTCATTTTCTGTTGTGGGAACCAGTGTATGTTCAGACACAGATTTTGTTCTTTCTTCAGATCTCAAGACGTTCTCATAATGGTTGTTACTGTTCTTTTGACACTTCTTTCTTTACCTTTGTGGCTTTATATTTTGACAATTATTCCACAGGAAAATAAAAGACAGCATCTTTATTTAGTGGTGAATTTACAATACACTTACACAGTTCCACCTTGGAGTTGGAATGCAATGTCGACAAAGGTCATCTGGCTGTATATGAATTCTTCGTGAGGCTACTTTTCATTGGAGGCTCTAATACAGGAGGGATGGATATACGTGGAGATGTGGTTGTCCAAAATGTGGTCTCTCTTTCTCTCGTGTACATACAGAGACACATACACAGAGATTTGTTGCTGTTGCCACCTCCAGATCGTGACCACTTATTCACTGATTTTCAGTACTTGCAGAACTTTCCTTATTAATATATTAGATTAGCCTGTGAAAAATGGGTACATGAAAATGTATTTCTAGCTACATAGTTGCTGCCATCAAGCACAAACACACATGCATGCACCATTGCCTATATTGGATCTTCAGCTTTTTAGAAGTCTACGCTAAAGGAAAAGAGTAGTTTCAAAAGAAGAATATCGCAGGAAAAAACATAGGCAAGAACTCAAATCAAGAGCAGAAGACTGGGTGAAGAATACATATGTTCTGGTGTTTAGGTGTCAAAACGTTCCCTGAGTTTTGGTGAAATATCTAGGAAATAGATCTCAAAATACCAGAGGGACCTAATTGTCACGGTTTCCTTAGATTTCAGTTTCCTTCTGTAGATGGCTCAATAGAACTTTAGATGCTTGCCTATGAGCATTCATATTTTAAAACAAGTCTTTTTTTAGAGACTAGAAGCGATCTTCTTTTAGATCAAGAGTTTTTGAACAGAATCACCATGATGTGACTGTTCATCAGTTCACAATGTGATCTGCTGGCCTCCTCACCTTCCTTCAACTCCATTAGAATGGCAATATATGGCTTACCACATGAAAAATGCATTCTCTGCCAAGTAAATTAAATTCTTATAATAAGAGACAGAGTGGTCCAGTGGTCGAAAAGTAGGGCTGGCAGCCAGCAACTCCTAAATTTTAATCCCAGTGCAACTTATTGAATGACTTCAGGCAAGTTACTTAACCTCCTGGTTTCCACCTCATAAAACTGTGATAATAAAAGTGTTTTTCTGAAGATCAATTAGTTATTGCTTGTTCTCCACTCTGAAGAGAAAAATGCAAAGCACCGTGAAGGTGCTAAACCTTATTAATTCTTAAATTCTAATCATATCAAGGACTCGTCGTGATTACCATAGTTAAGTAAACTGGTAAGATTATAAAAAGTATATCGGTTCTGTAAGGGGCCTGTCATCCACATTGACTCAAGGGTGACATGTGACAGGTTGAAAAGCCAGCCCGTGGCTACCCATGGGATTTGCCACCATCTCACAACTCCAGCTGTGCTCCCATCCCCTTGCATGCAGGTTGCTAGGCTGTAGCATGTACTTTTTGAGGGTCAAAGGGTGCTGCTGTGAGTCAAACATCCAGATGGCACTGAAGTGTGATGCTGCTGTTTAGGTCTCACGTTTTGTTTAGGTTGGATGAGTGTCTGAGGAGGATGAAAAGCAAAAGTTACTCCTTCCAAGGCTCCAAACGCAACTGATGCCCACTTAAGTAGTTCCAGATCTGCTTTGTATAGACAGAAACATAGGAGTAATTTAAGTGTTTTGAGAGAAATATCCACTTCTTCCCAAGCCTCCTCTCTGTTGGAGACCAGCCATCACAAACATGGAGGACATGCAGATCTGAAGATCCATAATTTATGGAAGAGGGTGGAATACCAGGCAGATCAAACGTCTGGTGGGGTGGCTGTTGTCAAGCGCTCAAACGTTTAACTGATTGCACTTGTCAGAGAGCTGTAGGATAGATCTGAGGGGAGAGTTTGGCCCTTAGTGTTGCTGGTTTTCATCCCGTAATTTTGAGAGTGTTCTTTGTGCCTTGTTTACTGCAGAATATGATTAGATTTTAATTTAACAGGCAAGGAATGCATCTTTCATGTGGCAAGTCAGAAGGGCCTCGGAGCTTTATAGTGGGGATGGGGGGATGGGGCTGGCGCTTGTTGTGAAGCGGTGGAGAGTCCTGCTATATTGCTCATCTTAAGATGCTGTTTATA
The DNA here is from genome assembly GCF_000737465.1 of Haliaeetus leucocephalus. NCBI lineage: Eukaryota > Metazoa > Chordata > Aves > Accipitriformes > Accipitridae > Haliaeetus > Haliaeetus leucocephalus. The sequence goes on along the minus strand of NW_010973368.1, from coordinate 15,132,962 downwards.
AATAGGTCCCGCTAGTCTGGGGCATAATGATTTCAATCATTTGTGCTGTATAAATAAACAGGGCATTGTGAGCTTACTTGTTCAGGAATTGTCCCTGGCTTTAGTTTTGGCCACAGACTCCCAGAGGCCTGCAACCAATCTAAGCCGGAGGATTTAAAGAAACAGTCCGTCTCTGATCCGAAGCCGCCGTGGGAGAAGGGAGGGCCAGTGGGTCTGGAGGGAGAAGCGGGAGAGCAGGGAAGGGGGATCTTCCACAGGGTCCTGCTTCCTCTGGCGCTGGGGAAAGGGAGCCTGGGAGAACCTCTGGCCGGCCTGCCATGGGCACGAGGCTGGCCTAGGCTGATGGTGTGCAAAATGGCTTCTTTGTGGTCTGGCGGGACACGGGCAGTCTGCAGGGAAGGGGACTGCTCCCACCTCATGTCGTGTGAGGCGCGGGAGGGTGAGCAAGGACCGCCGCGTGGGCTGTGTGGGAGGCGTTAAGTGTGCAAAGCACGGGGTAGATGGAGGAGGTCAGTGCTGTCCTGACTAGCGCTGACTTACTGCAGACCGTGCCTGTTCGTCCTGTGCTGCGTTTGCTTCTGTGGGCCCCTCCGTGGGCACAAACTACACAGCCAGGCTCCCCTCTCGGGCTTTCGGCCTCGCAGCCTGCCCTGAGGGTAAACGCTGTTGCAGTCGCTTCTTGCTTTGGCCCTGTGGAATTTCCTTAGGAGTAAGGCTTGACTTACTTAGGAAATGATTTTAAAAAATTAGACACTGCCTTGATGACAGTAAATACGCTGCAGGTTTCTAGTATCATGGACAATGCGCTTTTATTTTCTTACACAGCACTAAAGACGTACAATTCACTTAGTAGCCCTGTCAGCAGATTCTGCCACTCCTGTGTAAGCATTGCATATTTGGGGAGAAGCTGTGGTAGTCTCACGTTCAGAGCCTCTTAAGAGGGCAGAGACATGAGGCTTTCCTAAATTCTCCAGTTTTTTCCTAGATTTGGGGCTTTTTGTATCTGCAGTCTTTGAGTCCTCACTTCTGTCAACCTTTGCCATTTGCCGGTCTGTCTGACACCTTGACTATCATCTTCCTGTCTTCTTGGTCTAAGACATCCTCTGCAGCATGATGGAGAAAGAATGGAGAGGACCCATTAGAGTATGCAACTCCAGTCCTCACACATCCTCCCATCCTCACTCCTTAAATAGCTTTTCTGGGTTGATATCACAGTATCACAGCCCTACCTAAGTCAGTGGGAATTGGCCACTGACTTCTATGGGACCAGAAAGTGCCAAGGTGCTAAGTTCTAGGGCAAGGAGCAATGAAAAGAGACTATATTTCCCTTTGCAAGGTATGAGATGGGAGAACAAGCATTCTTGATGTGATTTTCTTGCAGCATGAAGGAGCACTGATCCTGTATCCACTTAAGCAAACTTTTATTTCTGAACCCACCAGCTTAAGAAGAGCAGATAAATAACATTCCCTTGAGAAAATAAGTAAAAATTGCACTAGCACCAGTCAGGAAGCTGGAATTGATACCATCTGCTCTATATAGTTATCATGTCTAGCAGACAAAGTTTAATAGCTGACTAAGAATTTATTAGAAAATGTTTTTTCAGCTTCCTGATATAAAAATAAAAATCCTCACAAGTAAGTAAAATTGTTTTCAGTATCACTAAATTTCTGGAAACTTGAAGAAAAGCACCTACTAAATGGGAAGAAAACCTTGTAGTTGAATATTACAGGTATATCAGTCTTCAGTTTACCTTCCAAATTCTGTGTACTTTGTATTGAGAATAAGATCTTCTTTCCTTCCTTTTTTAACTCCGTTCAGTAAATATTACAAGCCACACATCTCCCTTTGAATTCCTGTCTTGTTCAAGGATTAACCTCTAAATATTTCATTTGTATCCGAATATCTTAAGATTTGCTTTTGTACCAGATATTGTTGCATGGAAGGTTAATGAATTATAACTAAAAGGTTGTCATTTGGAAAATTTTGTTTTAAATTATCAAAATTAAAGAAATGGTTTCTTTTTTATGTGTATATAAAATTATTGCACTTTCCATTTAACAATCTAGCTTTCATTTTCATTATCAGAATCATAAAAAATGATTGAAGTGATGGTTTCTTTTTAAAATGCAAAGTGTTTCATGCCAGAAGTTCTGAGAAATTGGATTTGCTTTTTCTATTTGCAGGTATAAAAGGAATTATATCTGCTTTTTTTATTTTTTTTTAACTCCTTTTTATTCTACTTTTCAATGTTTTCTCTGCTGTTTACAAGTGAGGAAGAAAATCACTACAATTACTTTTAGTGAAACAAAGAGAGGGAGTGAGGAGGTTCAGATGAAAAGTTATATTTGTAAAGGCAGAATAGAGAAGCAATTCACATTAATTCAAAGCAGAGTCTCTTTATTGGATTATGGGCTGATTGTGTTTACAAATACACTGCCAGGAGGGTTTTAATTTTGGGGCAATTTCATTGTTCATAGATATATATCTATATATAGATATATATCTATGAAATTATGTGGTTATGTGTTTTAAATGAGATACAGCTCCTTACTGCTTAATGTAATATATGCTTCCATTTTATGACATAGCGCAAAAGCAGAGCAATTTTAGAACAACTTAGTTGAAATATCATCATAAATGAAAGATGTAAACAATGTTATGTTTATAGGCACAGTTTAAATTTGAATTCATTGGAACTTGGTGATCTCTTTATTTAACAAGGATGGACTTTATTATGAAAGTACAATCAAGTCGTAGTACTACCCCTTTGATTTCAGGCTTTTCAGCATTTACTACAGCAGGGTAAACACAGGAGTTTACATCCTCAGGCAGACCAGAGCTCCATCTAGCCCAGTATTCTCTCTCCAACAGGAGTCAATAGTACATGTCCAGGGGGAAAATGTAAGAAAACAGGTAAATATAGAATGATTTTTCTCCCAGTCTACCCTCCCAGGTTCATGCAACCAGTAATTTAGCTACTTCTTGAACTGGAGATTGTGACTAGATTTGTTTTTAAAAATCTGTGATTGTATCATCCTTTCTGGACATTTTTATGCTTCTGGACCTCACAGTGTCCTACAGAAATTAGTTCCAGAGTTAAATTTGTGTTCTGTTAAGACATATTACTGTTCATTGAATAGATCTCTCTCTCCCCCTCATTTCTATGCTAAATTTGAGAGGGTCCATAATATACCGAAACTGTGTTTAAGAAGGGAATCCTCTTCTTAAATGGTGCTTAGTATGTTAAAGGAATTTGACAAAATCAAGGCCACATTAACCATTGGGACAGCACATCCATACAAAGAAATATGGCAGAGAAAGTTTTTTTACATCTTTGTGCATCATTGTGTAGATAAGATATGAGCACATAGACATGAATGCGTGAAACAAAGCAAATAAGGCTGGAAGTGATAGAGATTGAGCACAGGATTGACTACAGGTGTCTGTTGAATCATCAATCACAAACTAAGCAGTAGAGTGCAAGTCCATAGTCTTTTCATACTCAAAATTCCCATTACTGCCATTCCACACTTAAGGTGTTCAACTTTCTCCTACTGTAAAGAGGTAGGACAGAGTCTGATTTACTGGATAAGGTCTTTGTTGTAAACTTGGAACATTCTCTTTTCATTGCTGACAACAGTTTCCAGAAAAAGTAGAAAAAAGTAACCTGTGCCTTGATTTCACCATTTTTAATGTGATTTGCTGATGTTTGTCTTCCTGGTGTTTTGATGTTTTTGATACTTGCATAAAACAAAAGACACAGGTGTAACTTTGAGCAGGATTTCCAGTCAAAATTTTATCTTTCCAATAAACAACAATGGAGACCTCTGACTACCATTTTATCTACCTGCGTGGACTATGATGTTTTTATTCTAGCACTTCACTGGAATGTGAGATTATCCCCATTTTATAGGGGGATAATTTGACATAAGGAATGGTATCTGCAACCTTCAGGTTTCAGTGTTGCATAGAGACATCTGAACTGGCTTTAAAGAAACCTGTATGCTTGCTGGAAAAGTCTATGGCACTCAAGTTTCTTCCTGCATAGTATTTGGTGTGTCTCATCCAGACCTTGCAAAAACAAGCTTGTTCTCTGTGAATTATCATGTATACCTTCAGCCAGGTTGTCTTTATCAGCAAGTGGATTTCAGAGGAGGGTATTCCTGGAGAAATCAGGCCAACTCTGGAGAACGTTGAAGGTGATGATCCCTTGTAACTTATTGAATTTCATCAAATGGTAAGAGAATAGACATGTATGGAAAATCTCAGCCTGCAGGAGAAATGTTTTGTTGAGAATTTCCACAGACAGCATCCAACAAGTGTTTGATGTGCTGATGGACTAGTGTAGAAACCCTGCACGTGAACATGTTACTTTGATTGTTTAAACCCATGTGTGGACAAAACCATTCTCCAAGCAAAGCTGAACTGAAGTCTCAGTTATGAATGCCTGTAAACTTTTGAGGAGGGAAAACAGTCAAATCCACACATGCTTTTCATGTCTATACTCATTGTTTAGTGTTTTAGTTCAAGTTTCATTGCTGATAAAATAAAAGTTTTTAAAAGTTTCTACATAGGCTATGATAAAATGGAATTAATATTATGTATGTAACAGATATAAAGCTCTTTGTTGTTTGACAGTGCTATGGTCTTTGCAAATTTTTCCTATTATTTTGGTTTTGTAATAATAATAATAATAATAATAATAATAATAATAATAATAATAAGGGTTGACCCAACCATAAAGCCTCTTTGACAAGGTATGTTAAAAAATTATTGCATTTACTCTGAGCATGTTTTCCACTTCTTTTGAATACTTACTTTGAAAAGTGTTTATGCAGTTTCAGAATCTTTCCTACTTCTTCCTCTAACTCCATCTTGGGTACTTTTTGACCTCATAATCTGTCCATGCATGACATCACAATCTGCTGCTGTGGAAAGGACCATAATATCAAACAAGTAGGATGGCCAAAGGTTGCCTTGCAGAAGAGAGATAGAGATTTCATAGGAAAAATCCATTAATACTTAAATATAGAGCAATGGGAAATATCATACTATCTTTACCCAAATCAGTTAGTTACATAATTTTCAAAGGAAGCACTCAAGCTGGCTGAGCTCTTATCTCCTGTCAGAATCCTCTGTTTTCAGAGGTAATTGAAGTTTTATAAATATGTTTTTATACATATAAGCAAACTACAAACTGTGCATGTTATAGTATCCACTGCAATCCAATGAGTCTTGCTTTTCGCATTTAGAATGAAATGTGAGGATTTGATCTGATACTTCTGCAACAAACCTGAATCTACCATAGATTTCCTGAGTGACCCAGGTGTTCTGTAAAATGGTAGGCTTGTTGCTAGCAAAGACTAAATTAAGTCAGTGCTTAAGAATATATGTAGTGTACTGAGCTGATGCTAGGCTTCCAGAGCTGCACCCCTTCAGAGTAAGTTGTGGGATACAACCAAAAATAGGTCACTCCTGCAATGAAGAAGAAAGAGAGAAATGAGGCACTAAGAGGAGCCACACAAGGTCAGATTCAGTGCTCCTGCTGCTGCCAGGGGAATTAGAAGACTCGGGGCAATGACTTCTACCTCTGGGAGGGCTCCCACTTGCCCCCATCACCTGCGTTCCACGCACCTTGACACAGCTGCAGCAGCCATTCTGGCTTTCTAAGGCTGTGGTATAAGCAAAATAGGGAGCAGGGCCGTGGTTGTTTTTCCTTTCTGGAAATTTGCCGTCCAAGTTAGTTGCTTGTTTTTGTTATGCCTAGAGCTGATCCTGTATGCATAGCAATTACCCTTTATTATGCCTTTGAAATTAGGCAATGGTAGGATATAGAAGAAGTAGCGCTGCTTTAATGGTTGAAAAGCTTTTATGGACCATAGGTGTGGCTGTTTGTTTGTGTTTATGTTCCTAATTTGTAGTTTGCAACCTCACTGAGGTACTAGACCTCAATGAGCACTGAGCCATAAAGAAAGGTTTTCTTTTCCGTTTGTTGAAGTTCTATAACAAAAAAATTAGTGAAAATTCTTTAAAGAGAAAAAGTACCTTCTCTTCTTTGTTTTTATCACACTCAGAATGGCTATCTTTGAACACCATCAGGCTTGCAAATGGCTGGCAGTATTTTCTTCAGGCTTTCAGAGAATTTTTCCTGGTAGAAAATAAGAATGAGGAGATTTTAACGTCAAAGAGTCAAAAAAAATTAGGGCTGTCTGAAAGCAGAGTATTGCTGCTGAAATATGTTGTAATTTCTCAGTAGTATTAAGGAAGCTGAGTTTATCAAGATTTGGACACTCTGTATGTTATGCAACTGCCCTCTACATATTAAATTAGCAATCACCTATATTTTCTTTATAAAACAATTTGTGCAGTTGGTGTAACTAGACTCTGCCTGCTGTTGGCAAGGATGAAAAATACATCACTGCTTGTATCTCCAAGGTAAATTATTCTTCAGGGAAGTGTGCCTCTGGGGGATATTTTCTTAGGAGACCCATGAACAATGAGAGATTTTCCACAGGGAATGCCCACGGGGTAAAGTGTACTTCAAAGGGAGAGATCCAAGATGAAATGAGACTCTTCAAAGGCCAGCTCCACTTCCCCTCTCAACAAGACAAATGACTTCAAAGGGGAACCCACCAAGGTTGTAAATAACTTTTCCCCATAATACAGAAACCTTATTGAAAGCAAGTTCTCTCAGTAATGTGATATTTTTAAAGAAATCACCCAAAGCCAGGTGAAGTCTAAATGCACCCAGTGACCATTGGTACAAACCATTTCTACTCCTCAAGTAAATGTATCACCATCTAGAGAGCTTATGGAGTTCAAATGTTCACTGTTCATTTCCTTCTCGCTTATATAAAGTTATAGTAGGATTTAAAACTTACAGGTCTGATGGCTGAAGGAACCATGAAAATCTAGCAACAGCTTTAGGGACCCTAGGGACCATTTTGATCCAGTGTAGTTTACCACGTTAGCTACACACCAAAAGTCAGTGAGGGACTAAGATGACCATGTTTTTACATAGGACATTGCATTTCATGGCAACTATCTGACTGAAGTCTTTCAGACTCAAAACTATATTACAGCAATGTCAATTAAAGGCAAACTTTGTTAATGACTGCTAAGGATCTTCCACTGGATCGACATCTTATGGCAAGGCAGTGTCTGCAGGTATGTCTTTGTACAGAAAGTGAATTTAAAAGGCAATCATTGAATCATAATATAATTGAATAATTTAGGTTTGAAGGGACCTTAGGAGGTCTCTAGACCAATGTCCTGCTCAAAGCTGAGCCATTGAATTCAGTGCAGGTTTCTCAGGACTTTGTCCAGCTGGTTCATGAAAACCTTGAGGGATGGAGTTGAGTTTTGGTCTCTTTGTTGACTCTTGTTCATCCTGCTATATGCCCTGCTGTGGAGAGTCTGGGTCTATCTTCCAATAATCTTCACAGTGGGATTAGTTCCCCCTTACATCGTCTTTCCTCCAGGCTAAACAACAGCACTGGAAGAAGAAGAAGAAAAGAGAAAACAGCAGCAAGTGAGACCCAAAATAACCCTTGTCATTAGCATTACACAGAGTAGTCCTAAGTGAAGAAAACAGCTACTGAGCCTGTTGTCACTGAGAAAAATGGTAGGTGAGGTCCAGCTAAAGGTGTCTCTCAGGGTAAAATCCAGTTAAATTTTGTAATAAAGCTGAAAATAATCCTCTGATCAAGCCCCAGAAAGATAAATAAAATCCTAGTAATTTTTGTCTACTCCCAGAGATCTACTGTACAAGAAGTTAATGCTGACTTCACCAGATATATCATAGAGAAACAGTCCCCTATTACTCACCATTCACAGCCTCACACATATATGTACTCTAATGGAAAGGAGCCATACACAGTGGCACCAGACTATTGATATTTCTACCCTAGTGTTTAAGTAATGCACAACATTTAATATGTCAAATGGCATGACCGTTAAAAAAACCAACTAATTACTAGATACTCTTCTCACAAATCAATGATGTCATTTAGAATTGGCCTGGACAAAACAATGGGGGTTGTATACACTAAGAGGCGATGCTGCACTTAATGCTGGAGATCTGGAAGAGTCTTAGAGGCTCACCTTCTATGGGTTTTAGCCTGGTTTGCTGAGGAAGGGAAATAATAATGATTACACTATGTGTATGTGTGATCAGTAACTCAGTACATTTAGAACATGTTGGCTAAACTCAAGCAAATTTGAGAGGCAAAGATCTCAAATATATTAATTTCTTGCAGATTTTATGAAAATTGACAGCTGTGCAGGGTAGAGAGAAGTTACTAACATTCTTGAGCCCCACTGAGGGAAGAGCTATTGTGTGGATCAACCATTGGTTGACCTCAGAGACTCTACACTGGATCTCCAGATCTAGCTACAGATTTGTAGACATGTGTTCTGTGGCTCACAGAAGGAAATCGCTAAATTTAGATTGATTGACTCCAGTCTGAATACTTGTTCAGCTGAAAAAGTTCTGGCTGGAAAGACAATGCATTGTGATGCAGTAAATATCTGTCACAAATATTTGAATCCAAATATTGTCTATTTTTACAAAAGCTCATCAGTTCTCTGACACGATTAGCCTTTAATCCTTTGTGTGGCTCTTTATGAAACCATCCATAAAAATGCCACTTCTGAGCCAAACTTCAAGTCCCTTCCTCCCTTCCCTAAAAAGGAGGCTTGACTTTTGGAAGGAAAAGCTTCACTGTAGATTAATAATGAAGTTCTCCAAGAGTCTTGCTCTCAAATGCAACTGAACCATCGAAATGAAGTTTTCCTATAAATTGCCTGTGCCCAACAAACTTGTATCACAAACAGGTAAAGTGTAGCAATGTTATGACTGAATGCAAAATAGCTCTCATCAAGTGCTCCGTGCTGATTTTAATGAGAGGTGTATATGGTGTGTGCCCAATCACAGATGACAGTCCACCATGCAAGACTTGGCAAGGCAGACATGACTGTCCCTAGATGCATGCCTATTTTTTGATACAATTTAATCAGAGGGGGTAATAAGCAAATATTAATTAGAATTCAGGAAAAAGAACAAAGACCACAATGAATGTGACTGTGCTTATTTAATCATATACACCCTGCTGGATTTTGCTGTGTGTCTAGAATAAACTGTGGTCCCCACGAAAGGGCATGATGGATAGCTTCCTTGGATTTTGGATTTGGCCATTAGGTCATAGTTCAAAAGGGAAACTTTGCTTTTAATAATTGTGAAATCTCCTAGCACACCTTTGAATGATAGATAAGCAATAACCTTAGCTACACTTTCTGAAGTTCACCAATCAATAAATTCTGTGCATGTATAAAATATGTTTCATTTAAATATCATGTTATCAAATTGTTGAGAAAACTCTTGCTGGAATTGTCAAGAAAGTTTTTTTTTTTTTTGGTGCTTAGTGTAAGATGTTATTTAGATTCCCAGGTTAAAACTGTTTTTTCTTAACATGACTGGAATGACTATCATGAATCTTAATTTAGAAAGCACTTAGCAGTTACTGTTGCAACAGAACTAAATAATCACAAGAACCAGAATTGATAATAATGGGTCAAGATACCTGAATTAGAATATGAGTAGCTTTATTGCTTATGGATTTCACTAAAATTGCATCTGCTGTTTATGGACATTGAATGGAACTATTGTTAATAAATAGAATGCTAAAACCTGAAAGCTTCACATGTATTTTCTTTATGGCATGCGTTCTAAAAATTGAAAAATATTCATAGTAATAATAAGTAATAAATCTAAGTGGAAACTTTGATTATTATGTTTTCATCATTACTTTCCCTTCTTTGAAGTTTTATACCCAAAAGGTATCTAACTAATCATCAGGTATTATTTTCCACTTTCAGCCATTTATGAAAGAAAGAAAATAAATGAAATGAGCTCAAGGATGGAAATAGCTACTGCTGCACTACCAGCAGTGAATAACCATTACAATTTATCCAGCAAGTTGAAAGCTGTGCAGTGAAGTTATCTCCAAAAAACTTGTGGGTTTGCTGCAAAGGCCTCTGGGGGAAAAACATTCTGTGTAGCTTACTACAATGTTGACCACATCCGGGTAGACTTCATCTACTTGTGTACCTGAAACCAGCTGCAGCATGTCAGCGCTAGCTTAGTGTACATGCTGGCTTTGCATGTGTGGTTCGTTTTCGATCAGGATCATCTGTGCAAGTTCACTGCTCTCTGGTGCTGGCGTGTAGCAGTCAGCTGATCACTTAGTAGCCTGACTTGTGAATAGAAGACCTGGGGCTGAGTGAAGGCATTTCTGGCTTAGCGCATTCCTGTCTGAAATCTTTTCGGGCTTTAAGATTTGTGTCTCTGATTAAAGCCCTGTAGAGAGTTTCAAACTGATGAAGAGGTTTTGCTGTATGTTACCGGAAGACAGAACACTTCGACTGTGTTACGGTTTTCTCTTGTCGAGCTCTTCGTGTGCAGTGCCTGGCACAACCAGTCTACACAATTACGGGGGGGGGGGGGGGGGGGGGGGGTCCGGGCGTATCTGTGACAGCAAGAGCTCAACTTCTGGGCTTAGAGCATTTGGGTTGAGTGAGTTGTGAGCTGGTGACAGCCTTGGTACTAAGAGAAGACAAGAATATATGCTACGTAATCCATTTTCTGCTAGAATCTACTTTTTTGTTACAGCAGCTGAGTGACTGTGTCATGTGGCTGAAGAGAGCACATACATGTCAGTTAAATGCTGTTTAAAAATGATGTTTATTCCCTGCTGGTGCTCACTTCATTTTCCTCAAAATAAACTGCATGAAAATCAAACCCCCAAACCCGTTTTAAAAATAACAACAGCAAATATTTATTTATTTATCTATATATCTATCTATCTATTTATTTATTTATTTTCAGCTTCTTATCTTGTTGCTTCTGAATTTTGCACTGTAAGAGGGACATATTTTAAAGTTTTTAAAATAATGAAAACTTAGATTCTCACATAGTGTTTTCACTTAATGAGGTAAAATCCCAAGCAAAACGTCTAAACGTGTGAAGTTGCAGAACTTGTGATGTGAAAGTATAGCTTGAGTGTGTGGGAAGCAAAAGGGAGTTCAGAGGGGTTGTGGAAATTATTCTGTGCTTCACAAAGTTTAAAACAAAAGTTTTAATAAGGGCAATTTTAGTGTGCATGCTACTTCTTTGATACAGAAGTACTGTGAGATGACCTTTATCAAGCATGGGAGGAACAAAATAAAAATGTTTATTTCTGAGAATTTGTGTTGCAGCCAATTGTAAGCAGAAAGCATACACATAACATTCATAAGGAAAAACGTATTTTAGTGACAAATAGTAATTTAGTGATTTCTAAGATGTACTAAGAGAAAACCCTACCTGTCACTGAAATGCAGGTGAATCTATATGGAAGAATGGTAACTGCTGAGTAGCGAATTCTTGCATTACGGGCAGGAAGCTGTGAAGGATATACCCAGATTAAATAATTTGATATTTGTTCGCTCATTTCCCATTCTGATTTTGCTGCAAGGCTGGGTGGGGTTAGAAAGCTTTGAAGTGTAAACCAGCAGTGAGGAATCTCCAATGCCCCACCATGGTCAGGACAGGGGAACCACAGACCATGGACACAATGCCAGGGCCCTCAGAGCAACATCTTGCCCATCTCAGCAAGAAGGTACAAACCACCATGAACTGAAAAGCAGCCAAACATTTATGCGGTGCCTTGGCTTCTCCTCTCCACTTACTGGCCAAGCCCTGTCCTATTTAGTTTCCAAAATCTCACATTATCACAGCCTAAGGCTGTGATAGGATCCTGTGGGGCTGCAATGGATCCTGGGAAACTTGTTTCAGCAAATCTTAATTCAAAAGTTGACCACATCTTGGACAGGACAGAGCATTGCCTGGTTAACAGATGTAATACATGAATGTTGGCTGTGGTTTTGGTACAACCATGTGTAATATCTTACATGTTCCTGTCTCCTGTTTCACAGAGTGTCTGTGAAGCTGGAATATTTTGTATTTTGCTGTTTCCTTTTTTTTGTGTCTGAAAAATGTTTAAATCGATTTGAGTGTTCATAGCAGTTGGTATGCCTGTCCTAGAAGCAGCAAGGGAGATGAGAATTTCTAAGTCCTAGTTCAAACTCTCAAAGTTTTGCGTCTAACTGGGTTTTTTACACTACACGTATGACAGGTAACACAGTATTTTACTTACACAGCTGAATTAAATGGAAGACGTTTGGTCTTTGTGTAGATGTACATGCAAATGTACCAAAGTATATTTCAGCAAGCCTGTATCTACCAACCTATATATACAGATAAAAAATAGAGCTCCTTCCATGTTTGATCCCTCTGTCTAGTTATTTGTCTCAGTATAACTTTCATTGTTCTGTAAAAATGATGTTTCGACAAAGCGGTTTTGCAGATGCTTAACTTTAAGTCTGTAGGACCTGGTCACTAAATTGAAGTTTTAGCATTTATATATTTCACTAAATTGGTGGGTGAAGAAGGAGATTTGAATAGGCCTGGCTCAGTCCTATAATTTTTTTGTTACCCAGAGGTGAGGGTGGAGATGGTGACCAAAGAGAAGCAATATAAGTTTGTATTTATATAAAAATCCCCAGACCTAAACTACGGGAGGTCTTGAGTGAAATGTGTCAATATCTAATAGACAGACTTATTTATACAAGGCATACCATTGATATGAAGTCTGTAAGAGATTGGTTCTATTCATGCAACCAAGACAAAAGGAAGGGTACTGATCACAGTAATAGCATACAATCTATTTTAAGTAAAGTCAGGATGCTAAACCTTCAAAAATCCCCTGCCTCATAGCCTATGAAACAGCTCCTTGTGTTTTTTGAGCATGGTGTCTTGAAATAAAACAAAAGCATGATTTTTGGGGCACTACTGGAGTTACACAGGTACCTATAGAAGCATTCTTCTGAGAACTAAATAGGCCAGAGAAAATCTGGTTTGCCTGAAAATCATATTGGCACTCTTCTTTTTGTGCTGGAATAAACTTTGTTTCCCGTAGGGTCATGGTGTGGTCCCCACAAAAAAGCCTTGATGGAGTTCAGGTTAGGAGAGGTCAGTAAGGATGCTCAGTACTGTGACTAACTTGCTGTTAAGTGAGATTTCCTGTAAAGCAATACTAGAGAAGATAATTTCCTACCTTATCAACCTTTTACTGTTTTAATTTAAAGCATTCTGGCCCTGATTCTGGTATGATAAACACTGGTATATCAGTTTGTTAGTGTAACTCTCTTGGCTTCAGATACTGATTGAAATGAAGGCTACCTAAATCTTGAAGAATTCCTTTGACTGCAATTTTGCTCCTCTTTATTTGCACAGGTATATATATCACAGACTGAAAAGCTTGCTTAAAAAAACAGAAAACAGAGAATTAGAAACAGACAGGGACAGAGAAATAAAACAGAAAGGCAGGGAAAAACTGTATGTGGGAAAGGAGGAAAAAGTGAACTAGCTGTGGCACGTAAAACAAAAGAAAAAAGATCAGAATGAACCAGAGTCAATGGAAAGGGGAATAAGTCTAGATAGATGGCAGGAAGCCTGAGGGAGGCCTGGAGAAAGAAAACTACAAGAAAAGTATATCAGAAAAAAAAGGAGGGGCTGAAAGAACAGAAATGTAGGACTAGAGACGATGAAATCCATGAACACAATAAAGAGAAGATTTTTTTTTTTTTTTACTTTACTTAACAGGGGCAAAAGGTATGTTTTTAAACATTTGTTATTCTCTGTTTGAAAACTTAGGAGTCTGGCTCCTGGTAAAAGCATCTCCGTATACCTGTGGAACTAAATTTTACTTTCAATGCCTTGACTTTCTTCAGTAGAAAAAGAATTGCTTATCATTGTAATCTTGCTTCATGAAGACATGGTCTGCAGAGAAATGGATAGTGAAGTGCTACTAATTTTATTAAAAAAAGTTTTGTAATTAAAATGCATGCCTGCACACATGCACACATACATACACACAATTTTTTTTATTTAGACAGCAAGAATGTACTGCCTAAGTGGTGCGTAAAAATTTAAATTAATTTAGCCATCTTTAATAAGGTATTTCCAACTGCTTTTGTTACAAATAAATATTTAAAGATCAATTTTCATATACAATCAAAGCTTAGGAACAAATCATTTCTTTATGCCAAGATTCCTTTCATTTCTCTGTCTCTCCCCCCCCCCCCTTGCCCTTCCATCAGTGGCTAGCTATTAAAGATAAAATGGTTGTAATCATTATTATAATAGATCCTTCTGCATGATCATTCTAAGTGGGCCTAATCCTCTGCTTTTCTTATTGCATTGCAATATCCTACTATGGGAATGGAAGAGATGACACAAAGGATTATGACTACTGGGTATGAAAAAGGAAGACCAGAGTGAAAGTTACTCTTTCCACTGGAGTGCTTAATAAACATTAAGGTTTCACACACAGGCTGATAGGAAAAAAAGCCACATGAAATGAGCCTCTTTAGCACAATGTTTTCTATTGCAATTTGACTGAAAACACAAGTTAATGAAAACACACACACGCACACACAAGCCTACTTTTGAGTTCTAACTATGAGACAAGGCCATACTGTATGCATACAAACTGTAAGAAATAATTTATAGGACAAATTCCCCACAAGACCATTCAGGGAAAGGAAAAAAAAAACCCTAAAAGAAAGAGAGAGAAAAAAAGGCCTGGCTCTTGACACTAAAGGCTTAACATCAAATGCGGCCAGAAATCCATTTTCACAGTTTTATTGCCCATTCTGGACGCTTCATTTCAAAGGGAAAGAATTTGAATTCAGACACATAAAATTCCCTTTGTTCTCTTGCCCTCCAGCCTTTGGTGCCAGTGTGGACGGTCCTATAGGGAGAGGTTGAGATCAAAAAAAAAATTTGCAGCTTAGATACCTGGCCCCAAATGATGCCCCTTGGCATTCTTAATTAAATCAGCTTTGCAATAGATTGACAATGCACTGTCAATTATAATCATTTATATTAGCAAACGGAGTATTTTTAACACATTGGAAATAACAGAAGTTCAGTACACCTGGGGAAAAAAAAAAGCTATAAAATTATACCACATGATGATCACACACAATACAGTACATCAGATTGTAGGTCACATAACATCTTATCTTAACATTGGGTAAAGCTGATGTGATTTCGCATATCTTTTCCCATGTGAAAGGACATTTCCAGTTAGGTTCATCTGGGTTGTTTGTTGTTTTTCTGTCGGCTTCAAAACAGAAGTTGAGTGTGCTGTAAGGGGGTAGGAAGGAGGGGACACTGCAGCCCTGTGATGGAGGGAACCTTTGTTATAGACAAAGGGCCTGATCCAGAGTCTACTGCACTGGAGGGAGGTATTCCTATTGATCTCAGTAGGCTTTGGACCAGTACCTGCAGAGATTATTTTCACTGAGAGTTCTGAGGTACTTTTGATATTAAAATCTGCACAGGCATATTTATGAAAGGAAGATATCTCCTTTGCTAGCAAACGACATCCTGACTTGTACTGATGAATAAGGTACTTTCTGCTTTCTACAGTGTTATTTCTTTATGTTTTAGCCTCATGCCTCTTTCTATTCCAGTTAATTTGGAATAGATACAGATCAGCTCTCAGGCTTCAGAGTGTAAATTGATCACCTGGAGAGGTCAGGAAGGCATTTTTTCCTCTCCACGTATAGCACTGCACAGGAGATTAGAGGTCTGTATAACAATGCCTGTATTTCCACTTTCTGTGGAGTTTATAGCTACTTTTTCCTTTCTTCTTTTTGGAACCCACTGACTCTGATATTCATTTTGCTTTAGTGGGTTATGCATGACTTTTACTTCAAACACTCATGTAAGTTGATTCTGATTTTCCTGTATGAAATATAGCTCTATCATTGGATGCTAGTATAGGAGAGCAGAGGAGTTGCATGTTGGCAGACTGTGTTCTTGTTTGGTGGCAGTTAAAGGACACTTCTCTGCTAAAGTTACAGACATGAATAATTTTTAATTGCCTATTGGATTGATTTATAGAGAGGCTGTGACTATAGAAGTTAAACAGAAGCTTGTTTCTAACCTTGAAAAAACATACTGTTTTCCATAAACTACTCATAGAGTAGGCAACTTTACTCTAAATTTTGATGAGATTTTAAAAAGTAGTTGTAACTAGGAAATACTGATCAACTGTTGCAGATTTCACCAAAATTAGATCACTTTTCTAAGCCGTACATCTTTGAATTTCAAACCAGTTGGGAGATTTTGACATTTCTCTCAACTGAACTATTCCCAAGTTCCTAAGGACCTCATAGACACCCTAGCAATTCATTTCTCCAGAAACAGGAGGTAAGCTTAAAAGATGAGAAAAAAGCTAAAAAAATATTGTGACCTGACCTGAATTGTGTAAGGACCAGGACCTGAAATTTGAGAACTTGCCTTCAGAATGACCTGCCATAGGTCCCTCAGAAATTATTCTTGTGAACTGAGATGAAGAGTTTCCAAGTCAGGACCTGTCCACCAACTGTTATACAGAAAAGTAAGTGGCATCTCATTTGGTGAAGTCCCTTTTGAAACATGTCTTAAAGACATCATGAATTGCAGCAGATTGAACTGCAGCTGGAAGTGAATGGGAGGAGATTTTAAACCCAGATATTCTGCAATAGTTTATGTCACCATGGTGGCAAGCAGCTGGAATGTGCATTTGCTGGAGCTTCTAAATAAATGCAAAATTGATCTCATTACAGTTATCAGTACTAGAGATCTCTTGACTAGCTTTAGACATCAACATAAGATCAAATATAGATTTATGCTGGTGCAGTGAGAGAAACATTCTGAAATTCTTCCCCTTCATCTTTTCTTTTCCACTTCCATTTTTCTCTTAAACTGTTCTTAGCTTTCACTCCTCTTTCTTTATACTACACTTTTTCTTTTTCCTAAGAATGTATATTCAGTGCAGGATATATTAATTCTTGCCTGCAGAGACAGCTGTTTCCTCTAAAAATGCCTTGTGAGGGCAGTCATTGAACTCTGCAGAGTATTCCTCTTCTGTTCTTTCACCAACTTCAAATCCCTTAGCAATAACAAGCTTGTATGTCAGGCTGTCCTCGCTTTTTAGTATCACTGGACATGATCAGGATTTCCATTCTGTTTTGAGAAATCCTTTCTGGTTCTTAGGTAGTCCTTATTGCCCTATTCTAGAATTTCTTCAACCAGTCTACAACCTTCTTCCAAATCAGCAGTGTCTGTCAATAGGGAACTTCTGTTTAGCTTTGGGAACTCACTGAAGTGAGGACTAGTCTCCTTTTGTATTTAAACAATAACTCTCCAGCTGCAAGAAAACTGAAGAACATAGTAAGTGCCTGGTAATGCAAGCAGCCATTAACTTTGTGGCACATAGGAAAGAGGAGGAGATGGTAACTCCTCAATGATGTCTACTCTGATATAGTCTCTTTCTCCAGATCTTTAGATTAAGCAGAGCAGAAATCAAGCAATTTTCCAATAGATTCATGGTACATTTTGAAATTTAGTTAATCTGAAAGCCAATTAAAATTATTGATAAGTTTACTATTCATTTTTTGTAGAGAATTTTTATGCCTATTTTTATGCACTCTGTGAAGGACTGTTGACATAGTTAAGTCCAATACATGCTCGATTCCTGTAACTTTTGAATGTCAAGAAACCATGGTGGTGCAATGGATTCTAAAGTATCATACTTTGGAATTCTGCTAAATTCACTTAATGTGAACAAATGTTTGCAATGGAGAAGATCAGATTTTTTTGATGAACCCATTTAAAGAGGGTTAGCTTTTTGCAGATAATTTCAGTGTAGGACAAAAAAATCTAACACCTGAAACCTGAAAATATTTTTACTTGAATTATGGATGTGGTACTTCATGGGAATTGTATTTCAGGTATTGCATGGTTCCATTTTCCTTTTTGAGTTCCTTCATTGGCATACCTCTTTAATGATGCCCTGTAACTGTGTGATTCCTATGGTGCATTGAGATGACAGAAGAAGAAAGGAGACCCTCCAGGAACTGTAGTCCTGCTAGGAAGTGCAATATTAAGAAAAAAAATGGCAGAGAAAGAATAGCTGAGTTACAGTTCTTGTAGAGCATCAGAGTGGCATTTATAGTTCAGTATTTGTAAATCCTTGAATTTCAGGTGAAAATATTGAGGTTTTGACTTTTTTTGCCCTTGCCTTCTGCCCCCACCCCAAAAAACAAACCAAACCAAAGAGTAAAAGTATCTGCTATCATCACCAGCCCATTACAAGCAAAACCTTTACTGACATCTATAAAAAAATATGCCAAAATACATCCTGGAACAGGAGAATTAACTCCCCCTCACCCCCCCCCCCCCCTTCCTGTTCCAAGTGGATATCTGTGAAGATTTATTTCCTATGTAGATCCAATGGTAATTTAGGATGATAAATCTCTCAGAGACAACTCTCTGCAGACTTAGTGAAAATGTATGCCTAAAGCTAATTTTCTCCAACAGTTTGGCTTTTCCTTTTCCAGTTATATTGGCTTCTGAATAGTCCAGTCCTTTGTTTTCTGGTGAACCCAACAGGGATTTTGCTTTTCAGAAAAGACACAGGGTCTTATTTGTCAGGGGTATCCATGAAAATGGTCCTGTCAAGGGATTCCTGTGAGTATCCATGTAGATGGGAGAATGTTCTCATTTAATCTCTTCTTTCTATCATAACTGTAATGGAATTTTAACGTACAGTTATATGAAATAAGTTTGAAAGAGAACCAAAAACCCCAGATCTCTTGTCTCCCAGGGCAGAATGAACTAAACGAGTACCTAAACCAGTCTTGTCATCTTTATCTAACCTGCTCTTAAGAATTTCCAACAATCTAGATTCCATCATCTATTTAGATAATGAACTCCAAAGCTTACAGTTAATATCTTTTTTTCTGGTTTATTATTTCTTGCCTTATAGTGTGGAGAATGGATTATTCCAATTTGCTTTGTAATGTCCTTTTCTGGATCTCTACTGTTTTTTACTGCCCTGTCCCACAGTCTCTTCAATGAGTTTACGTCTTCCTTCAGGTGTGGGGATGCAGCTGGACACAATTTTCCATTTGTGGTTGTATCAGCTCAGAGGAGAGGACAGATTACCCAGGTGCCGTTTAGATGACACTTTTTATACATATTGTTTGCTTTTTTGCCTCAGCATGCCATACTTCACTCATGGTGAGCATTCCTAAGTGAGTACAGAACTTTACCCTTGTCCTTACTAAGTTGTATCCTACTTTTTAAGGCCATTATTTCATCCAATTAATTTTGATGTCTAATCCAAAGTGCCTGAAGTGTGGTTTAGCTGCATGTCATGTGTACATTTACTACAAGAACACTTTATTCCATCTTCAAGTTGTTAATGGAATACAAATTAGTGCTAAACATAAGACGGACCCTCCTGGAACTCCTATGCATCCATCCAGGATAAGAAGAAATCACTAAAAATATCTGCCTTAGTTAAGTCTCACTAATATTTTACTTGCCTGCTTTCTATCACATGCTGTTAAGTATTCGGTAAAATCTCAGTTGTTATAAGTTCTGACATTAAGAGCTCAGATCCAGAAAAAGGGAGATGTGTCAATTCATATCAACAAAGGTCAGTTTGTTTTAAACTTAATTTTGCTCCACCTTAAGCCAAAGACAAAAATTATACCAATTTCCTTTATGACAGATTACCTGATCTACATTTAATTGTGTTGGTTGAAACTTAGAAGCATATTCAGCTTGTTTATTGATTCACAAGTATTCCTTTTCTCCTGCCCTTCCCTCCCACCCCCTTCTTTTCCCCTATTAGCCTACAGTGGAATAAGTGAAGCTCTTAGCAAAATAACAGAATACCTCAAAAGTAAGTGGTATAAAAAAGAGCACATCTTATATGACTTCAGTTGTATTTGTTTTGGAAGATAAATGAGATCTGGTTTGGGTGTCTGCTTCTGTTCCAGGCAAATATAATCAAAATCTAAACTCTACCTATGAATATAGTCCCCTATTTAGTATCATTAGTATCTAAACTACTTCATGGGGGTTCACTATTTAGTGTTTTTAGTATCTGCCTTTTACCTCATTTCAGCTTTATGTTCCATTTGGCTCTTCCTACCTATTTTTTTAAATAGGACATCAGACAGCCCAGCTGAGTAACTCAGCATTGTGAGAGAACTCAACATTGTTCAAATAGTTTCTCAAACAAGACTGCAGTGAGCTCTGTTAAAAATAACATTTACCATGGCATGGTGCAAGTATCTCATAGTGGAAAACACTCTAAGCAAGGAAATACTGTGGTAAAATCAATAGCCTGGAACATTATTATGCTTTTTAATGGCACCCACTGTTTGAGCAGGGAACATGTACAGATATTTCCACATTTCTTACGTCCTATTCATGACTACAGGAATCACATTACATTTAGGCCGGCAACAAAGACATAGATTTATATCCTAGACTCCAAGCTCCTCTGAAGCAAAATTTGTCTGGGGTCTGGAATCTTATCCCAATCCCACTGAATTCAGGGGAGCTTTTCCCTTTTCCTCAACCAGTTCTGAGACAAGTCTGAAGGGGACAGCATCCAGCACAAGGAAAGTGGGCAGCGTGGTTCTTTCGAACACGGCTGGCTTGGGGTCCTGCAAGCTGCTCCCCCTCAGGACGTGGAAAGCGAGAGAGACAGCTGTCCTGGCTGGGGCCAGGCGTGGGGAGCAGAGGGGAACAGGGCACCAGAGACGACCAGTGGAGGTGTGGAACCCCACTCCCTGGAGGATGTGTCTCATGCCTGTCGAAGCAGGGAGTGTTTTAGCCTGGGGGAGGAATACACTGAATCCATTAAACATCCTCTGGAGCTGCAGTCCGGGTGGACACGCAGAACTGGCACATCCTGCCTTTGGTGACTCATGGCAAAGCTCCGCACCTTCCCTCTGGCGGGTGTCAGAAAGGTCCCTGTCCTGGCACGCTGGGCTGTGGCAATCAGGAGCATGATGCAGTCACAGTTTGGAAGGCAGCTCCTCTTAGTCCTTCGGAGCCATTGTGTTTGGGGCTGCACAGAGACAGATGCTAACAGTGCTGAGGTTGAACTACAAAGTCATTGATTTTTTAGATTTTGGAGGAGAAAACTGGTGTATGGGTATGACAGCATATACACATTCTAAAAAAGAAGTTGGCTCTTAGTTTCCATATATGATGCTTTCGAACACAAACCTGGATGTACTTCTGTAAATATTATGTTTTGGGGGATTTTTCTAGAAACACATAAAGGAAGAATTCTGATTTTGCTTACTCCCTGAGAAGTGTAAAACAGTTCCATACGATTAGCACAAGTCCCATTGTACAAGACAAACTAAACTTTTGTCTATTAGAAGGGGAAGTGATTGAAACCAACCTTTATGTGTTTTACCACTTCCTTGGCATTGTGATCTCTAGGAACTAAGGCCAGAATATGGCACATGAAATAAAAAATACTTTGTTAACAGCATTTATATGTATATGTATGTGTATATGGAATATCCTTATATATGTATTATTCTTTGATTTTGTTGGTAACATTTCATAAGTACCATGAAGTACCTGTATTTATAAATATTTCATCTTTATGTGCATGAGAAACTAAACATACTGTAATTGGATAACAATAATGAACCTTTGCATAGTTCACATGTTTAGCATGTGGTCAAACAATTGAGTATGTGGGCAGATAATGACCCCAATTACAAATAAACCTTCAAGAAGATTACAGAATTGTTATTGTGGAGACAATTTCGATATATATGTTTGTTGTACGCTTAAATGCACTTTGGAATCAGCATTTTAAACAACAGGTCAAAGGTGAGGAAAGGTGGAAACTAATAACTAAGAAGGATCCCATTGATTAAAATTTCTTCCACTTGGATTTTTGTCCTTTTCATATTACATTATTTGTGAGCTTGCCTGAAGTACTTTATGCAAGATTCAGGGGCAAAACCCCCCACATTGTATAGTATTTAAATAATTGAATGCTGGCAGAAACGTGGGGTTTTGATGAGTCTGCAGTTTTGTATTGAAATCAAATATATTGTAAGCACAGGGAAACACAACTCAGTGCCCTAAGAAGGTCTGGTGTCATGGTCAACATTTGAAATTTGCATGAGAGGTTATTCAAAAGAGAGACAGGAGACTTCCCTATTGTATTAACATGGTAATGCAATTCTTTGCGTCTATTATCCTGATCCACACCAGCTCTGGTATGCACAGGGTCTGAGTTTTTACGAGCTATAGGCTTTTACACAGAGATATTTTATTAACCTAATTAAAAGTTTTATAAAAGTAAATTATATTTATGTTTGTGTCTCCTATTTGCAATCATTAGGGAACCCAGACCACCTCCGGTGACTTCAGAGAGGGCTGGTCAGGTCCCATCTGTGTAAATCTTGTGAGTTGTCATAGACTCGTTGCATTTGATTTACATGTGAAACCTGCGGACTGAGCACAAATGCTAACCAGACAGCTGATAAATAACACAATACCAAAGCAACACTTTTGCATTTATTTAACTCCTTTCTTACAGGGACCTCCAAATGTTTTTCAGACCTTAATGAATTAACCTTCACAGTAAAAAGGTCTTGTTACAATTATATCCATGACACCAAAATACTAATGTTTATATGCCTTAACTATGTTTATCAGTTTGATGCCTTGTAATTTTAACAATGGACCAAGACTCACTGCACAAGTTTTCTTAAATACAAACCCAAAACCTGGTCCTGTCCCAAACATTTCTCAAACTAGAGGCCTGACTGGTGATTTGCATTGACTGACAGAGGGAGTCCTTTAAACTTACCACCCCTCTGCTGAGACATGTCTTTGTAGATCTGATGCATGTGAAAACCAAACAAGCTCAAGTTACCCAGGAAGTGGCTTAAATCCACTATGAGCTTGGTTTCAGGCAACCAGTTTCGTTTCTTATTTGCAACAGGCTAGAAGCACGTATACATGCAGTTATCAAGTCTCAGCTGAAAGCCGTATTTCTGGTGCTTGTGGTTGGCCTGCTCACACCCTAAATCTTGTATCGCTTCAGATGACGAGACTTAAAATGAGGTAGCAATTCTAGCTTTACAACCATAAACAAAGAGAGGTTGTACAGAAAGCTGACTGAATCTGGTATCAAATCCAAGAATAAAGGTTAATTTCCCACTGTGCAGCTCTAAGTGCTAGGAGACCTGTTGCGCAGCCCAAAAGCAATTTAACATTGCTATTTGGGAAATAGGTCCCAGGTTATACAAAAGTGGGTCAATGTTTATGTGTAAAACTCACTTGGCTTAGCTGTTTCTCTTCTGTCTAAGCCTGATCCACTGTCCAGTAATGTCAGAGAGAAATTTTGCAAGACGTGCCTCCAGAAAGACAGTGGGCTCAAGTAAGGTTTCTCTCTGAGAGCAAGGAGGGAATAATGTGCTTAGTGATGGCATAGAGGAGAGAAACCACAGAGGCTGTAACAACCTGCTGCTTGCTGCAATGCAAACTAATGACAAACAGGCACATCGATTTACAGGACCAATAGCCACGGTCCTTCTGTCACTGTGCCTCTTCACACACCTCTGAGAGCCTCTAGACAAACCTGTCAGTATGGCCTGTCTGTCTTCTTTGTATCTTTTACTTTGGCTTGTCTAGACCCACTGAACTGTATTAAAAATGACTTCAGTGGATGCTGGATCAGGCCTTGGATTCTCTATAAAACAGTGTTATGCACCTAGGTTAAGCAGCTCCTAAGGGGGAAGAAACAGATGCCAGGAGTGTAACAGAAAGGAGCTTTTGAAGAAAAAGTTGTGAAACAGACCTATTAGCAACTGGTACTTACAGGGCTGAAAGACACCTTGATGGTGGGGGGACAGGAACAGCACATCGAGTGACATGAACCATGCGCTGCACTGCTTGTTGTTCATGGGTGGGCAAGGGAAACACATGCCAAATTCATGTCTGTTTTGCAGCATGCGCTGTGTATCTTGATATAGTTGCTGTTGATTATTTGGGAATGAATACAAAACCTAACGGTTACTTTAGCTATTCTGGGAGCATGGTTTTGATGGTCACTGCTGCACAAAAGTAGCCTCTAGATAGTGTTATAAGAAATAAAATTGAACTGACCTGCAATATTATTATTATACCAATATTTAATAACTCCAAAGTAAAGCAATCAGATTTAGGTAATGCCAGAATTAAAGTTGGCCGTTCAGCTTTAATTTAACCCACTTATGCATATGGTTTATATTAATATTAATTATATAATTGGCTTTTAGTTTTCCTATAAGATCCAGGGTTTATTGTGAACACAGGATGAGTGGTGTTTATGGAATAAGCTGCTATTCCATAGTTTGTTTTATTTCCATTATTTGGTCTGTGCAATTTTAATGTACTTTGATCAACAGGATGTACTACAGCTGCATTTACCTTATGAAAACTTGCTAATTGTTAAGGTATTTCCTGAATGTTTCTGTAATTAGGATGTGTGCAGAATGCTTAATTCTGCAAGACTCATAGAGGTGCACCATAAACACCACAGTAATTGTCATGCTTCTAATAGCACCCATTAGGGTGCTGTCAACACCACATTAATCAACCAAGACCAAATTTTACCCAGTTTTATTTTTGGCTCAAAAGTAGCCTGGGTCATCAGTAAACAGAACTTTAGTCTTCTGTTTTCCGTGTGTTCTAAAGTGAATTTATGTGGTGCTTTTCAGCCCATGTCATGGGCTATGCAGGCTCACATCCCAGAGTCCTGTTGCTTTGGCTCTAGAAGTATGCCTCCACTACACAATAAGTGCAATGCAGAGCAGCAAAAGAATATCCATGTTATCATAGTCAGGGTTAAGTCTGATCAAATTAAATGCTGAGGAAGAGGATACATCAACTTAGTGGAGTTGTGTGCTAACCTGATAGCTCTGCTTGTGACCCTGACTCAACTCACTTGAGTGTCCCTCCGTGACATTGCTTTGTGTTAAATATCATGTATCGACTAACAATGCAGCTGGCAATCTTAGTAAGGAAGGCAGGGCTGAGCGGACACTGACACAATTCAACTGAAATACATGTTAGAGTTCTCCAGGCTGTGCTTTAATCATGTTTGTAGACCATGGTAGACTGTGGTACCTTTCAACAACACAATTTCTTTTGGTTTTGTTGCTAACTGAGTGGGAGACAACCTTCAGAATGAAAACAGAGCCATTCTCCCAAGCAAGAGAAAGGAAAGGGTAAATACTGACTCCCTGTAGGGAAGAGAAAACTTTTAACTTTAGTCCAGTACCTTAGGGAAGTGCCTTTGATATGAGAGACGCTGTATTTTGCAGATGCCTTCCTTCCCCTGAATTATCATACAAGGTGACATCCCAGACTGTACTTTCTGGGTTCTAAACTTTTGGGCAGTTATGAATGCTTACATACTCTTTTCTTCTGGTGGAATGGAAAAAGGGTAAGAAACAAGTTAGAGGACACCTGAAGGGGCAAAGGAACTTGTAGGTGCAAGACGAGTCAGGGAAGCTCTGTGTTTTGGTGGCAGCCTGTGGAGGATTGGGGGCAGTATGACATTTAATAAACCAGAGCTTCCGCTGCTGACATTAAAAAAGAAAATAAAACCCCCTCCTCTGGTACGTAAAGCTATTCTGGGCCCCACAGAGCACTAGGGTCTAAAGATGGCTTAGAATCACCTAGGTTTTTCACCCATAAGGAAATTTCAGCCCTGCCACCAACAGAAAATAGCCCTTATGGAACAGAGTTATATTAAATAAAAATATTTTTAAAAAAATCAGGAGATTTAGGGAGGTTTGAATTTCTCCTTGCAAATACCGTACATCTGTATGTCATTTTTCTGTGGAACAAGGGAAAACTTGAAAAGACAGCACTGGAACATGGTCATTCAAAAAAATGAATCTACTGTACATAAATGGTTGCATTGTTTGTGAGAATAGGTGACAACATATTCACCAAGAGCCACTGGTGCTTCACTCCCAGGTCGTTCTGATTCACGGGTAATTTACATTCCTCTCACAGTGCTTTTCAATAAACAGCTAACTCCGATCTATAATATAGTCAGTTCTAACAAGCCAGATTTCAAAAGGTTTATCCATCTAGCTAAAATGAACCTCAGTCATCTTTGTGCACAAAACACCCACATAGGCTATTTGTCTTGGACTTGAGTGTTTGGCAAAAAGCCTGACTTAAGCCTTGAGCATGAGAGCTTAGTGAAAAATGCTGTCATTCATTGGGGGGGGTTTGATGTCCAGGACTGACCCCACCCTCTGTACTTAGCTCTGAGCTTCTTGGCAACGGCAGAGAAACCACAAGACAAGTTTTATCATCTGGTAAACCTGTCGCTTGAAAAAGAAAATGACTTCAGCAAAATACTTCAACAATTATAGTACATTTTAATTAGGTGTATATCACATAATAACAGCTTGACTTTTTGAGTGTATAAAGTTTCAGAAAAACCCCACCCCAAACCAAAACCCCAATCCAGTGCTATTCACTGTAAGAGCTTTAGGAGAGACCCCTGGTAGCAGTGGTCTGTCCTCCCACACCTGTGGAATATCTGTTAGTTTTGGCTGTTGGAAAATACAGTGATTAGGTCACAAGTGAGTTGGGTAGGCAGCTAGAGATGGGCAGATACGAACACCTCACTGCATCCCTCTGTCACATCAGAATAAAAGAGGAAGGATTTAGTCTGACAGAGAGTGAAAGAGGAGCAGGATGGCAAAATAGGCAGCTTGCAATGGCAGAACCTGTTCCCAGTTCAGGGATGGGACAATACAGACATATGGATGCAGTGGAAGAAACTTTTAAAGCAGAGGGAAATGCCTAGCCTGGTGGGTTGTACCTGCCTCAGACAGTTATCTGATGAGTCTGTCTTTTTCTTATATTTTGGCAAGACTTACTTAGCTTGTCTTGCCAGTAAATTCTCATCTAATTGAATTGACAAGCATGGACATTTTTAAATTAAAGCTTCCAATCTGCCCCAAATTCAACTGGTTATTTTTTATTGCAGTGTAGTGTCTGGCATATGAGTTAATATATTGAGTCACTTAGAGTTGCTGAAGAAGAAAGCTGATGAAACATCTTTGCAGTAGCAGAGAGGAGACCTATGATATTTTTAGGTCATTCTTTCTGGTAGTGTGCTGGCTTTAAGCCCCTTGTATTTGGTTTGGCATGAATGCACCTTTCATTATTATTCTCATCCCTAATTCTTTCCTCGACTTTAGGCAGTGAATTCCTGGCTGCGAGTTCCTGCCATCCATTGCGGTGTCTCGTTTGCTGATCATGAAGCACCAAGATCATGTGTTCAAAGAGCTCAGTCCTGCAAGTTCTGAGAAGTCCTGCTAGCTGCTGGTCAGCCTCAACTCTCATTAAATCCAATAACAGCGAAGGCTTCCCTGTACTTCTGCAGCTGGCAAGATGAAGCTATGAATTGGTAATTATAATTAGATAATTAAGCATTAGGTATTATGGAGTCTCTTGAAATACCTCTGTGCTTTCCTTCTTTTTTCCCTTTGTTGTTGAGACATTTGTAAAAAGCCTAATATTCTAGAATTTTATATGTGTGAAATTATAAATTTACCTTTTATGCTTCTATTTCCATATTTTTGAAGTGTGTGCTTTCAAAATGTGTGCCTGTGTACGTGTTAGTCAAGACCCTTTTTGGAGGGATTAGACTTTATTATGCCAGTGAATATAAAATACCAGGCAGTCCTTTTTATGGAAGGCACATCCAAAATGATGCTCACACCCAGATCTCAGAGACACCATCACCAGCAAGACATTATGAAGAGTACTGATGTGCAAGGAAATTATATTTGTGTACTTTGTGTGTTTGCACACTAGTGCATGAGAGTGCGTTTTGCCAGAAAGTGTGCGTACCCTGTGCATTTATACTTTGCAAATATAATTGCCATATATACAGTTTTACAACAGTTTGCCAAATTCTACTCAACAGCCTCGTGATTTTTAAATGACAAATATTTGCTTGGAGGCTGACAGCTTCTATGCCAAGTTTCAATCCAGATTGCCCACTGCAATATCTGAGTTAAAGAGCCATGAAAAATGAAATACATACTGGAAAGTAAGGAGGAAAAAGTTAGCTTTTGCAGTTTTGCCAGGTGAGTACTTAAATAGTTGATTCTAAGCTTGCTACAGTAATTTACAATTACAATTACCTGCTCCAATCTGTATATTGAATGATGCCATTTAGGAAAGAGTTTTATCTGATTGCAAGGAACACTTTAAAAAGACACTTTTACATATCACACAGTTTGGAGTTGTGACTATCAGGACCTGATCCAAAGCCTTCTGAAATCGAGGGAAAGAGACCTGCTAACTTTAAGAGCTTTAGATTGGACCTGAATGACAGGATGAAATAGATTTTCTTCTCTACTTAAAAGCAATGCAGACTCACCTTTTAAGTTTTGTAGGTTAAATTCTATCCGGATTATCATGAGATAAGAGCTAAGGATCTTTGGTGTGCCATGAGCTATATAATATTAAACCTCTTCATAACATTAATTCCTCATTGAAAATTCTGCTGTTCTTCAGTGGTCACAGTAAGTTGAGTTAGAAATAGAGTCCACAGTTTTTTGGATTTTTGGCCTGCATACGTGTATGGTAGAAAAATTCACTTGTCATCTCAGTCACACCTATGCTTGGATAAAACAACCCTGTAATTGTATTGCTGTAACCCTAGTCTTTTACCCCATATGGCTCTTATCAGAATTTTTTTCCATGATAGCAAAAATACAGAATGAGTCTCACTTGCTTATACCACAGCACCACAATTATCTCCTTGCAGTACAGAAGGCACTGCCAATCACCCCTATTGGTAGCAACATTTAGAGGTTAGGTTGGGAGCACTTAGAAAACAGGGACTGCATCATCCTCTGCCTGCCATAGCACCTGCAGTGAATTGATCATACTTGATTACAATATATGAAATCCCAGCCTGCAATACAGCAGTTATATTGCAAAGCTCGTATGTAATTAGGGGAAAAATCCAAGTGTCTTGCTGTGTCACAGTAGGGTTGGAAGGTAGAACAGAAAATATGGGTAGTCTGGAGGTAGAGAGGGAGGTTCAGAGGTTAGGCTAAGCTGGGGATGTGTCTTTTTCTGTGTCTGTCCCAACAGAAATCCCCAGACAAGCCAACAGCCTGAAACTGTGCAATATTTTCCCCTTTTGCCCAAGAAAAGGAGCATCCAAGGAAAGGCACGATGTGAGCGAGTAATATACTATGCCTGCAAAGGAAACATAGGATCATATGGTGAGGAGGATAACCATGGTGGAACTGTTGTAGAATAACAAATTAGCGTGAGACAGTTTTGGGTTGCAGTGGATACTTTAGCCCTGCTCAAAAATTGGGAGAAATCACCTGCCTGCAACAGTATACCTTAAACCATTTTCAAGACACTGGCAAAATCTGCTTCTACAACAAAATCACAGAAATCCTTATTACTATTTCATCTTCTAGTTTATTTCCTCTTCTTGACACCCTCCATGTTAGCACTAGTCAGCAGCAGGGATGGATCATTAGATTCATAACACGTCCACAACCTGTCTGTGAACCATATGTGCAGTAGATGCAACATGTCCTAGACACTGGACTAATTGCTAAAGCACTGCAAAGGTGAGCCAGATGCACCGTACGGTATTTGGTACTGAACGCCAGTGATACAGAACTTATTGGCCTGTCTGATGTTAGAAATTGCTGACAACCTCAGTCCTCAGACAGTTAAGATGGGGTTTCCTCAAATGTGTTCCTGGAGATAGACCATGTCTCAGTTCAGCTTCAGGCCAATTGCTGCCTACCTCCATCACCTGATCTTGCAGATTTCCACACTTTTCCTGCTTATAGTCTCTTTCTTGCACCTTAACCAGGCAGCTACACAGCCCAGGTAAAGCAACTCTTTCCCTTGATGGAAGATTTTGGTCATCATAAAATGTCTCTTTTGGTTTTCATTCTTTTCTTCCAAATACATGCCAGAATCCTATCATATGAGGAATCTGCACAAAGACTTTTGCGGAAATCAGTAATATTTCAACGCAAACCCTGATCCCCCATAACAATAATGACTACATAATGAATACAAAATGAATACACTTTAGTCCACCTAATTCTTGTCTTTTGCAGTTTTTCTCACTGAACTTCCTGATACAGTGAGACTCCAATGGTAACTGTAGAAAAATACCTTCCAGATTAAATACAATTAGATAAAAATTTAAGGCATATTAATAAAAAAAAATCTAAGTTATGTATGCATGTAGACATATTCACAATATTCTTAAGTTCAGTGTGCCATTCTTTAAAGGTTATTCCTTGACTATAAAGCAAAATGCACACAGTCATACAGAACCTAGTCCAGTAAGGTGCTGAGTGAATCCTTCATTGTTCTGGGAATTGGTGTTTATAGGAACTGAAGCTGCTAAACATCTCTCAGGACGAGCTCCTTGTTTCCCAGCTTCTGTTCCACACAACCTGTAGCCTGGTAAAGGACATCTGAATAACAAAACAGAAAAATGCTTATAAAGCTGGAACTGCTAATTTTGAGTTCTGTATCACCTGCATCTCAGCTTTGTATCTTATTAAAGGGCAAAGGGCAGAAGATCTCAGGTCTTTCCTGCAAAGAGCTGCTGGTTGACACAGAAAGAACGCAGGTCTAGTTAATAAAGTTTGCTCTGAACCTGCACTTTCTGAGAACCTTACATAAATACCGTGTATCTACTTCATCCTGTCAAAAGCTTTGTCAGTGTCAGATTGCACAGGCGAGTTCCAAAATATGTAACCAGTTTTACAAATGAGTAAGGTTAACAGGTATCTCCCTGCAGAGCAACAATTTCCCTTTTATAAACCCCACCTGAACTGGGTGAGTGCTGCATGGACATACTGTTTTCAGCCTGCAGCCAACATTTAAGCAATAACCCAAAGTGACAGTTTTATGACAGATCTGAGTAACTCATGAAACAATTGAAAGGATCCTTTTCTCCTTTCTTAAGTGAGATCCACATACGGGCGATTTACAGATGCTGAACAAAGGAAGGACTCTCCTCAAAGAGCAATGCAGTATAAAGAAATGACCAATCCTTCCAAACAGTAAAGAGATTTAAATCAGGATGCCATTTCCAGGTTAACACTTCTGATCTCTAAAGTACCAGCATAAAAAATGTGTTAATGACAATTGACAAAATTACCCTTCCTGGGCAGCTAATGACATCTTAACTCACAGAGCTAATATCTCTCTACATTTCAATTTGCAGTCCTATGCAGAGCTTAGTTAAGGGGATACATGTGTTGTTACTACGTTCAGGTCAAGCTCTCCTACTATTAAACGCAAAAGCAATTTTTAAAGCAATGATATGGCTGACATACAAGCCCATAAAAACAGAAGAATTCCCAGTTAAATCTGCAACTGGCCCTTCTGCTTAGCTCTGTTGTGTCTAAACATTTCAGCCCACAGGGACCTATAAAAGAAACTCTCCCCAGTAGATGATATTACATGATCCATGTGGTCATTTGTAAATGCTGTAGTACATATAATGCACCAAGGAATTCACTGAGGTTTTTATATTAGTATCTTGTTTGGTTTGGTTTTCCCAGTTGCACAGTAATGGATCTCCATAGATTGGATTTTTATTAGATTACTGTGCTGTTCTTTTAAGGAGGTGGTCCTCTCTAGGGACTGTGGCAAAACACATTATAGAAGGTAATCTAGCCCAAGCATCTTCTGGGATCAGGCTGGAAAAGAAGGACAAAGTCCTCATTTAATTCTACATCCTTAGGACATTGTAGCTAGGTCTTTGTCAGCTAAACCAAGGATTCCCAATCGTGGCAACAATCTCATTTACGGACTTCTCTAGAATTATTAAACAAAGCAAAGCATAAAAGTGCATGGTGTTTGCAGCAATTTATCTGCAAAGTTATGGATAAAGCTGATTGCAAGTGCGTACTTAAACATTTCCCTGTGGAAAATCCTTTTCTTTTTTTTTTTTTTTTTTGGCTAAATGGAAATTAGTGTCTGCTTTCCTGGGAAAAAACCAATAAATTTGAGAACCGCAAGTCTCAAACTAACATCTGAAGTATTTTAGTAGTAGTACCTTTTTTTTTCCTTCTGACAAAATGTACAGTTTTTTCAATAGAGGAAAAGAGCCTACAGCAAGTACTAGCACAGGTTAACAAGTATTACCGTAGAATAGCACAGCTCCCACTAAAGCCAGTGCCCTGTGGCATGTCCACAGGAACATTTCTGGTACAGAAACATTGCTCAAGGAACCATGCTTGCAGAACTAAGAGAAAGTAGTTTTCTACAGCTATATACCGACAGAGAACTGCCCTTCTACCTATAAGCTTGTTTTTTTAGATGGAGCCAAAGGCCTGTACACTTCTTGCCTCACGCTGGTGGCTTTTCTTTCTGTGCCTACAGCCAGGGTTAGCAGTCCTATAGAGGTAATAGAGTGTTGCTTTTTAACTTCTTCTTTTATTTCTGTAATCACAAACATTTTAATTATGCTATAGCAATGCCTGTATTTAAGCATGTAATAGGTATATAATGTTCTATGGAACAAAAGATTTGAAGTCATATAATGGCATTGCACAGTATGTAGCTTTCACGTTGTTACTCAGACGCCGTCTAGAGTGGTTTTGTTCCCTATTCCTTCTGATTCACACTTTGCAGCATAACAGTAAAGAGGCTTTGAGTACAGTGTGTGGAACAGACAGCCTGGAAGACAAGAAGGGTTTTTTTCCTCCTTAAATACTTTTCAGCATGACGCAAATGTTAGCTTTGTATTAGCCCTGTAAAGGTTTCACAGCACCTGGTTGCACACCCAGGAGGAACGTGCCCCAGGACAGGGAAGAAGAGGGCTGAGCAGGAGCCCTGTGCATGCGTGGGGCTGTGTCTGGGGACATACCGCGGAGCTGAGTTTCACCATATCTTTTCCCCCATTCCAGCACCGCTTTGTACACCCTTCCCTGTCATCAGACATGCTGATATGCAATAGCTGACAGTGCAAAACCCATAGATAGCTTTTCTATGATTTTTGCAACCCTCAGAGATGTATAAGCAGGGTGGAAAAGACTTTTAGTCAATTACTACTGTTACTGTTGGGATGCAACAGATGATGTACTTTAATTTTCATAGCAAACTTGCTGTGTCTAGTAATAGTCACTTCGACGGCTACAAAGTCCTTATGCATAGCCACACAGGAAAACTGCGTGAGGTCTTGAACTTCTCCTCATTCAACAGTTTCACTGGGAAGAGCTATAGTGGAAATTTATGTCTCGGTTTGCTGACAGTTTCAATTAACTCATTGTACAATACAAACAAAACAATTAAGATAAAGGATAATGAATCTCTTTTGATGTGAATAAGATGTTAAAGTTTTTTTGTGTGCTTTTTGAGGTTTTCAAGTATTATAGAAGTTTTTGCAGTGCATTTTTGAAAATGACATCTTTTAAAAATGTGTGATTAATGCAGAATACTGAGCAATACTACAATGATAACAAGCTTCTATTATTTTATAAAAGTTTTTCTTATTTTTTCTGTTGCTGAAGTTAATCCGAATTTTCTAAGTATTTTGTTTAACATAAATCTGAGAAAAAATTCTTCTGTAAAATTTTTCTGCATTTAACAATGGAGAGCACTCACTGACTTCTGTAGCATCTTCTGATTAAAGAACTTTTCAAACCCTTGCTCCCATGTGTAAATCTTATTGAAGTTAGCAAGTGCTTGTAGAACGGAGTTCTAGGAGCAGAGTCATTAGGAACAACAACATGATCAGCTATTGGCAAATCTTTTCCCTTAATGATGACCACTAAACTAAGCTGATATTATTTAATCATGAGCTTAAATTAGCAGTGATTAATCATAAAGCTGATTACAAGTGAAAAAGGTAAATGGCAAACGAGAGTCAGATCACTAGAAATAGTTGAGAGAGTTTGGTGACTGCATTTGGCTCAAAACCATTGTCTTTTGCAACTTGGGCTGAGTAGTGAAACTGTATAAATACAGGTTTAATTCTTCATTAGTATATAGATCTAATCCAGTCCATGCCATAGTTTCTTTGCAGCTTATTATTCAGTAGATGGGAAGACTGAGTATCATCAGCCCTATAACCTGCGATTTTTGGTCTTTGCAAAAGGACCTTTTTCACAAAGAAGGATCATATTTATTAAAAACACACCACTAAATGGATTTTAAAATAAAATGTTCCATCTTCTCTTTCTTATTTTAAAAACGGCAAAAATAGAGTTTCAGAGTTGTAAAAGTGGCAAATCCAGTTCTGCAATGAATTCAAATCTGTACATTTCATAAAGGCTACTTAGGGACAAGATAGTTTTAGATCTAAGAAACATGTAAAAAATGACTCATTGTTAATAGGGTGAGCTCTTTGCATTTGGATTAGGGTTAACTGACAGTATCCAGTCACCTTTTATTCTCACATATTCCACAGGAGGAATGCTTTGTGCTGGCCTGAAAAAGAGAGAATTAGGTGTTCCATTTATACTATTGATCTTAATAACCTCATCTCATAAATACCTACTTTATGACATCAATAAAAAGAGAATAGCAGCAACTCCTAACAATAGAAATTGTTACTTTGTAATTCAAGTATTTCATTGAGCATCTCAAAGAGACTCCATAGTGGTACAGTAGTGATATTTTATTACCAGCTTTTAAATATGTGCACAGAGAGACCATTTTTTTAAACAAGTGAAGATTCTAATTAATTGAGCACACTATAGCTTCTAGGTCCCACAGTTATCACAGTTCTTCTTTTTCATCTCTTATCCTCCTCCTGTTCTTCATCTCGCACATTAAAAGGAGCATATCCCTTTAAGGGCGTTGGTGGGTGTAAGACTAATTTTTCGCTGGGCTGAATCGGATGAAATGAAACAGAGATCATTTTACACAACTGTCTTACCTCCCTGTTACCCTGCATTAGCATGCCGCGGATGGAAATTATCTGCTCTTAGGGGGTAGATCAAAAGGTTTTCCAGACAGAGCTATTCTCACCTTCCGTAGCCACCTTCCTGCAGCTGGGCCAGGCCAGGACCGTCTCTGGAGCTCTCGTCCACCAAAGAGTTGCCACCAGGAAGAAGCGGACGTGGCACGGCTGGTGTCCGCTGAAATCTCCCTCAAAAGCTCTGATCCTTTCAGCTTCTGTCCAAGGCAGAGGAAGGAAACAAACAATCATAAATCATACACGAGAGGAACGAGAGCCTTCCCTACAATGAGCATCTGAGACGGAAGATTACAGGCTTATTACACAGCCAGTGTCCACATCGCTGCACCTGAGAAGGGACAAGTGATCTAGCAGTCTGGCCGAGTAGCAGTCTCAGATCAGCCCCAGATGTTTCACAGATTACAGTGCAGACAGCACATTGCAGACTACCTGAGAAATAAATGTGAAACACTCCCTCTTCTTGTTCTTTTAAGAGATATTTGGCTTGTTTTACACATTGCTTTAGCTGTATTTTTGTATATAAGTGTCTTTGTGTAGCAGATTCTTCCCACTGAAGCCCAGTGGTATCCTCCCAAAAGAGTTGGGTTTTTGTGTCCTTGCGGAAAGTCAAGTATTTTTTATGTTTCCCATTGACCTCATCAGTCCCCATAGAGGACCATCATTTAATAGACTAGACTAGACTAGACTAGACTAGACTAGTTCCGGTTGGAAGGGACCTACAATGTTATCTAGTGCGACTGCCTGGCCACTTCAGGGCTGACCAAAATTTAAAGCATATTATCAGGGGCATTGTCCAAATGCCTCTTAAAAACTGAGGCATTAAACACTTGAACATTTGAAGATGAATATCCAAAAGCCCAAGAGTGTCTAATCTTTATTACAGTATTTTGCCCATTAGAATTTGTCTTTTCTGGAGTTATTTCATATGGGCAGTGTCTAGTTTATCTCATCATAGTTCTTTTTCCTGTGAAGAGCTAAGGGGAGAGTACAGGTATGTAAGGCCTAAAAATATTATCCTTTTTTTGATTTTTCTTTTGTTCAAAATGGCAGAACAATGGTGTGGTCCAGAGGGGAAAAGTAATGCCAAATGCTCAGTATTGAACTGCTTTGTCCTGTTCAAATCATTTCCCCCAGACCTAAAAGGCTGTTGTTTTAACTGCCTTTGTTTGGACTTTGTAAAAGCCCTTTGTATTGGTAGCTTTAAAGTGCAAGGCCCCTAAATTTGAGTCTTTGCTTCTTCAAATTGTACCACTATTTCATGTCAGCAATTAATCCAGCTACCTTAGTCAACTAAAACATCCTTAAATTATCTTCTGTTTACAGAATATTGTAATTATTAACAATTGGACTAAAAATATTTCCTTTGTTTTCAACTCTTTATTAGAAACTTGCTCACATTTTTATTTCTCTAGCTCTCTGATGCCACTGAGTGTGTGATATGTAATGATGTCACCACACAACAAAGTCACCCCTTTTTTCCCTACATCAGTGATTTAAACATATTTCAAAAAGGTATTCTGGTAGCTGAATATGTATCTCGAAATTCCTTTAAAACACATTTCTAACTCAAAAACCTTCTCTGGCATGCAAACAACTTTCCACTAGGAAATTCAGGAGAACCTAGCACTGAGTTTTCAAGTACTCAGCACCTTCAATGAGCACCAGATTTTTAATAATATTCAGAATTCATAACGAAGCACAGATTTTCAGCAGGGCTTGGTTCCTGTTTGTGCCCCAAAATAAACTCAATGTGTTGGAGGTTGAGCTCTCTGAAAGTCTGTCCCTGGTTTTGGGTGCTACTTGCTTGCAAGCTGCCTCCCGAGCACTCTTAAAATTGGTGCTGGATGGTTTTAATAGTCCAGAAGAGGTTTGTGAGCTTGATAGCTCTTTAGATCTGCAAATAAATACAAATGGAGATAATTTGTTTTTAACCTGCAGAATACTTAATGAACCAAATCACTTCCTTTCAAGCACGATAGCAGGACTGAAAGATATGATCATTTGATGTTTTATGGTCTCCAATTTTCCAGTTAGAAGTCTGTCACAGGCTCAGTATTGAACAATAAACCATTCCTATTTTGTGTTCCTGTAAAATGCAAAAATCCACCACTCATACAGAGAGATCCCTTTGGGATGAACATTGGCTTTAACAAATATTTCTATTTGCAAATATGTAGCATGATTGTTCTTTGAAGACATGACCCACTGAGAAGAATCAAACAAAAATGTCATGGCATTTGTGATAAGCTTCTAGAAGTTGAATTCAGCTGGGACATGATAGTATGAAACAGAAAAGTTGATTATTATTTTTTGCTTTGGCATAAAGGTACTGAATCATCAAGACCTCTAACTGGATACCTAGCTTTAAGCATATGTGTTCTTTTTTAAGTCAGTGGACTTATTTCTACATTGTGAAAGTAAGACCATGTATAAATACTTCATTTTCACACAGCCACTAAGAAAAAAATTAGCTACCTGACCTTAGCAGGTGATTTGTTGGACCAAAATGATCTGTTTAGTTTCCCTGTATGGTCAATAAGAAAAGCTTGGTTCATCCAAAATGTGAGCCAAAAATTTGAGATGCTGAAGAAAGAGCCCCAGAAGGCTAGCCAGTACCAAACAACAATCAGTGCAGGTTCTAGTTTTCTGCTGTTTTCTGAACTGAGGGTAGCTTCTTTTGTGAGAAGATCATAGACATCTTCCTTTACTTGTAATCCAGATCATGGATTATGCTTCTGGTAGTAAGCACCTAAATCATGTTTTTAAAACAGTGACTTGGATGGCAACTTCTGCCATGAAGCACCTAAAACTCATAATCTTTTCCAAATATGTTTTGACTGAAAGCAGCCGGGCTTTGTGCAGAACTCACTCTGGTAGCTCCGTAGGTAGCAAATGGATGGGAATTCTCTGGCAAAAAACCGCACCTAATAGTTCACTGGTTTAAACTTCATCATTAACTTTGGAACAACCTGCAATTCAGTAGTCAACAACAAAGTTTAACATGAATAAGATGTGGGTAGCAAAATCAGAGGTTAATTCTATTTGATTCTACCTATAAAGTTGGGGAGGAATATGTTTTGATGATAAAACCCCAAATGTTTCTTTTGAATAGTTTCAGTGTGCTTAAATTGGTCTTAAATAATCACTTAAGGCATTGATTGGAATTAACTGATATTTCTGAGCCCTAGTTTCTCACAACCAGAGGCAGCTCAGTAATGTTATTTTCTAACTCTAGTAGGAACTATTTCTTTGCAACAACTCATTTGCTTATTGATATAATTTTGGTAAAAACAGAGAACTCCTCACGCATCCCACAGGATCCAGCACCTCAGATGTTGATATTTATATACATATATATTTTTGGAGAAGGGAAAAGGCCTTTCTCAGATATATAAAGCTCTTTATGTTGTTGTTTTTAATCAGTAAATTTGTGTCTGCCTGACTACCTTTCCATCCATTTATTGGTTATATATTGTTACTTCCCATAACATCCAAACGCTCTCTACTTAAAATCAATAGGTTAGATAAAATTTCTAGTAACCATCCTAAAAACTCTGTGTCCTGGTTTCAGCTGGGATAGAGTTAACACTCTTCCTAGTAGCTGGTACAGTGCTATGTTTTGAGTTCAATATGTGAAGAATGTTGATAACACTGATGTTTTCAGTTGTTGCTCAGTAGTGTTTAGACTAGAGTCAAGGATTTTTCAGCTTCTCATGCCCAGCCAGGGCACCTGACCCAAACTGGCCAACAGTGTATTCCATACCATGGGACGTCCCATCTAGTTTAGGAACTGGGAAGGGGGGGCGGGGGAATCACCGCTGGGGGACTGGCTGGGTGTCGGTCGGCGGGTGGTGAGCAATTGCCCTGCGCATCATTTGTACATTTCAATCCTTTCATTATTGCTGTTGTCATTTTATTAGTGTTATCATTATTAGTTTCTTCTTTTCTGTTCTGTTAAATCGTTCTTATCTCAACCCAGGAGTTTTACTTCTTTTCCTGATTTTCTCCTCCATCCCACTGGATGGGGGGGAGTGAGCGAGCGGCTGCGTGGTGCTTAGTGGCTGGCTGGGGTTAAACCACGACACTCTGGCTCTTCCGCTTTTTTAGAAAAAAGATTTCATGGGCCAAACTTTCTAATTTTTATTGGTTTAGATCTAGTTATTATTTTATCACTGTATAACGGATTCCTCAGGAGATTTTATTTCTGAACAAGTTTAATAATAAATTTTTTTACAGTAGCTGGGAGGAAACCCTGGCAGTGTGATAGAACATGTCTTGACATTGATACCAATGAGTTCAGGACTGTACTTTAAGAGATTTCATTTCTGCAGAAAGGTTTATGATACAGTGCTCCTCAGACTGCAGCATGCCAGCAGCTTGGCTGGACCCCCCTTCTTCAAAATTCCTGAAAACATTTCAGTTTATTCCTTTTATTATGCTTCTGTAGCAGGTAAGATGATAAGGATGGACTCAGACTCCATGGAAGGAAGCGAGCCAGGCAGTAAGTGACTGCAGTGTTAGCCCCTCCTGCATCGTGGGGCAGTTTCTGAGGATGAAGAGCAATGGGACTGCTGGTCCTTCTCTCTTCTCAGGTGGGGTAGGAGTGGAATGCAGCCGGGCTGGCATGAACGGAAGAAGTGTACTAGCTTGTATGGAGAAGCCTGAAGCAAGTTATTTCCATCACTGGAAGATGGAGGAGAAGGAAAATAACTGTAAATCTTATGAAAACTTATCAATTGATATTAGTGTTTTCTTTAGTAACACAGGCCAGTGTATTCAGAAGCTCGCTGTTGGTGTGGAGAAGCAAGGACTGCCAACACCTCCTTTGTGAGGGCAGGGGACTGCTTTCTCCAAACACTGTCTTCCTGCCTTGCTGACCAACTTTGGCAGGATGTGGAGTACTTTCAGTGGTAATGAAGACATTCAGCATCTGGCAGAAAGCATCCAGCACTTCACAGGCCAGTATCGCTTGTTAAACGAAGATATCTGCTCCATAAAGTAAGACTGAAAAGCCATTATTCCAGATTGACGTCCAATCGATGCATATGTTGCCAAAGTGAACATGAGGATGTGATTCTCGAAAGCACCCAGGATCGGTCCAGCTCAATTGCAAATTTCACAGTAAAAATCTCTCTCCAGGATTCACTTACATGTGAAAGCCTTCCACATTTGTGATCTTATTTGGGATTTTCAGGAGGGCCTAAGGGAACTGACATCTCACTTTACAGCAGTGTTTACTGAGAATGAAGCACCTGTTTCCTTCAGATACTTTTTAATGTTCATTTTTAGGAATAATCCAAAACCTATGAGAAGTCATGGTATGTTCCCCACTGGTTTCCACAGGCTTTCCATCAAACCCTTATTCCACAGCTGAGTGCTATTTCCTGTTTTTAAGACTTCTCATTATTATATTAGATTTCCTGTTGGAAGCAGTTGTCGTTCTTTCAAGAGACAGCAGCAACAGTCATAGCATGGAGAGATGTTTAACAAAAATGGCTTACAAAGGTGTGTTCATGGTATCGGGGCAGAGCCTTGCCTGATACAAATCAGTGTAGTTTCATTCTAGTCAGCACAACTGTAGTGATTACAACACTGAGGATCTGGCTCTCAGGATTTTTTTCTCTCCAGTTCATATTTATTCACCTAAGTTGAAAGTGAAGAGGGATTTTCTCCTTTAAATAGAAACCTCATAGATCTCATCAATGCAAACTCAGCAAGGGAGAGAAGGGGATGAAGAGATGCCCAACTGAAAACCTCTCATATTTGGCAAAATGTTTTTAGCAAGGAAACAGAGAAATCCCCTCAGCTCCCCTCCATCACCTCTGCCTCTAATCGCAGTGGAAATATCTTGGAGAAAGCAAAGACATTCATCGGCTCATACAAGGTAATTTTGTTTCCCTGCAGGCTGCATTTCTGTAGAAATTAAAACTGTGCCCCTTAGTTGTCCATCCTGAAAAAAAAGGCTGCTTTGATGTGCAATTGGATCCTATTCTGTCTGGGATCCTGATGTTCTTGTTGAAAGGGGTAAAACCTCTGGGGAGTGTGGCAGAAGAAACTGTTCCAGAAGCAGAGTCAACACACCTATTCTCCCTTGCTGCTGCTTTTTTTCCAGCAATAGCAGGATCGTTCACTACTCAAATGTCTGATTACTCGGAATATAACAAAAGGTTTAGTTTCCTTGGGAGTCCAAATAGCCAAGTATGTGGCTGCATGTGCTGTTCTTACTCATAAATGCAAATGCTAACCTATAAATCTTTCCTTTTACAGTACTGTAATAACATTCTATCTATTTAGCCTAGTACAATACCATCACAATAGCTTTTTCATTGTGCTGCATTCATATTAGACTAATATAATGAGATGCTACCACAATACCATGAAATAAAACGATGTTCTTGACGTATTTCCAAAACATTTGAACACTGTTTCCAAATCGACCTTGTGAATAAATTAAATAATAGCTTGCAAAAACGTCCTCTAGCATTTTCAGAATGTATGCAAATGCAAGCTCAAATGTTTACATGTTTCTTACAGTGTCTGGGATTATACGGCATATTTGTGCACATGAGTGTCGTCTCTGGGTGTATTTGTCATTTGTGCTCAGTGGCTTGCACAGAATTCTAGCGTGATTTGCCCTTCAAGTTGTCCAATTCTTCCTCCTCTCCCTGATGACCTGCATATTAAACTTCTTTTCTGTAAGACTTCAGATTTCAGTGGCCCTTTCCATTTGTCATATGCATTATAGTCACTCAGAAACCTTTCAGTACTGTTTGTTCAGTACCTACCCTGACATAGTTCTCCTCTGAACCATCTGGTGTCTTTTGACTGCAGATTTCTAAAGGATACCTTCTTCAAAGGATCTATATACATATGTATAAAAATACACATATATATATGCTTAGGGTTCCCACATCGAAGAGGTGATTGAGAGCAGTGGGGGGAGACTGAAAACTAGAATGAAATCTGAGGGACCCATTTTCCTGGAAGATACTTTGGTTATTCTTTTTTTTTTTTTTTTTTTTTTTTAATTAATTTTTTAACGCCAAGATCACAACCAATTGAAAGAGCAAAGTTTTGTTTACCTGGGAGCAATTATTTGCAGATTCTCAGTAGCTATACTCTCATTATTGGCAGACCCATAAAGATTTTCTCCCAGTGATGTGTCCCTCTCTCCTTTAGAAATTGCCCAGCCATGGTGTGCTGTAGAATGAAAATGAACTTGATTTTTACCATCATCTTTCCTATATCTGTAGATCTCATTTATAGATCCTCAGGGATGCACAGATCGTGGGTTGTAAGGTGTGGTATAGATTTGTGGTTAATAAAGTCCAAGAGATCATTATGACAATATTGTCTGTTGTCCTGAATAACACAGGCTGAAGAATTTTGTCTGGCCATTTCTGCTTCAAGCACACAACCTTTGGCTGAGCTGCACTGCACTTTTTTGAAAGATATCTGCTGATTATAATAACTTCTCTTTCAAAAGTGAAGCCCCCTAAGTGGAAGGGTCTTGTAGGAAGCCTCAAAAGACTTCTTCCATTGATACACTAGCACATATCTTTTCAATACACTCATTGAGGCATCTAATCCAAATCTCAATGATTTATCTTTACTGACTTTAATAGGCCTCACAAAGCTAGTTTAAAGTAATGGATTGTGAATTTCAACCAGCCTGTTCTTCTCTTATGCCATAAAAATCCACTGCAGACAGAGACCCGGTTGTCTTTCCCCAAGATACACTAACATCATTTCTCTGAGTTGCTGTTGGCTGGCAATAACAGGTGGGTTGCTTCTAAATGCTCCTCTTGATAGATGCTATTTTACTTGACCTTTCTGAAGAGGAAATGGTGCATATGTTTATGAGAAAAACTCTGACACTGTTTCATGAGAGAACGTGCATTGTTTGTACAATGACAATGGGAAATTTTCCACTAAGCACTTTGCCAAAAAGTAATTATTATGGTTGGCTATATGTCTTGTTTGCCTGTTTTTTCCAACACCGTGGAACTTTTCATCTTCCTGGTGGTCACATCCATAGCAGAAACTGGAAAAAATCTTGTATCCTTTTAGACAACCTGCTGCTTGAAACATGTAATAATACACAACCAAGGAAGCATTCACAGCATATGCATTTAAAGCCAAAAAACCTGGCCAAAAGCAGTCATATAATTAAAGCAAAATTGGTTTTTGTATTCAAAGTTTCTGTGCACACACATTTTACACAAAATGAAATCAGCTGGTAAGTGTCTGTCCTGTCTCCCCTTCTCCCAGAAGTGCAACTGAGATCTATTGGTACGGATGTGGAGCTGAAATCTGGAGACCTACGGTCTGTTCTTCAGTTTATTGCTGATTTACATTGTGACCTTGAGTAAATCACTTCTCTGCTCTTCCTCAGCTGTAAAAGAAGGATCCTTAGAGTTTATTGAATACCTTAAGATCAGTGGGATGAAGGCACTACATATGCCCTTATTGTTATTATTTATAAGACGACTGAGGAAAATCCATGGGATTTGGTTCACCTGTAATATTTGGAAGAGTGAACTTCAAGTAAATATGTTTCTAGTTGCAAGCCACTTTATTTGCAGCAAATGTAGCTGACTGGACAGTTGCTTAAAATGATCTGCTCTTGGTGGCTACGCTTCAAATGTTGTCCTTAAGTCCAGTGACAACAATTGGTTTGCTTGGACACCTGCTGTCTTTTTCTTCTCCTCCCTGCAGTTTCTGTTTGGGATCCATACAATCCAAAGACAACTCTCTGTTTTTCCTCTGTTTAGCAATTTGTCACGCACCAATGCATTAATTACAGAAACAATGGACAGTAAGATTAGATCGATTGT
Organism: Haliaeetus leucocephalus; assembly: GCF_000737465.1. Lineage (NCBI taxonomy): Eukaryota > Metazoa > Chordata > Aves > Accipitriformes > Accipitridae > Haliaeetus > Haliaeetus leucocephalus. The sequence continues at coordinate 15,089,175 of NW_010973368.1, read as the reverse complement.
ATCGTGGTGAGAAATGCAGGATGGAGAATACTGATGCTGTGTCTGCAGCTACAGTAGAGGAGAGATGATCCAGCAGCAAGACAGATGTAGCAGAGGGGAGAAGATAACAAGACCTCAATCCTGCTCCTTGGTCCTTGTAGTATGATGGTCCACCGTGTGCAGACAAAGCCCCCTGGATTATCAGTGAGGCTTGACTCAACTGCCTTGGGCCACCCACACATATGCAAACCGGAGAGAGGGGCTGCCAGCAGTGAATAGAGGTGATAATGTATGATATATGGGTTGACAGTGCTAAAGGCAATCATGATGTGGGCAGCAATTCTGCTCAGTTATTACTCCCTGCCTTGCAACTGGGAGGATTCATTCCCTGAAAAAGGGGAGCCCTAATGCAAGAGCTAATCATCCAGTAAATACATTCCTGAATGAGTGCTTATGCACCTAAAGAAAGGGAGAGCAGCAATTAGCCCCCCACACTCCAGAGCACTTTGTCCTGTGCACCAAAACCTTCTTTCTTCCAGTAAAATCTCTTTGCCAGAATTTCCCCTCAGACAAGGACAATACTCTTTATTCATAAAAATGGCCAGGCCTCTGATTTCTGCTTACCCTGCAGACCCTGATCTGAGATTAATGTAGACTGTAAGATTCCTTTCAAAGAGCTGGCTTCCCATTTGAAGAAATTATGCCCCCTTATCATTGATCCAGACCAGATTGGTTTTATTAAAAACAGAAGTTCCTCCCACGGCATGTGGCGATTATTTAGCACTATGCATTTTTCCTGTAAATACCATGAAGAGCTGTTAGCCCTCAGTCTGCACATGAAAAATGTTGGAGATCCTGCAAAAAATAATAAAAAAGCTGTTTTTAATGTAATATCTTGAAGTCCTTCAAGTCTGAGAGGATTTTTATATAATGGTTAAAAGAAAACCTATACGATGTCTCTTCTTCCTCCCTGTATACTAACATTTATTCACATTACAGTAGCATCTGGCAGTCCCAACTGACTTCAGCACCCCAGTGAGCTAGACACGGCACACACATAATAAGAGACAGTCCTGGGCTCAAGGAATGTAAGAGAAAATCTTTGCTCAGTGAAGCTAATGGCAAAACTCCCATGAACCAGTGGGGCCGGGATTCAAACTTACAGACAAATTAGTCAAGACAGACAAAGGGTGGACAGGAGAAACCGAGACCTGCAGAGATCTGAATCTGAGACCTGCTCTGAATCATCTATATCAAAACATAGCTGTAACAGAAGAGCAACCTTTCCTCAGCAGAAGAACAACCTTTCAAGTATCCTGTCTCTGACAGGGATGTAATGAAAGCATAGGAAAGCACAGGAAAAAAAGCAACTATGAAGAGATCTTCCCTTGGTACACCCTTTCAGTTTCTGTACTGAGATTTGATGAGGTTTGAAAACCCCCAGGTCATTCAGACCACGATGTTTAAAGGATGGCCTCTCTGCATGAGTCTAAGCCCTGTCTGGACCAGTAATACACCTCTGGCCTCGGCACCTTCCATAGGGGAACTTCGGCACCTCCGCTGAGAAGCTGGGCTTGAATGTGCACAAGGTCACACGGGCGTCGGTGAACTAGGCTGGAAGTGAACTTCCTGCATTGTAGGAATAATTCTTTCCCTTCACCGCAAAGGCATCCTCTCTTTCATCTCCGTTTCCAAAGCAATACTGCTAAATAAGATCCAGCTCTGTTACATCCTTTTAACGGTAGAACCTCCTGACTGGGTTAAAAGATGCAATGCTTTCAATTCCCCAGCACATCTCACACCAACCGTTGTTTACAGATGGGGCTGGGCATGCAGGAATTAACCATTTTGTTCCAGATAAAAAGAATCTTACTGAACTATTTGTGTCAACACTGTTCAACAATAGCATTATCTCCTTTCCAGCTTTCCAAATGCCTAATGAGTTTAATTTCATGGAACACTTTCTCATTGTGGAGCAGACTATCACAGGGCACAACATTTTCTTTCCTCCTGCACACACTTCTGATCTTAAGCTATCCCATGCCACTGTTGTTATTACTTGATTACAGCAATGTGTGTAGGCTCCATTGTACTAGAAACTGTACAAATGAATGGGAAAAAAAGGGTATAGCATGGGAAGCCAAATGTGAAGCAACAGATTCACACAGCAAGCTGTTGATAGGGCCGGGAGTAATTCGAGTATCTCTGAGTTATAATCCAGTATTTTGTCCACAGGATCCTATTTCACTTTGTGTTGGTCTTCTCTGATTTTCTTAGTCCTTTACTGAGTGGTCAGAGTGAAAGGGCTGCACTCTTCTTGAGATGGAGACACCACTTTGTCTAGTTAGTGTTGTTATCCAACATGATCCAGCTGGGTTGAATTAATCTCAGAGTATTTCTTGTTCCCATTCCCTCCAGCACAATGCCTATTTTGTAAATTGAGATCAGGCTTTACCAAGGGCTGAAGCTGCCTCTCTGAAGCCCAGGGAGAAGAGATTAGGTATCAGGTTTGATATTTTGGGATTATGGTGTCTTCTGCCTTCCATAAAATTATTTCCATTACATATTTATAAATACACATAATTTGAAGCCATTTGATCAGACCTAGAAAGATGGGCTAACCTTCTCTGTGGTCAGCTGTTTGATATGAGTATTCTTAAAATCTATGTCTTGCCAGCTGTCTAGTAACCATATTTCCTTTAAACTATCCAGTTCCCTTTTTATTTGCATTATTAAAATACCTTCTTCCCTCTTTCTTGCAGCAAGCCAAGGGCCCGAGCATGGAGACTTTTCCACTGCAGGAAAAGGCTGTTATGCACAGATTTGGCATTGTTTTACCATGCCACACATAAAATTGTATTATTTCACATGCCAGGTTGAAACAGATCTTCTGCAGATTTATGGCAGAGATGGGCTAATGTCACATAGAGCACTTGGTAGTATGTTTTTTATATGGCTGAGTTTGCTGCTATTTCCATGGAATGACCTCTCCTATTTAGCCGTATGACACTTAATAATCTCACTGCTTGAAATAATGTCAGAAGATTCTGTTAATGGTAGAGCAGTCCCACATTGTAAGTTTGAGACAGCTCATTTGCTCACAATCCCCGCAGCACACTTCCATCCAGACATTGCCCATTATGTATAATCATCTGGGAGTAAAGCAGGCTCAGTGCAATATTTGGGATAGCATAATGGAAAGTGAGATTCATATGGATATAGTGCTAAAATGCTCATGTACTTGGACTGAATATGGAAAACTGGCCAGCATCAGAGCAGACCTATAACCAGTAACTTGCACTTGGCTACCATTTATTACTTACACAGTGAAGGAAGCTGTAGTTTAAACCTTGGTTCTGTGCTCATTAATACCAGATCTGGGCACAACTGTATCATCCTCTGTACAAAACGTGGTCTGGCTCAGGTATGAGAACTTGACAGTATTTATGTCAAATTAATCAGAGCATACAGTATAGTGTTTATCCTGGCCTGATAATGGCTGCAGGAAGACAGATGATAGCTGATCCAGCATAAAATTATGCTTTTGAAATATATCAAACAAGTGTGAATTGGCCAAATGAGTTTGTACTAGTTCTGCATTTTGCCTCAAGTGGCAATAGCATTTTTGATCTGTTAAGTATGCCCCTAAAACTGTTTTGCCATCTTCCCAACTGCAGTTTACAAAGAATTAGACTTTTCCATTTGTAACTGGTGTACGCATAAGTGGAGCTGTGCACAAAGAAATACAGATTTGCTGCCTTGTAATTAAGTGCAAACCCGAAAATAATCTCAAATGAGCAAAATAAAAGTAATTCTTTTTATTTAAGTAATTACAGTTTCCTCCTATACTTACCTATTAGATGCTAATGAAAAAAAAAATGATCAGAGAAACAATCATATCTACCACATTCACATTGAAAAAATAAGTTCTGCCATACGCAGTGGAACAAATTCAGGCTGTCTTTCAATATATATGAAGATAAAAATCTTCTGTCCCCTAAACATCCCCTTGCTTGGCACATTGTAATAGGTTCTACGCCATCCCTTCCCTTTTATTTTATCCCTGTTGAGCAAAAAAAAGTCACCAGCTTTGGTTGATCAGCCAGTTGGCCATTGCCAAACAGAATGGACAATGAACTATTTTTGTCTCTTTTTTCTTCACTGGAAGCATCAGTTTTGGTTTCCTCTACCTATTGATTTTCATGAGTACCTTGGAACTTAAGAATTTTTATGATTTTGCACGTGATTGTAACTGGTCAATGGCTTTATTCAGGGAAAAAGTTATTCAAGGGTGGAGACAGCCAGCCAGCCCGCCCACATAATCACATCAGTCTTCTTTCTTCAGGGAAACAAAGGAAAGATGTCACAGTGGCTAGCATAGTAACCCAAGTTATGAGTGGAATGACGTCAATTAACAACTTCTGTGACTCTGGGAAAGATTCACAAAGGTACTTAGCAAGGTATTTTTCATGCAACTTTTGGTGTCAGGTTCTAGGAGTCAAATTCACAAACATGCATTATATGGCTTTTGAAAAGACTCAGATGCCTTAGGACTGGACTTCACAATCACACACTAAGGGGTCTAACTAGAAATGCAACTATTTGATTTAGAAGTGCAGCCGCTGTAGTCTTCCTACGTGGTCAGGGGAAAGACAGGAACAAATTTGCAGCTGATCAAAAGTTGAATTTCCTTATTAAGACAGAGAGATTTTTTCATTGGTTATGTAAGAAATCTAGAGTGACTTTGCTTCCGACATTCAGTTAATTGCTTAAATAAAGTAGGATGGAGCCAGCGCTGTTTGGGCAAGAGAAAATAGCCAACAGCATAGGTTCCCAAAGGAAAAAGAGGTGGCAGATCACCTGAAATCCCACCTATCATCTCCTCAATTTCGCTACCCACCTTGCAAGTCCCTCCTCCATGAGGTTGGCCTTCATGGGGCAATGCTCTTTCCCACCCTTCCCTTCTTTGTGAATGACAGGTTTGCTGTCATCTTTTCAAACTGATTTGGGAGTGGTGATAGTTTAAATGGGTTAGAGTAACTGCTGGTGAGCAATGGAGTCTAGAGCGTTGGTGTCCTGAGGAAATTCAGCCTCAAACCTCCCAAGTGAATGGCACGTTTCCTGACCAAAAAGCACCCCTTCAAGAAGCCTTCTTGATAAAACTTTTCCAGTGTGATGTGTGAGGCATATTCACATAACAGCACTGGAGCCCTGCAGTCTGAGTTAAAAGGTGATCCTTAAGGAATTGAACTGGGTTGAGATTTTACGTATGCCTAATACTTCCTGTGAGTCTTATAACATAATCTGATATGAGAGAAAAAAGATAAAATATTAACACTCTCTCCTATTGCCTTTCTTTAAAGTGACTTAAAACTTTCTCTTGATTAATCCCATTTGTAAGGCTTGTAGGGCTGGGAAAGTAAGGGAGGGTGACAAAATGTAAGGTGGGACTATGGAAGTAAGCCTTTGGGTTATTTCCTTATTTGATTTTTTTCTAGATTTAGCTTTTGATTTGCAAGGATGCACAACACTGATTAGACTCACTCTTCATTTACCCTCATGAAAAATGTACTTAAGAAGCAGAGTTATAGCAGAGCTGCACGTATTGGGGAAGGCAGAAGATTGTATACATAAGGATGTTTGGAGGTAGGGCATTGGGCTGAGCTTTATCTTCTTCAACAGTGATTCAGAGATACAAAAACCCAATGATACACTGTTCATAAGACTTATTTATCTTTTCCACATATATTTTTTTTTCTTTTTTTTATTGAGAATTAAGAGTACTCTTTCTTTTTTGTCTTCTGCTCCTGTCAGTTTGAGTTGTTGAAAGGTGCCAGATTGACTGTGCTGGAGATTAAAATCCTTTAATTACCCACCAAGCAGGTCATGTGTGGACAACAGAAGTGTAAGCTTCCTCATGCCACCCTGCTGCTGCGTGCAACCAAGCTCCTGAGGCCTGAAAGAGAGTCTGCCAGTCTTGCCAAGTGAGAGAAAAGCACAAGACCAAATCTGCACCTAGTGAAAACTGACATTGCTCCAAAAACCTGTGCAGCTTTAAGCTCTGTATCTTTGACTTGATCTAGATATTCGGGGGAAGAAATAATCAGTGGAAATTAGCTCTCTGTAAAAATGATTGGTTATTTCCAAGTAGAAAACTGACTGATACCACTTAAATGTATTAGGTTGCAGATAGTCTTACTGTATTTGCTTAAATATTAATGCGGCATGTCTCTAACATTTGAATTTAAAGTACCTTCCATCTTTTTATCAGTCTCTGTAAAATAGTACTTCCTTAAATTCTTCTTATATATATTCCCACTTTACTTAAACCTAAATCCTCTAGTTCTGGTCTCTTCAACAAACTCAAATAGATCATCAAGCTTAATTTTATAATAATCTTCAGCTAGTTTAAATACCTCAGTCATGTCACCTCTTAATCATCTTTATTATTCTTCCAAGACTAAATAATTCTCTCCTCATATGTAAACTCTTCCATTCTGTTTATCAACACAGCTTCTCTGCACTCTGCTGTCTTGGTTTCTATTCTCCTTTATATACATTGACCTTATCTAAACAGCATGGGCCAAATTCTGATCTCACTCATGCCACTCTAAATCCAGAGTAACTGACTTCAGTGACTCTGGTTTTGATTTGATGGATTTACTTCAGATTTACGCCACTATAACTAAGTTCACAATCTAGCATTATAGTGCTCAAAACTTGAATCTCAGAATACCCTTGTGTTTTTTATTATGCACTCTTTTTCGAGTCCAATTAGCATTCTCTTGACCCCCTTCAAAAAAAAAAATCATATGGGAAGTTTAAATGGAGGGGCCATTTTTACTTCTTTTCTGCCTTATTTGATTCTTATTCAGTTCTTGAAGTCTCTGCTGGTAAATGACCACCTGAAGTAATGTGAATATCTTATGTGGAAGTTAATGTCTTTTCATGTGTTGTGAGGGCATCATTCCAAGTTTGCAGAATAAACTCTTGGGAATGAAGGACGATTGCAAATTCCGATACCTCCTCTTTTACCTACACTGTTCAGATATGATACTGGCAAGTGGTTTTAGGAACTAGGCACTAGAATAGACTGGGAAGAAATCTAATGTTTGAAGGCTACAGGTGTGCCAGGACTTTTTTCTCTTTCCTTCATGCTCTGCTTCTCCTGAGTTGTGATTCAGGTTTAATGTAAAAATGAAGAACCTGGTTTAATCCATCCTGTTTTAACAACCATATCTACTGTGCAAATCACCATAACCTCCACAGAGGGGTGAAATGACTCTAACATGTTTATATGATCATTTTTTGAATGGCAAAAGGAATTTACTGGAAATTGAAATGATGACATACAGGAAGTTTTCACCAAAGCAGATTCTCAACTGAAAAAACAGAACAGCAAACCTTGATTATGCAAGAAGATGTATTCCTAGCATTTTCTGGAAGTTTTAAGAAAAAAATAATTTTTTTAATATTATCCACTCTTTCAGTGTTGTCTTTCTATTTAACTATTTGATGGTACCAGCCTGTTGAAGGAGCTCCTTGTTAGGTTTGGCAGTCCTGCTCTTTACTCTCTGCTGAGTTCCTCCTATGCAGTAGGAAGCTAAGAATTTGCTTCATCTCAGTTTGTGCCCCAGAGGTAAGCAGAGTATCTCATTCATAGAGCTGTGTGCTGGGATGGAGCATAACCTCTGGAAGAAGTTCAGAATAAAACCAGTAACTGCTTATACTAGCATTACAGGACTCGCCATATGCCCGGAGTTTGCTAAGAGAGACACAGAGCTCTTGAGGGTCCTGAGAAAGCTCACACTTTAGATACACGGTTACTTTACAGATGGGTGAAATAGATTCAAGCATTTCTTCCTGCATTCTCTCCAGATGATTTATTATTGCCCCTCTCAAGAGCTTACCTCCCATGGGACAGGGCTGATAGAACAAACTATGGAAACCTACGCTACTGCTTGAGCCAAACTCACTGATTTGGGTGCTGACAAATCTGTGTGATGGTCTGTTCCACCAAGAAAATTGTGGGGGCCATCGCTGGCAGCTGATGAATGTAGTTGCACTGCTGGGCTTGAGACTGCCCATGAGAAACAAGGTCCTGCTGCTCCCTTCCATAGAAACCTGCTCTAACCACTGAAACCCCATTCTATGCTCCTAAGGAATCAGGCCTTTCCAGGTATGGCTGATTTTACATCTATATATGCTTTCACCTCAGAGAGCCACAAAGTGTTTTACATACGAAAGGGAATCACTTTGCCAATCCACTGCTAAGGAGAAACATGGCAACTCGTTAACAATGCACAGCGATGTAGCACAACACCTGCTGTCTTCAAATGAAAAAAAATCCTAGATCCAATTGAAGCTTCAGGGAGTTATTTTTTTAAGTAGGGAGAATGCAATTACTCAAACTTCATCACTGTTCTACCCAATGATTTTTAATTACCTTACTTTTATGTCTCTTGTGCAACTGCTCACCTCTAGGATCATTGCCTCTGCTTTTCTGCTGACTAGGAGGGCAAACTGCTGAATGTAAGACCAGTTCTGCAGGCCCCTTTCAGCTGGGTCTGAGCAGGTCATTATCTCAATGTGTCCATCCTCTGACCACCTCTGTGAAAACGGGAAATTGTATTGCCCCTGTGTTACAGCTGGGAAACTTGAATGTTAAATGACTCGTCAAAAGTCAGGAAGACAGGAAGACTAGGGCAGAGCATGCACTCTGTTTCATTTCTTGAAATCTAGACAGTGCTGCTTACCCTCATTCATCCTTTTCTCTGAATCACTAAAACAGCTTCTGTTACAGTTTTCTCTGAAGTCAGTTATGTGTATACCTTCTATACTCATGCACATGTTATAAAATCTGAAGCCTCAGTCTGAAGTTGTGATATGCTTAGATAACCAGATACAACTACTTATTTCTTTAAGAACCTGTATTTAAGAATTGAAAATTTAACATAAGAGAAAATCTGATTCTGTCCTTATAGTAGTTTTATACTTTTTTTTCATCTAGCACATTCAACCATTAACCATGATTTATACCCCTCTACATGGAAGAGGAATATGTACCATTTCCTTCCATAGAAAAGTTTCCTTGCTTGTGTAGCTGTAGACTGGGGATGCTGAGGCCCCTGAACCCAGGGAATGTTTCTGTTTTTCAGGAGTCTGGTAACATTGGTGCACTGATTAACATATACTCTGCTCTTCCCTCCATGTGGATGTGTTCTGAGCTGCCCTTTCTTTGACCTTTTTCTTTATCGGGATGCTGATTATATCTATTGTTCTACAGAAAAAAGTAGACATTCTTCACTGTACTGCATGAGGATTTGTCCACACAGACTGACCTCATCAGAGCTTTGTTCCTCCTGTACATAGGTATTTATCTGCAGTCTTAAAAAAAAACACCAAAAGAGAAACAAAGAAACTCAGTCCGTGTACCCTCAAAATATACTAAGAAGGAAAGTTACTTAAAAAGAATGGCTGTGATGCACTCATAAAAAAAACCACAGAGAAATACTGTGGCATTTATTTAGCAGGAATACTGTGCAACAACATCTGAAACATTTCTCCAAGTCATTACATATGATAAAGAGGACTTAGTTCTGAGCAGCCTGAACTATAGAGTATGTATTTGTTTCACTAAGTACAATAGCAATTAAAGTGCAAAGGAGCACATTAGTAAGGGGATGTCCTTTGGATATACTTGCCTAGCAGTTCATAGGGAAAGATGTTTGGAAGGTCAGGATGCCCATAGTCCTTGCATGAGTCTGACAAGCTGTGCCTCAGCTCCTCAGCTGTTAGATGGGACCAGAAGTTCCAAGGGGATGCTGGGAGGTTAGCACATCAAAGCAAGAGACTGAGGCACTGAAGTGGGGGGTCATGTTTGTACCTAAGATGGATATCTAGAAAGATAAATCTTCAGTGTGGCCACAGTTTTTCACAGGGCAATTCAGAAAGCCCAACCATGGAACAAAAACACATTAAATCTTCTCTGACTGGGTTGTCACCAGCTATTGTGAGAACATTTCCCCAGGGCTATATCACTTCCAGGATTTTCCCTTCTATCAGGCCCATGTCCCAGCTCCTGTAACTAAAGATTCATTTGGGAGAACCTCTGAGGGCCTCAGAGATATTGATGTGCCTTGGATTTGCAGTTTTGTAACTTGCAGAAGATACGAATGAATAGCTGAACAACGTATATAGTAATAGTTATTATAATAGCACAGCACGTAAGTTTCCAGTTAAATGTTCTCTTCTACTGTATGTCATCCAAGACCAGCTGTATTGCGGGACTTGTGATCAGAGGAAGATGAGAAGGATACAGGGTTACCAAAACAACTCTGCCGGCCAGCCCAGAGAGTGACTACCCAGGGGGAAGAGGGGTGGAGTGAAGGGAAGGGAGAGGGGAAGAAGGGTGGAGAACAGAGATTCTGCAGTGGTAATATGCTGGCAGAGCCCTCCATTGACAGCAAAATAACAAAGGATTTTGTGACCTTCTGTCACTTGTGTAAAGAGAAGCACATGTAGAGAATGACAGCAGCTTGGGCCTAAGGTTCTCAAGTCCCTCTCCCATTATCAGGCAATGGGCATCACATCCTTCCTTGGATTTTGTTTGTAATAAAGTCTTATCCCATGTTGTTTACATATGATGCCTTTTCAGCACAGACCATTCTTTTAGTCTTAAAACATCCCCTTATTTTATGTTCTTTTGTTACGTGATGAGTGGAGACATGCAATACAAACTTTTCATTTCATCCATCTTTATAGCTGTATTCAGTAACCAAGCTTGATTATTAAATTTGAGCCTTATTCTGCATCAATCTACTCCTGTGCTATGTTCTCAGGCCAAGTCGTCTAAGCAGACCATAAACCAGATGTGATTCTTAACTTTTTCAGGACTTAATTTTGCCACTTGGTTTGGATCACAGAGAAGTTTTCAGCCTGAAGTCTTTGATGCCTTATGTTTGCGTTCATAAAAATTATATAGAAAGTTATAAAAGAGTGATAAGGCCTTCCAGTTTTACCACCAAATGGAAAAGTTGTCCACACAAAGAATTTATAACCATCTTGTAGCAATTTCTAGGATCTAAAATCATTTTAGCTGATTATGCATTAGAGATGTTGAAAAGAATGTAAACCTACCAGTTTCTATGCAAGAATCATGAGAACCAACTCTGTTTCCCACTTTTATATACCAAAGGCCTCTCTTCAAACCCCACTTACATGCTGAGATACATTGACTTCAATAGGACAACTTACGTGAGTAAGGAAGATTTGAATGAATGAGGGTTTCAGGCATGGGATCCAAGATCAAGAAGCATGAAAGCCTTTTAGTTAATTCACTTCAGCATCACTAATACTGAGTGACTGAAAAAACTCAGTTATGATTAATAACATTGGGATTTTTTTTCAAAAGATAAAGTCAAAATTCTTTGTAAGTCTTTTTGCCTGTTTTTAAAATGTGATAGTTACATTTAAAACATCTTTAAAAAATACCAGTCAAGTAAAAAAGCATGCATATTCAAAAACTAAAAACTGGTGAGAGACAGATTTCAAGCCAAGCTTTCTAGTTATTGAACGTTGTATAGGAAGCTTCCTTTTGGAAATGGGTGTATTTAAAACAGTGAATATTTCGAACAGTCTTTTGTGTATGTGACTTTTGTGACAAGCCAATAATTTTGTTATATTTTATCCTATAAGGGTTAGCAAAAATCTAGTTTGTAGAAAAATGCAATGATTTTAAAAAGAAAACTTAGGAACATTCTTACTGTTAAGGATTAGAGTGACAAATAGCCTGACGTTAGGCATCTGCACCATCCCCCCATCTTTCACTAATATCCTTTTGGTAGGCAATATCGTTTTTGTCTCAACAATTTAAACCCACCCAAATGTGAACATAAGTTAAGAAACATTGATGCACAGAAGGAAAAATTACACTAACCTCTACATTTGATATGATAGTGCTTTCACTTGGCAGGTTGCATACAGTATACTTGTAGTAATGAACTCTTTGCACAATAAGTGTTGTTGCAACACCCTGCTATTAACAGTGCTATTTCATGCACTTAATGATAGCTAAGCAATGGAAATAATAAGGCAATTTACAAATACTAAAACAAAAAGAAGTTGTATTTCTTCACACATGTAGGGTATGTTCTGATCCATTTATGCATCTGCTGAGTTCTGCTGAAGCATGAAAAAGGTTGTAAATCATATTTGACATACATCCCATGGGTCAGCCACCACTCTTCTAAAATAGCTGAATGGAATGGGAATAACCACTGTTGGAGGCAGAATATGAAAAAGGAACTGTGATGTACTGTATAAGGCAGAAAACCATCACTTAAAAATGATCAGCAGCTTAAACTCAGGTGCTTGCACTTCTTTTTTCAGTCCAGGCGAGGAAACGGTAGAACAGAATGTCAAAATGTCAGTCCTCCATGAACTTTAACATTGTCATGGGATGGGCCCCAACAAGGTCAGAGACTGCTTCAGGAGTGCAGGGAAGGTGTCAGGGTGTTCACTGGAATGATGATCTGAGAGGCGACTGGTCCCATCAGTTCTTATTTTTGAGGACCAAACAACATCTTCTTCCACCATTTAAAATTCAGGACCCTCTCCTGACTCACAGCATGGCAGTACAGATATTTTATATGTTCATGTGAACAGAAGCATTTGAGGAAGTGTTGTAGAAAAGGTGAGATATAGCTGCTAATCCTATTTATGTTGTAAGCACTATATGAAATTTCTAATGCAGACCCGGTTCTGCCCCTAATGAAGATGATGGCAAACTCTTTCCCAGTCCAGCGGGACAAGGATCAAGCCATGACAGTGTTTGGTATGCCACCCTCCCAACCCCAGAAGCATATGACGAAGATGCTCTAACGTACCCAGGCAGAAATGTTATGACATTCAGCGCGTCTGCAAATGGAATGGCTGTGTTTGCACCTGCTCTTTTGTCTAGGCTGCCTTTTCCTATTTCAATCAAGTTCTGCTCATGTCCTCTCTTTTCTCTGGCTCTTAGACATTTGCTATAACCAAGAGAAAAGAGCAGCATGACGCTTCCTAAGCAGGGATGTAAGTCACTGTTTGTTGAAGTGGCCAAAAGTGATGACAGCAAAAAAAGGCAACTCCTGCTGCTTGCAAAACTCATCCACCCTCTCCTGCTGGCCAGACTGGCACTGCCCATGCCAGGAGCAAGTAACACAAGTTCCTGTGAGATGCAGCATCTATCCCATGTTGCCTTCATGTATTGCTGTGCCTCAGACATTAGTATCAGGATACAGAAAGTAACAGATACTTGTATGCATACATGCTTACACATATGTGTAACGTGTGTATGTATATCAATGCATTAACTCATTTGTAGATGAAGGGTAATCAGCAATGTCATGACGTCATGGGAACCTGTAATTGCACATCAATCTGGACTCTGTGCCTTGATCTGCAGGCTCGCGTTACTGGCAATAACATTTCTGGTGTAATCATGCATATACTTCGTATTCCTCTGGCCAGGATGAAGCTGTAGGAGCTAATGTATTCTGAGTCAGACCAACTGCCGCTCATGAAGGGAAAAAAAGACTTGCTTGAGTAACCGTAATAATTGGAAAATTATTTTGATAGCCTGAAACAATCTAATATATTACAGAATTTTATTAAAATAATATCAAATCAAATTAACTGCTATTCCATAATGAATTAGGTAACAAGGTAGGCAGATATTAATCGGCCTTGGCTCCCAGGCAGGGGAGCCAGGAATTTATTAGCTCTTGCGGCTTGTGTGAGGGTGAAGACAGAAATCAGTATCACAGGCTGCAAGGGAAGCCCCTGAGACAGCTGAGCTTTTACTTTTTTCTCACTTTCACTTTATAATCCATCATTAAACACTTGTATTTCTTTTATGTGGGGTCTTATGAAATTTTTAATTTTTTAATTGCTTTGTGATTTAATAATGAGGAATTTTTGTGCATGTGTGTGTGTGCATAGCATGTGTAACTCAGCTTTCAATATTAGAATTAACTCACCTTTGTCCACCTATGGCTAACCTTTGTGAAAGAAAGAAGACATTTTACAACTTGCCACATTACCAGCAGAAGGATTGCCAAGTTCATGGGCATTGTGGCATCAATGACTTGGTTTAATTGGCTACCAGACCTGTCCTGACCTGTCCTGTCCTGTCCTATCGTATCATATCGTATCATATCGTATCCTATCCTATCCTATCCTATCCTATCTGAAAGGGGGAATGGAGGAACAGTGGGCAGGAAGCATGGAAAAAGGGCAAAATAGGGTGTGGTGTTCTCCAGTAAGATCTTAGTGGTAGTTACACTACATACTTAGGAAATGATGAGGGTATGCCTTGTTCATTCTTTTTTGTTGGCATTGGAATTTGCTATGATCAGCACTAACTTTATTTCATGTTGCCTTGTGCAGTCTGCTGCTATTTCCCAGCTGGGTGATGGTCCTAGCAGCTACATGAGTAGCAGAGGGCTGGAATCTGACTTTTTGTCCTAGCTTTCTGTTTGTACAGAGAGATAGATCCCCCTTAGTCTGAACTATGACAGGTGAAGTTACAAATCACGCCAGTACTAGCAAGAAGGGAGACACTTATTTGATTCAAAAAATCTCATGAGAAAAACAACTTGTGGAGCTGGAGCTTATTGAGTCATGACAGTAAGTGAATCTGGAGTGGTGTGTTCTTGGGAGGGTGGCTGTTTTGGGTGGCTGACGGAATAACGGCAATGGATGTAATAACAGAGATAGCAGCAGTGGGTAAATGGAGCAAGAGAAAACTGTCAGTAAAATCAGACCTCCATTTCCTTTGAAAAAGCTGATTTGGAGTCCCAGATTTAGAAAATAGGTGAGGAAATGAAGGTGAGAGGAGACAATTATGTCTCTGAAATATCCTCTGCATATTGGAACAAAAGCTGGAGGAGCGTATCTGTCTCTGTATCCTGTCCCAGAAGAGAACTGAGGCTTGTTCTTGGGACCTCTCAGCCAGAAGGAGGGTATGAAGCTGGCGTTGCACTTCCACTCAACATTTTAAAAAATGCCTCTAGTTTTGGTTTTCATATATTTAAAGGCAAAAGTGGCCAGGGCTGCCTACTGCTTCCAGAAGTTCTGCCTCTGAGCAGGGCCAGCTGGAGTCATTTTTGTGGTCCTGCTTGGGAGGAGGAGAGAGTGACAGTGGTGCTGTTCTGAAACACGAGCTCTATGTGTTCCACCCCATCTTGCTTTCTGCAGTTTTTCTCATAATTCTGGTCTGTGCTGACTTTGCTTCATAAACAATAGGCGTTCCCAGCACTGATATTTTCTGTTCCTTCTTTGTTTGTGTCTGTGGAAAGGAAAACAAAACAGAGAAGGTCGGAAGAACAGAAGCCTCCAGCGCCCTTTCCAGACATGGCACAAGCTGGATTGTGCGGTGCCTAATGGGATACATGAGACCAATGAAATCTGTATTGCAGAGCAGCACCAGACCTATCCATTACACCTCTCCCAGGCATACTGCCCAGACACTGGTCAGATGCCTTCAGTTCTTGTATTATTTCTGTCACACTTTCTCCTTGATTACCTCCTGCCTTCTTATCCCTCACTTGGCATTTTCATTCGGACATGGAATTTCTTGAGCATTCCAGGGAAGGTCAGGGGACACCAAGGAGGAGAAGTAATGGAAGTACCTGTCCTTCTGGCAGGAGCTGAGCAATAGAAGGTAACTTCATTGTCTGTGTGCCAGCCTTTTAACCATTCCACATGTCTATTAGCAGAACACATTGCTGTTCAAGTACTTGCCTTAGGAGTAACTTAGAACGTTTTTCAGTCAAAGCTTATGTTTGTTCTTGCTAGAAGAGTATAATGACGGGCAGAAGGGTGCCTGGATGAAGTTGAAGTAAAACGTGTCCAGTTTGGGAAACACTCACTGATGGATGAAAGTGTGTATCTGCTGCAACTGCAGTCTTTCAACAGAGAAGGGAAAAAAAGGATAACGTGTTCCTTAGAGAGCTACATTTTTATGGGGTTTCTGAAATCACTGCATACTCACTTTAGCCTTTAAACTAAAAGCCCAGCTATTACCCCAGATGAGATATCCAGGTTTTGTCCTGATAAAAGTAGGCAGAGGGTTTTACTCCAACAACTGTTGTTGTTCAAATATAAAAACAGTTCTAAAGAAAAACACCTCTTGGCATTACAATTGGCTTTGAACTTTCAGCACATAAAACAAGTGGAAGTACATGCCTCTTTGATGACATGGGATGTTCAGTGTGTGCTGTAGTAATGTCATTTATGGCAGTTCATGCCTTGCTATTGCTGTTTGGCTGTTGGACTTTCCCAACTGTCATTTCTGGGCATGACAATCTACACTTACATAAAGAATAGTGTACAAAGAATGGTTCTCTGGTGGACTGAGGACACAGCTCCTTAAACTTCCCTACCCTGCTACCTGCATCTTACAAGCCATAGGTCTAAGCTGAGAAGCATGAGTTAAGTACCACATGGCTCAGAGAGCAGGGCTGATGGGAGATGCTGGAAGTTGCCCGCATGCTGAAGCTGATGCAGTCCACTGCAGCACTGGGGAGCAGGTCTGGGAAAGCTCCAGTGGGAGCCACTGGGCTCTCTCCTCCCTCAGTTGCCCAGCAGCCTCATGCTAGCCCCATTCAGCTCGTGGCCCTGTAGCAGAAACCTGGAGCCTCGAGGGCCACAGGATGCAAAACTGGCACTTGAAAATTCCCAGCTGTCAGGTAGCTCCCCATCTTGCCTTAAAGAAATATCTGTACATATTCCAAGGTATTAACACTGATGTTTTGGAGGTGCAGTAACATGTGGGCCTTTTGTTTTTCATGTTTTGCACATAAATAGATCCAAAATGAAATTAACAACTCCCTGGTTGATAATTACTTTGAAGAGAATAAGATCTGATTTTTACAGGCCCACCGGTTAGGGAGATAAATAAGAGACCTTAAATTAAGAATGAGGGGAATAAAGGTCAAATACGTAATGGTTGAGATGCATGTGAGGACAAATTGGCTTTTTGGCTCTATCTTTTTATAGAAACATTTAGTTCTAAAAGTCATAGTATGGTAGTATGAAATAGAATATTTTTATTAAATATCATATCATTGACTGAAATGACGCACAAGTGAGAGCAGTAGGCACTGATTAAAACTAGTTAGTGAAGATTTTGTTTTTGCCATCTCCTTCCAAAAGTTAAGAGACAATTTGGGTTTGCCTGCTTTGGGAGCTACATAAAGGTGAGAAGGTTTGTTTCAGCCTGATGGAGATGAGAGAATAACAGAAGGCTTCTAGGGGATTAGTGATGGAGATTTGGGAGGCATCTGCCTGGGGATCTGAATGTGTTAGCTCTCCCAGGGCCCACAAAACTGAAGTCTGGACTGGGCTCAAATCATGTTTCACACAATTCTTTCTATCAGTTTGAGCTCTGTGTTTCTAACCCCTTTGAGCTCCCTTTGGGGTTTAGAGTGAATTTAAATGCAATAAAGCCACCAAACTCTACCTAAACAAATTATCTTCTCAATTCTTGCCATTTGTGTCTCACTCTTAACTTACCTCATCCTGTTTCTCGCACAAAGCATCCAGGTCACAAATGCAACTTCTACAAAGAATATTAAAACTCTCTTCAAACACAGCCAGATGGATGACTGAAGGATAAGGTAAAAAAACATTAAACCCATTGATATTGGTGTGAAATCTCACCAGTTCCAAAGTTTCTGAAGCTTCTTCCTCTTTGTTGTTTATTCATCAGCCCCTTTGCTACAAATCATTTCAAGCTGGTTCCACCATCACAGTTGACAAGTCTCTATGCAAGCTAAGCCACACAGCACTGACCTGCTGGCATACACAAGAGCATGAACACCCTCTCAGTTGTAGACCCCAAGCTGCAATTATTAACTCACATGCAAGGAGGCTTGGTTGCACAAATACCATCTTATCACAGCTGGACTGAGCACATGAGAAAAGCAATCACTAAGACTGCAGCGGTGGAAAGATCTGACCATGCTTAGTACTAACAGATCTCTCACATCTCGGTATGTCGCACCTTCCCTTGTCAAAAGGCCTCAAATTACCAGTGTGCTTATGCGTTCAAGCATTTGAACAGTCAACAGTGCTAGTCAAATGTTAAAAGCTAGGGACTTATTTAGGTGTTTTGGAGGCTGTGGGACCTTCTGCTCTGGAGCATGTCTTTTCTGGGTATTGTTGCTGTAATGTTGTCAGTGGCCATTTTGTTTGCCTTCTGCAAGCTGCAGGCTTCCATTAATATAATGAGTGGAATATAATGTGCTTGACTGATGCATCTCCATAAAGGCATAGTGCTTTAAAAATAAGAGCCTGAATTCTCACTTACACTGAGGCCATTTTACATCATTCTGGCAAGCATAAGAGGTCTTTCAAGTGGGTGTAGAAGTAACTTATGGCCCGTTTACACAGCCAGATCAGTGTGAAGCGACCTTCATATAAATGACAACCAGGCCCCAAATTGTTAAGTTACTTTTTTTAAAGATCCAAGTTGGCCGAGGATGCTTTGAGAGGGGAAGTGAAGTGTTTTTCTTTCTTTTTTTTTCTTCTCAAATTAGTCAAATGAGGTTGATCGCTTTAAAGGATGGAAGAGTTCACCACGGCTCCAGAAAAACATCAAGTACGAGAGCCTAGATTATGTCAGAAGACATGCAGCAGCCCACGCATTAGACTTGAAATCTGTGCTCGCACCTGCCCCGACTCATTTTTTTTCCCTTTGCATTTATTGAGATGACACAATGTCAACAGAATTCTGCAAACTTTATGACAAAATTGTGACAGATCTGCAATGGCAGAATGACTTATGGAAATGTTGAAGTGGCTTCTCAATCAAGCCTCAGGATAGCTTGTGACTCCATTGTCTTAGAGGTCAGAAGTCAGACTCCACCGAGGAGAGACATCACTTGATTCTGGTCCAATTTCCTGCCATATGCTGGAGGTGGGAGGGGGGAATCAAGGCTTTTAATTGCTCGATCCCTATGTTTTCTCATCTACATTCCCCAAGCTAAAAATGCTTTCCGTAGCACACTCCGTTGTTTGCAATGTGGTCTGATAAGTTTTTAAAATGCTTAAGATCTGATTCCTTATGTTCTTGACTCTTTTCAAATCATTTACCAATGCCAAGAACAAAGTAATGGACTGCCATGGCCATAAGCAGGTAGGTAATACTGGGTTGGTAGCATTTCACTCCCAGTTCATATCTGTGGAAATAACTTCACAAAGTATAAAAGAGTGATGGGTCAGACCTGTTGCACACTGTGAATTGGACAGCTTGGGTAGGCTATCCAGGCACGGATGGATGGGCAGATGCTACTGACTTGTGGTACCTTGCTTGCCCTGGTGGAGAATATCTCTTCATTTCCACCCCTTTTGGTAGAATTTCTCTTGCTTTTTGACATGTACTTTTTAAAGTGATTTTCCTAAAGTGGTAAATATGCATTTCGCACAACTGAGAATTGAAAAAGGGAGAACTGAGAAAGAAACTGCTTCTTACATATATTCTTCAAATTACGTATAAAAATATGGTAGGAGAGTTCCAACCTATTGAGAACGCAGACTACTACTGTTCGGTGAGACTGGCAAGAGGGAGGCACTGAGTCCAGTACTCTGGACTCTGCTTTATGTCTGATTTACGCACTGGGTTCAGGGTCACAGTCTTACTCTAGTGAGCTCTCCATGGACTGCAGTGGCCCCCCGGCAGCTCCTCTCACTGCAACCAGCTGCAGCTGTGCCCTTCAGAAAGGCTAAACTTATCTGCCACAGGAGCAAGATTTAGGAGAGCCACAGGTGGGGGGAAGGGGACATGTGAAGGAGCAGTCTCGATTTCTTTCCCAAGTCCTAAATTTCTGAGAGTACGAGTAATATTTATCCTTTGGAGAACGCCTGCAGTTTTCCCTAACAGCATTTTGGTCAGAAGAGTAATCTGGTCCTGGGCTAACAGTCATTAATTAATTTCTTTTTCTTGAGTATTTTTCTCCTTGCAGTTACCAAGTCCCTCTCACCTTTTCAGATTTGGATGCAGTACCTTTCTAACCTGACTTCCTCCAAAAGCAAATAGAAAATCCTCCTGTGAGAATGACAAACTATCAGTCCTCATAAGAGCGAAACAGAGATGAGGTGCTTGGCAGTGCAACTGCGCTACCACGAGGGATGGGGACCAGACAGACAGCTGCCAGAAGTTCGCACTGTAATAACGGGCTCAGCAACAGAAACAAACCCAGCAAATCAGTCAAACAAAACACCCTGCTCACCTGCCCGTTTCTGCCGCTGCCTCCTGCACTCAAACAGGGTAGTGCATCTGAGGTAGGTTAAATGTGATTCTACAATGAGTGCTGAAGAGCTGAAATATTTGGAGTGAGAGCTCACGTTACCTATTTGTGCTGGCAGCATTAGGAAATGCTCCTTTATCTCCATACCTAGCAGCCTCAGTTCACCAGCAGACTTGGCTACTGAGATGCAATGAAAGGAAAAACTGTGAGCATAACACATTTCAGTGACTTTCCTTGATACGAGCCTCTTCACAGTTCACTGAAAGAGCTTAAGGAAACTCAGATGCTTCTGCACAACTTTAGTGTGGCAGGCGGGTACCATGACCGCTGCTTGTTTATATTTAATGACTATAACATTATGGTACCATTTGTTTATTTAAAGATGAACTTCTGTGCTCAGTCAAACTTTAGACACATTATTTAAACATAAGCCAATTTGCCAATCATGTATCTGCGGCTATTTTCCTCCATAAATAGTTAATAATTGAAGATAAATGTTTGTAAACAAGACATTTTTTCCTCAACATTCATTTTCTTCTCCTGCTCATTCGTACTAAGAGGTCACTGTAAGCTGCTGGTTTTAGTATTTTATTTTGCAATCTCTTTTATTTTCTTTGGGAATGTTCATGACCAAACAACTCAATGGATGGATGACAAGCATTCGGCATGAATCATATAAAACAAGAGAGAGAAGGACAAGGAGGAAAACATTCATACACGAATTCACAGTCTTCTGAGGTGACTGAAAAAGAAAAAAAGAAAGAATCCATTCTTCAGACAGTGTCAGAATGAGAGGTAAATACAGTGCTGAACCATTTTTTAACCCAGTAACTGGTCAGTATAAACAAATGAGATTTACTTCAGCTGGCTAAAATGCATTAGAGCTGTACCTGTTTCTTTTCACTCTGATTTTAGTATTCATTAGGAATACACTGATTTTCCCAGATGAAATATATCCTGATTCAGCTTGTAGGGTCTCGGAGCCTCCTGTTTCTCTCTTAAACACTACTGGAGAAGTTCTATAAGCCTGGCCAGTGATAAAATGGGAGAAATGAAATAGAGTGCTGCAAATCTTATTCTGAAATGAGACTGTCTGAAAACCAGAAATTTCAGTGCATTTTTTAAGATATCAACACATTTCTGGTCATCCAGGGTGAAGTGGAGACATTTTGAAAATTTTGTTGGATGTGGAAGATTATGTTCAAGTCCCTGCTCTGAACCAGTTTGAACTGAGATTTATTAAATATTCATTGTGAAAGACAAAGTCAAGCAGAGCAAGGATTTGAACCTGCAGTTCCTTCATGCCATACAAACATTCTACCGTTACCAACAGGTCTCCCTGCTTGCATACACAGCCTCAGGTCTCCTCTGTTACCAACCCAAATACTGAATAAGATTGGGATTTTTGAAATCCTGCTGTTTGTCCTTTTTGGCTGTCTGTCTTTCCTGCTTTTTACCCCTCTCCTAAATAATAGTTTTGAAGCTGAAGTCAAAATGGTGTGTGTGTCAAAGGGAAGGAAGTGCCTGAAATGTAGTTGGATTTCCATAGACATATTGTATTTTCATTCTATTTTTTACTAAAATTAAAGGTTAATACTCCAAGCATTAGTAAAGTTTTTATCATTCCTTTCCTGGATGCCTGAACAGATTGTCAGTATATGGGGAAGAATCCAAAAGTTAGTAGTTTTTGACAATATTCATGGTGTCTGGTGCCTGATAAAAGTAAAGATTTTCAACAACAAAAATATGCATATCACTTTATTTTTAAAGGTGTTACTGCAGAGAAGACACTGTTTTAAATTGCTTGCTGTGGGGGACAGGACAATATGAGGGCGGATTCAGTAATTAATTTTCTTCCAGCATATTGCTCTCTTTAAATATACCATTTCCTGCTCTGTTCCTGGAGGACCTTACGTGCCATGGGCCCCAGTTGCCGATATACTGATTTTTTTTCTTGAGAGGTGCTGTGTGCCTGTGACTTTGTTACACATCGATGGCACCAAGCACTGATCAGCCTCTCCTCGAACGGGAACTTGAGAAAGTCAGGAGTGAGCCAATACTTCTGTGGGAGATGCAGGAAATACCAGGAACACAGGGATGGGGGAACAGCTCCTGCCTAAACCCATGTTGTGGTGGGATGACTGACTGGGTTCTGGGTTTTTTTGAGGCCTGCCAGTACTGTTTTAATACCAAACTGTTAGGGACTGCAAACACCCAAGAGTAGTAGCCATCTCTTGTTCTTTGTGCAGAATCACTCTAGAATTCATAGCATTATAATGCACACAAAAATAAGGAGGGAAATCCTTCCTAACTTGCAGGAATTCCACTCATATCCTTGATTCATGAATTTTCTGTTTCAAATGGTTACTGCACCCTTTTCCTTCAGAAGGGTGGACACCTGAACTGGGAGTGCAGTGCATTATAGCTGCACTTTCAGGTTGAATACATGCGTCCAAAACAAAAGCCTCTGTCAACTCGCCTTTCCATGTTTCCTTGGTGACTGTGGTGCAATATTGGGCAACTAGGCTAATCCAAAACATAGTTATTTAAACATTTATTATTTTATAACAGTGTGTTAAAATTTAAACACATTTTAAAGCTATTCCAGCTGCCTCTTTATTAACTCTATAATATCAATAGCTGAACTAGAAGGAGTTAATCACTTCTTCCTAATTTTCTTTTATAAATATGTGATTAGCCTGAATTATTAGGAAGGCACAATAGCTTTATTCTTCCTGTCAACTATGTGCAGAGAAGTCGGGATTAGTAATCTCCAGGGATCAGGAGCTGATTTGGTGGAGGCAGGCAGGAGGACGGCTAACTTTTGAACCTAAGAGGGCTTTGCTGGGCAAGGGTGACAGCTGTAGCATCTTTAGCCTGGATTTGAATTTGAATTCTATCTACCAGTGCAGCAATGCTATGACTTGGCAATATGTTATAATAATCTTTGTGACACAAATGTCGGGGGCTTTTTGTTACATGTCCTCAAAGAGATTTAGGTAATTAATGTTAAATTGATGATATAAAACCTCCATTCTATCTCTTTTACTAATTCTGATCTACTGTAAATACACAGAAATATTCACAGGCCAATAATCCCAATGCTGTTTGGGGGTTTTGATTTCTTTTTTATCATGAGTGTGAGGTCAATAGTTGCTGTAAGATAGTCGTCTCTGAATCTGAAAGAGTTTATATTGAAAACACATTGAAAAAATAGGGATGGGACCTGAATGAGTTCTCCTGCTGAGAAGGCCATATACTATTTCATACTGTAGGCTTAAGTGAGAAAATGGGCCAATGTGTCAGAATTTATCAGCTTTTCAACACAGTTGTGGGCTATTAAATGTTTATGTAGCAGATGGGAACAGTGGAGAAATGCAGTGCATAGCACACATGCCGTGTTGGGCCAAGAGGAAAGGAAGTTCTCCAGCCTTCCCCCTTTGCTGTACTATGAACCTGTGACCCTATTGCCCAGAGGCAAAAAAGCTACCTGCAGAGATGTCAGCAGCATGGAAGAAAGGAATTACAGTGAAACACAAACACTCTGCTCTGCAGAGATGCTTTTCTAAGTCCTTTAGGCTCTCTGTCCATTTGGCTCAGTCTTGGTGAAAATGCTGAGGAATTATGTTAGGTAGGGCTAGGGCATAGAGATCAAGTAAAATGAGTGAAATTAAATGAGTGGAAAATAACTCGGGATGGAATATTTGGAATGAACTTGCTGACAATGGAATGCAATGGGCTGGAGAATTGATGAGAAATGCAAACTATGAAAATCCCATTTCTTGGGAAAGTTCAGGTGAAATAGTATATTCAACAGGGAAAAGCACTCCTGTGCTAAACAGGAGCTCAGATCTGAAAAGAATTCCAATGGCCTTATGCTTGATATGTGTATTTTGTTAGGAACTGGGGTCCATTTTTCTCAACGGGAAAGAGCTCAGAGAGAAACCTCTGCCTGAGTTTTTCAGTCAATTAGCATATTCTTTAATTAATGAATTAAATTAGAGAATTAAACTTGGGCAATTGGTGAGGATAGATAGCAGTGTTGTAAATTTTACACTTTGGGGATCCTTTCGCTCTGGCCCTTTCCTTTCTAAATGATTGGTTAATAAATCTGACTAATGAAGCATGCAGATAAAAGGTAAAATTTTCAAATGCATCTAATTGACTTAGAATCCAAAGCCAATGGGATTTATTGTCCTTAAGTCATTTAGATGCCTCTGGAAGTTTTACTCATCTATTCCATTGTTAACATTGATAAAATAATGAACACTTACAGTCCACAAGGGGGAAAAAAAAAAAGTAAAAATAAGATTACTTATGGACTTCAGGAACTGAACTGACCACAGTAATAACTACACAGATCTTGTTGTTGAAACTTGCCTGAGAGCTCCTGGCAGTTTACTCCAAATACGCATCAAATAACAAATCACTAAATTGGTGCTGCACTAATATGTGATGGTCTGTAACATCTTCTCATCTCACACTGAATCTTGGGATCACTTCCCAGAAGCCTCTGCTGCTGGACAGGCAGTTCCTAAGTCAATGGTCTGTCTTCTTCTCTCTCCATAATGTAAGATACAGATTCTCTACAGCTTTGAAATGTTAATTTTCTTTTGAACAGTGTGTTTTAAGGCTGTTTCTGGTGAGACACTTTTCCCCCCAGATACATTCTTTGTAGTTTCTTGAGAAACTGATGAACTATCTCTTGTTTTGTATCTCTCTAAGGTCTGGAAACCCAGTTTTCACTACCCCATGGCAGGGCTGCACCAGCTGGTGCACTCCCACATATTGTGTAGCACAGTCCCTCTCACACCAGTGATCTCCCACTAGGCCAATCCCAGATAATCACCTGGTTTTGTAGAAAAGTAAACGTAAAATGACTAAATGTAAAATGAGCAAATGACAGTCCAAGCTGCATGGGCCATGGAGCAGAAGAAAGCAAAACTGTAGGTGCCACAAGGAGCGTGAGGCAACTGTGAAATGAGGGAGCCTCCATGAGCAGGACTTTGAGGTTAGGCAGTGGACCAGTTCCTTGGTTTACCATGTTTAGCGTCAGAAATTATTCATAAAGTCGCTGGTGTTTGCAGTGTTTTCAGCCTTGTTTTCAAATTGTAGGGTTTATTGTGACGACAGTATTATTGTTCATTATGCTGTCAAAAAAGCCATGCAGCAAGATGACTTCCAGTAGTTCAGCTTGCTTGGATTGTATGTGGCTGCTCATACTCCTCCGCAAATCCTCAGAAGTTATTGGCATTGGATTAATGTGCTAGTTTCAGTTTAGGGCAGCCTTGAACAGTTGTTTTTGACCCTAGCTGTATGCTCGTCTCAAGGTGGCAACTTTAAAAGAATAGAAGAAATGTATAAGCATTGCTCTGGTATTCAGTTTTAGAAAAGCTTGAGGCTAATGGCTGGTTTTCCATTTTCATACTCTGACTTTGTTTAAGATTAAATGGACCAAATTCAGGGGTCCCATATTCATTCAGTTGTCACTCCAAAATTTCCATGGGTTTGAGACCATTTACCAACCTGAGTAAAGACTAGAAAATGAGATCAGGAGATAGAGTCTTTGGTAAACAGAAGCTTTCAGATTTCTATTAAAATGTTTAATTTTTAAAATCTTCAGTGTTCAGTGCTGCTGAGAGCAGTTACAGTTTACATCATACCATCATCTCAGAAATACAGTGCGATGATTCAGCTTCTGGGATGAGTCCACTTTGCTTCTACCCTCTTTTTCAGATGAAAACATTTTTGACATTTGAGGACAACGTGCATGAAAGGTTTTATGCTACAGAATGTTGAGATAAGCAGGGAAGAACTTCCTCGTGCGAACCATGGGAGTTCCTCGCATTAGTCACACTAATAAATAATAGAATGTACCTACTGAGCTCCCCTTTGAAGCAGACCTCCCTGTGCTTAAGGAAAAGCTAGTGTTGGATTCTTCCTTTTAAATTGCTCATTCGGTTTTGCATCTTGCTTTGCGGAGAGCTGCTATTAGTTACTAGTGTTTGTAGGAATAGAAAAGTTGGGAAAATGCTGGTTTTTAAGTGTTCCGTTTCCTTTCACTAAATGTCCAGCAAATTCCCAGTTGAAGAAAGCCTTATTCCACCCCCTCCCCCCGCACCTTTCCTCTGTAAGGTTTTTGTGAATTGTGCTTCTAATTCTCTAAATACATGCCAACTCACTATTTATCTTGGTCCACCATTTCCTTTCCATTGTATAGTTCCCCTTTGCAGGACCTTTTACAAACAGACCTCAGTAATTGCTATTTCATTAACATACCGTGGTCTCTGCTAAAAGCCCAGTGAGAATCAATGCCTTTTTATTTAAAAGTTTGCTACGAGTTATGTTCTCCTTGTATATTTAGCTGGTGAGGACCAGCATATCTGAACTGACTCTCCTTTGAGTTGTGCCAAACAGCAGAACAGCCCTGGTTTACCTGGTCTCCCACGACAACAGACTTGATGGCAGCCAAAGAGATCGAGAGGCAGCCGAGCGTGACAGCCGACATCAAAGGAGAACGCCACACCTTGATCCAGGCTTCACTCTACCTGCCGGGGCAAACTTATTAACGTGACCACCCTGAGAATTCAAAGGAGCAAACGCACACAGGCACACAAAACCCAACCACTCAAATTTGAAAATGAAAATAGAAGTCTAGACAGCTTTTCTTCAGAATTCATTGCTGCTGACCTAATTATTTGGATCCTGTGCTTTATCTTGCTCTTTTCAAAGAACAAGAAGAATAGTTAATTTCGCTTAATAGAATAATTGAATGTCATAATTGTGGTGTGGTGGTTTTTTTTTACTTCAACAATAATGTTTTAGTTAAGCTGCTGTCTCTTTCTGTAGAGCTGCTAATGACCAGGCTGCTCACACAATGAATTAGTTAATTCTTTGTTTCCTTGCTGGACCATTTGGACTAACTTAAGCCGATGAAGATTTTGTGTACGTGCATGTGCTGTAATGATTGTTTTTGTCTATGATGTCCTGAGCTGTAAATCAAATCTCCTTTCATTCATGATTTGCCACATGCAAGAACTACAGAGAAGCAGAGGATAATTAAGATATGGATTTGTCTGAACAGCCTGGTTTTTTTGAGATGGGATGGTTACATTTGTCTGTATTTAACCAACATCGCATATAGGAAGAGTTCAAATTCCAGATAGTTTGAAATTTGCAGAGTGCGAGCCTGTTATATTTTTGCAAAACTAGGGATTAACTAGGTGCAGGCCTTAGTCATCCAAATTTTACAGAATTTTGGGATGGGTAATGCCATTTAAATGAATCTGGTGAGCCCTCTGTCCTAATTGAAAGGATGGATGACATTTTGATGACTTCAGTGGTAAAGTGGCTGTGAAAATATCTGACTAATACAAAGTGGAAGTTTCGTAATAACTTTAACGAGCTCCACAATTTCTCACATTTATAGTGTCTTCCATCCTGTAAATCCCTAAGCACTTCACAACAATATAAAGCACCAGTGAAAAGCAGCTACCTCTAGGGCAGAAAGTGGTGACCAGCTGGCTCCCAGCAAAGTTCATAGCAGCGAAATGAGGAGGAAAAGTCATTTTGGCAAAGTAAACTGGATTATAAATTAAAAGTAAGTATTGTATTGTCTAAAGGAAATGCTTTGTCAAACACTGTGCCTCTTTTTCATTCCCCTTTAAAGAAAGCGCTGTGAATGAAGAGCATGTTCTGGTTATTAAATGATTTGTCTATCTCAGCCTTTCCCCAGCTGTGGTCTGGAGTACATTTATTAGTGGTTTGTGGAGACTTTCTGGTCAGAGTGGCGAGACAACTTCAGTTTTCAAATGGTGTTTGTAGCTTCATGTAGCCTCACCCAGAATTTTTCTACTGCCTCAACTCCCACTGAGTATTCCAGTGCCATATGGTGTAGTAGTGCTTAGAAATGCTGGGAATATGGAGTGCTTAGGAAACTCACTTTTTTGGTCAAAGCCAAATCTGGGACACTTCTGCAACTTGCATATCAAATTCTGTGCAGCAGAGAACGCAGGCTGAATTGATGGCCAACATTCAAAAAGAGAAAAAGCCAAAACTATATGACATACCGGTCTGGTAAGAACAGCACTGTTAAAAAGGGATTGATCCTAAACTGACTCCTAAATCCTTATTTGGTTTTATTTGGACCTGGTCTGACCCAAAACAGGGGAAACAAAAAAGGGGAGAAAAGGAGAACAAGAAAGGCTATCATTTATTAACTTTACCAAAACCCCATATGTTCATTTTAAACTTCTTTCTTCAATGTTGCCTTAACAATATTTTTCCGCAACGGATTATAAATAGAGTCTATAATAGGGATTGTGAAATTGAGAGAAGATATTGTTCGTGAGAAATTCCTTATTTAAAGCTGTTGAACAATGTAAATGTGTTTAGAACTGTGAAGCTCTCTAATAACTGTCCTCTGGTCTAAAACTTGGCCCAAGCTAGTCAGAACTGAATGTTCTTAGGTAGAAGGTGTACTTTGAAAGCCCATAGCTAAAACAAGACAGGACGAGCTCCTGCAAGGAAAGATCAGAAAATGTAGTGAGGAAAGATTAGCCCAGAACAGACGGTTAAATCTGAGTTCCTTCCAGTCTGTGTATCCTGCTCCGTTTCTTGCCTTGTCTTCAGGAAGAACAAAACTAAATGGAATTACTGTGAAATTATATTCCAGTTTTGCTAATTTGGGTTCAAAATTTCAATATAGCCCACAGATTTTTGCATAATGGGCTCCAAACACCTCACACTCCATCAGATTCTGGTATGAACCTGGTAACATCAGTCAATCTGTATGGGATTGAAATTAGGAAGCTTGTGTGTGTGCATAAATCAAATGAGTTTGAAATTTTGGTCTGTGCCCTGCAACAATAGTAACAACATCATTTCATTCTCCTACCCATGAGATAAATGCTATCAGTGAGGAAGTGTGATACTGATCTGGAATTTTCTGGCCCAGTTTGCTCACATCTTTGCATTTATTTGCCTGCAATTTAACATCTATTGCATGTTAATTTTACATTATGATTTCCAGGGTGATTAGCATGCCTTTTTAGCTGTGTATTCTCTCAACTTTCATTGCACACTTCGAACATAGATAATATGTAAATATTTCCATTCTGCAGTGGTTTCCACTGTGTGCTCTTTGGATTTAGCTACTCTATGAAGTAAATAGTAGAGCTGGTTGAACTCTTCATAACAAATAATTCATCCAGCAAATTCAGCTCTTCTGTAAATGTAATACATACAAGCTGATTGCGATTTTTCCAAATTAGTTCATTATTTGTAATTGTCTGCTGAATTATTTTTGTGAGCAAACTGTACCCTATGAATTATCTGTAATTTGAACACTATGATTATTTACTTTAAGTTATTCCTTGTGTGTGACTGTTCACCTGGTTTTATTTCTGGTCCTGGATTGGATAGGCTGACTTTGAGAAATCGGTGCTTTAGATGGATTTTTCACTCAAGAGTTTAGTGTGAAGAGGATTAAATGTCTCTAGAATAAAGATGGAAAAGTTCTGAGGAGGGAGGGAGGGAGGTAGGGAAGGAAGGAAAGAAGGAAGGAAGGAGGGAAAGAAAGGAGAGAAGGAAGGAGGGAAAATGTGTCCTCTCATTCTTAAAAGAACTTTGTATTGAGATAGATACATATATCTGAAAACAAAAAGCTTCAGTTAATGAGTTACTGTGCTCAGTAGTACTTCATATTATTGAAATTAAGGTATATTAAAATTACAGTAGTTTTGTGAGGCCTCATCTGGTATGATACCCAATCAATAATACTGGCTTTGCCAAGAATAAGAGATTAATGGAGAGCCGTTGTGCTCCCATACCTGGGTCTCCTTGTATCACACAGACCGCTAGACCATTAGAAACTGCCTCTTACTGGAACTAAATAATACCTTAAAAATCCTACTTGATTTTAAAAAGGAGAGAGAGTTTTCCCTGAAGTGGAAAGAAAGCAGAAATATGGAAAGAAAGTATTTAACTGAAGTGACACAGTTGATCGCTGGCCATGCTGCAGATAGATCCCAGCCTCCCAGGTTCCTAGGCTGGGGCCACATCCAAAAAGCACGACCGGCCCTGCTCGGTCAGTGCATGTTCTGAAGGCAGTACGAGAAGCTGGGGACCAGGTCTGGCCCGTTTAATTCTTGGTGCCTCTTGACAGGGATTGCTGTTGCATTCTCCAAACCCTGCACATAATGACAATCTGCACACTTTAATATATCTGCCAAGCACATGAGTCGAATCTGTTAATCTTTATTTTATGTACCTTCATCATTTACCTACCACTCCTCACAGTCACCAATCAGGAGTACATGTGTGGGGCTCTGCACCAAGTGCCTTTGCCAACATACCTGCAGTAAGAAATTTAACTTCTGATCTAGAGTTTACATCTGGCTGGGCTTTATGTGAGCACCTGTGATAGAGACAGCATCAAGGGCACATTAATGAATCTTCTGTCTAACTTGGCCAAACCCTTTTTTTTTTTGTGTCTCAGGAGCTCTGTTTTTGAGAGCTGTACTGCCTCTTTTTCTGTCTCAGGCAGCATAAGGTAAAGACGACTTCTGGCACTACAAGTTCTTTCCCTTTCCTTGAACCAAGGCACACCCTAAATGAATGAAAACTCAGATAGTAATTAAATATGTATGCACACACACACACACACATATATACCTCACTCCAATAATATCCTAACTGTAGCCACTCTGGGGCCAGATTCACGTAGGGTGGGCACATATTTGCACCAGATTTAGACCTAAAAGCATGTCTAATTCTGTGAAGTCACAGGCATATTCATTTCCTGGTTTTAACACGCTCATATGGCATGTAAAGTTTTGAAAGGTTAGGCTGAAAAGATCATAAGCCATGTTGTTAGCATGTGTGAGATTTTGTAGCTGTTTGCAAAGTGCTGAGATCCTCAGATGGCAGGTGCTATATAAGTGCCATGTATTATTATTTGTAATATTATCATTCAGTTATATATTAATCACTTGCATGAATGAAGTAAGATTTTACTGTATGGTCCTGACTTCCTTTCCTGTGCTTTTGGTTCATCTCTACAGGATACGATTACATTTGCTTGAACCAGATCTATAATAATGAATCTTAACACAGAACTTTGTTTTGAATCTATTACTGATATTATGGGTTTTTTAAAGACAGATAGCCCTTTGTCCTTCAGATGTGGGACCGCTGCTGAAAGTCAGCTCTCAGCTATGCTCAGAGCTGTACCCTAACTCACTGTGTGCGAGGGTGTGTGCACCCCCTTCGGACACTGGGGAAGAAGAGGTTAATCCTTAAGCTGGCTAGAAAAAGGACCACAGTTGTCTCTCCATCGTGTAGGAATTAGGCCAGCTGTGGGAGTTAATTGCTTCCTATACACACCCCTCCGCACACAGCATAAAAGGGGTGTGTTGGAAGGGCCTTGGCTTGGCAGGGAGAATGAGAGAGGAAGGAAGTTGGGTCCGGTGTTAGGGAGCAGATCTGAGCGAGGCGATGTCCTACTCTGGTGCTTGCCTGCTGTGGGCAGTGCTTAAGGCTGAGTACAGACGAGCTATCCTTACGTGAGGGCTGCTGCTGGGAAGGGGAATTTCTTGTTTGCTCTTGGCCTTTGAAACAGGGCATTTTTCCTGGCTGATTTCACTTTCCAGAGTGGTAGTCCTTATGAAATGCTGTGATTTTGTAGTCCCTCCTTCTGTTGGTGTGTCAATATATCACACTATGCACCTTGGTGCGCTTCAGGGCAGGAGGGATCCTAAATCATGAGAATTAAGCAGGCAGATAGTGGGGAGTGCTGGTGGTATGCGTACAGAGAATTGGGTTCTTCAGGCTGTCTGTTGCTATTAGGAAAGTTGCAGTAAAGAGCATTCAGCTACTGAAAAAAACCACTCCGGTTTCCTTAAAATCAAACATGGCGCAGAGCTATAATTTTTTTATTCTGCTTTCACTCCCCCCACCCTGCCCTTCAGTGCTAGGGAACAGCACTTCAGCCCAGAACCTGATGCTTTCTGTTTATCTTCTCTATAGCTTAATACTACCCATGTTAGCTGGCCGATATTATCTGAATTTAAGTTGCAGGAATGCTTCTAGGGAAAAGTCAATCAGGTCCTGACAGACATTATTCATGACCTAACTAGTGGCTGATCTGTTTGGTGCAGGGCTGCCGATTCCTGTGCTGCTCTGTATGTGGCTACTGGGGCTGACCACATCCTTGCTCGGAGACCCTGGCACACCGGTGCGAACCAAGCATCTTCTGTGCTGCTGCGGAGGGTGTGCCATGCTAATCTATCTCCTCAAAGAATAGGGTTTCTTTTACCTCTTGGGCCCTGACATGCCTGTTCAGGGGGTAGGATTTGGCCCTTAGTGAGCGGATTATCTGTTCCCTTGACATAACATAAAGCTCTAGGATTTACGGCTATATAAGAAAGTAATAATCTTGCTGGGATATGTGGGGAGTTACATACAGTATGTAAATCCCATCTTGAGATAGGAATATGTTCCTTTGAGAGTACAGCTGTGAGAGACCTGCATTATGAAACCTGAATCCATGTAAAATGGCCTGGTTTCATTGCAAACTTGAATCTCACTTTACATCAGTTGAAAGTTTTGCTGTGCTTCATGAACATTTCAAAGCAAACCAGGGCCCATGTTCAAATAATTCTTTTATTTCTCTGTATCATACAAACTTCATAGCACCATGCAATTTCAACACAAAACCAGATGAAATGCAAGGCTTTTCACTGAGTGTTTTGATACTATTTTTTTTTTCCTTATTTTTGTGGTGTTTGCCTGTCTCAAAGTGCAATTCAGCAGCAACACACCGAGTGAAATCTTCGGGAAAGTCTCTATAAAAGCACTGTGATCCGAAACAGCCAAGTTCTGCACAGCTGCACTACAGAGTAATGGGCAAGGCTTTAGCTGCTAAGCTTGAGGCAGCCACACTCGCTGTCAGAAACGAACTGAAGGAATGCAACTCCTCTGGTTTCCATTTCTGCCTGAAGGGGAGCATAGCTCAGTGAACCCACAATGAGACTTGGGGGAAAGAAAAACTAAATTACACTTAAAGAAAGAAAAGAAGCATTCTGCTTTGTTTTTAAAGATTGAGTGATGCTGATCTCTTCCACATAACATAGATAAGGTTACAACAAGCCTTTCATTATAAGCCTAATATTGAAAGCGACCCCCACCAAACTTTGCCAGGCCAAAAATCAAGCTGTCTGAAATTTCATAGGCAGCAGTTCAGACCAGACCAGATTCTCCCCTCCTGGCATATTTGCTAAGGTGTGTGAAGAGGATAGGAGGAGGAAAACTGAAAGTATGCAGAGGGAAATAAGTTGCTGTAAAAGAATCAAGTTTATCCTACTACACATGCCACGTTGTCCTGTTATCACTATCTGATGTTCTTAAATATAGTCTTCCAAATTAATTTTCTTTGCAGGCAAGCAAATGTTGAGCCTAATGAGATGTAGTGTGTATTATTAGGTTTGTTAAACAGGTCAGACAGAGGAAACAGTGTGAACAGCAGGAGAATTCACTCTCTGCCCTGGTCTTTGATTAGGGTCAGTTCATAACACAGGTGACTCTCGTCAAAGCCTGGAATCAGTGCTATGCTTTGATTCTGGAGAATAGGGGTGGTCTTACATGCTATTTGAAAAGCTCTGTTGCAGTGCTGATTTACACGTGCAAATTAAAGCAAGTTAATGCTTAGATTCAAGTTAGGCTCTGCTTCCCTTTTCCACTGGAAGCATATCTGCAAAACACC
Source organism: Haliaeetus leucocephalus (assembly GCF_000737465.1). Taxonomy (NCBI): domain Eukaryota; kingdom Metazoa; phylum Chordata; class Aves; order Accipitriformes; family Accipitridae; genus Haliaeetus; species Haliaeetus leucocephalus. Next base: position 15,055,140 of record NW_010973368.1, on the reverse strand, counting down.
AAGTATTTGTTACCATGAGCAGAGAAACTACACTGAAGAGCATTTAGTGATAGGAGCAAGAAGATGCATCCTCTCGTAGCAACACCGGTATTGCTTCTTTAGTGAGAATGAGAAACTTCAGTTTTCAGTTTGTCCTGAATGTGAAAATGGCAAAGGTGTCAATGAGAAGTCACAGCTGTTACCTGGTATCTTCACTCTGACTAACACTGACCCAGGAAATAAAGCATGACAGTGGATTGTGAAATTGCACAGGGCAAACTTGAATTTTTTCCCACCCTCACAGAAGAAATTCTAGGAGATTCATAACCTCAGAAATAGAGGAAAAAATTAAAACCATGCCAAGCCATTTTAAATTGGACTTCATGATAAACTGAGATTTGATATTCCTGGATAATTACTAATGAGAACACTTTCCCTTTAATTATCTTGTGGTCACCATTTCAAAGGTGATTAAAGCTATTCTTCACTAGATGTGGTTATAGATTTAATGCAAACCTGGTCTTTCTTGTGGTTTTATCACAGCAATTAAATCTGGCTTGCACACAGACTTTGTGTGGCATGAGGGATTTCACCAAGCAAAATGATTTTACCCTTCAGGCAATGTTAAATTTAGGAAAAATATAATTAATTATATCAGACAGGTATCTATTATACATCATGCACACATTCTTAGAGACCAGGGGGCCCACTTCTACTCAAAACAGAAACAGTCATTCCTTCCAGCTCTGGTCTTAAGCACAGTAGCAACTGTTGCCCGTTCAGACATGTCTTAATATCATCATTTTTATTATCTGTAACAAGCAATCATCCATTCTCTGAGAAGAAACAATAGACAATCCCAAGTTTTGAATGCAAGTTCTCCCTTCCTATCCCATTTTCACTGAGCGTTTCATGGTTCTTCGCTTTCTTTCTGATTGTATACAGCAGTTATGAATTGGAAATAATGCAGAGTTAGCCTATTATAGTTACAGGCTATGTAATATGTTTCTATTTAGCTTTTATCTGCTGATTGTAAGATTACCTGATTGCATTTTATTTCCCCCCACCCGGACTACTTGATGGGTTTGTTGCTGACTTATCTAATGCTGTACAATCCCTCAGCCCACAAAAATCTTCCAATTTAATTAGGGTTTTAGGCCTTCTTCTAAAGACAAAAGGCTGCATTTTCAAAATGCAGGTAGGCACTCAAGATGCCCATGTCAGTGCTATTGCATGCTACTAAAATGTCTTTCATCAGTGGATCTCAAAGCACTTTAAAAACATTTGCAGAGTGTCAGGGAGAAAGAAATGTATATCCAGTTTACAGATGCATGAACTGATAGACTGTGTAAGTTATAGATATGCCATGCTAAACATCAAACTACTCTACTTTTGATTACATTAAAAAGATAGTGTTTGAGATACTTGGGTGAGATGGGCATTTGTATTGTTGGTGGGGTTCCTCCCTAGCCCTCGGGATAGGTTACCTGTAGGGGAATAGAGCTAGATTTAAAATGCTGCGTCTACATGCAAGCATAACATGAAAATGAGGAGATAGAGCTAACTTTTCTTGTTTTGCTTTCCTCTGATGCTCCATAGAAGTTTATTCATCTATCTGATTAAAATAAAAAAAAATAAAATAAAAGATTTAAAGATGCTCCTAAGGAAAAAACGGCAGTAGAGAACTAGTTTTACAGTTGAATTATTGAAGTAGAATGCTGTTTGGGAAAATAAGCTGTGAAATCTTACAGAGCTCTTACCAGATTTCATCTGTATCTTCTTTTATTGTTTCTTTTTAAATTCAAAAACCTTAGTTCTTGAAAGAGTCTTGGAAGTATTACAGCATTCGGAGCAGTGACATTGTAAAATATAGGGTACTAATCACAGAGTAGCTGTGCAACATACAGCTTTTTCTATCTGTCATATTTAATAACTAGACTATCATATCATTTGATTCTCATGTGCCAGAATCAGAGTCCTACCTCTCAACAGTTTGGAACCATGACAAAAATAATATCACTCAGCCAATCTCATGACTCAAATGACCTTGGCCTTTGATCTAGTCAGATCTTATCAGATCTTCAGAGGGTCAAGGTACACCTGTTTTCAGTATTTTAGCATTTTAGCCTTAAGCATTAAAGGGCTACAGGGGACGCACTGAGAGGAAAAGGCACTGCTCTGCTCTGTGTGTGTGTGTGTGTATGTATATATATATATATATATATATATATATATATATATGCAGGCATGTGCCTCTGCCTGGGAAGGGGGATATGTTTAATAATACAGTTTGTTGTTTAAAACTAAGTTTAATCCAAAGCAAAATGACTTTTTTTCTTACAGATAGCATAGACTTTTGAAAGTGTTGTTAATGAAAAATATTCCATTAAAAATGTCCTTGCAGCATGCATAGAGAAAGAGAGGGAACTTGGCAGAACAGGTATCACATACATGAAGTGTATTAGCACTTAACAGCACACAAACATGCTTTGCTGTATGGGAAACAGCACGATCAGGTGCACGTCTGCCATATTAAAGGATTATGAGAAATGGGGAGAAAATAATACTTAATTCTGAATGTAAAAATATTCTGGTTTTTAAAGAGGCGTCTCTTGAAGCAACCATATTATGACATATAATACTACAAAATCTTCTTGATTTAGCACTATAGAGACTATTAATGCTTATAACTGCTTAATTTCTCTTTCTGAAGCATGCAAGAAAGCCATATGCTGGAATGTAGGAGGTTTCTAGCATGTCCATTTAGACAGGAATAATATGCAGCCAGAGGCACTGAAAATAACCATTTTGTTGATAAAAACACGCCAAGCATTTTATTCCCAGCTATGAAGTATGGAATAAACTTTTGATGATCAATGCTGACTTCTATTGGAAAGTTGTGCTGTGTATACACCAGGCTAATGTGTATGCATTGTAAGCTATAGAGATATTATTATCATACAGATCATTGTTTGCAAATGGGAAGCTTAGAAGGCTGTGAAGAAAATTTCTCATGACAATTATTATGTACAGTAGGTGTAGAAATTGTTTGCCTGTGACCCTCAGTAATTGTTAGTAAGGCATGCTTGCACATCTATCAGGGAGAAAATGAGGACTCTTCATTTACAGAAATACAATGGTTATACTGAAATGTGTACATTGAAGTGTTCCTGAAGTTCCCTGTCCCAGCCATGCTGCAGTATGACCCCCAAGAGCAGAGCAGAAGTTTTTGGTTGCGTGTTACAGAAAATGGTGATTATCCCACTATAGGTAAGGATCAAAGCATAGTGGGTTTAATCTATTTAATATAAAATGGACACTGCAGTATTATACAGAGCTTCTAATCTACAGTCTACAACCCACTGCTGTGGGTTCCAAGTAACCATTTCTTAATTTCATGAGTGGTTTTCAGTAACAAGGAAAATGGCACAAAAAGTTTCCTTTGGTGGCACTAGACCAACTTCCACTGTCAGTGACTTCTACCTGGGGCCCTTTATTAAAATCCCACCATATAGCAGCACTAATTTCACTCATGGGACGCTTCTGCTCGCAAAAGGACTGCTTGTGTGAGCCAGGGTTATGGAATTAAACCTTTAATATTGCTCTAACAAAGCAGGAATGAACAGAAAGAAGCTTACTGTAAAGAAGAGAGAAACGGGAACGATTACTAGTGCTTTTGTCCTAGTTTGGCTGCAGCTTTCCTTCCGGTGCTCTCTGTCACTTACTTTTTCTTTATTTTTCCCACTTGTGAGATGGAGGGAAATGACCAAGCTCATCCTGCATGTATGTTCTGAGGGGGATGCTAAACTTGACCCAACACTGCCTATATCACAGAGTTGTTAAGGAGGTAAATATGTTCATATTTGTGAAGTGCTATAATGTATGAATTATCAGTTATGTTAACAATGATATTTTTATAAGTCAAAGCAGAATGGGCTGTATTCCCTGAGGGCTCTGGATAATTCTCTATCCAACTTCCTTTCTACACAGGTGAAATACAGTGTCTTAAAAAGACTTGGGTAGTTCGGTTATATGGGTTTGTAAATAGGATGAAACATAGCAGTCCAATGTATTGTGGCAGTCACTTTCTTCACGGCCTGCATACTGTTCTTTTTACATCAGTCATAGACAATTAAAAAGGGACGCATTGGTATCAAATGAGTCTGCAACAGTTTCTTTGTCTTCAAAAGTGTCAAATTTCTGTGCCACAAATGATAGTGTGAGTCAGGTGAACTGAAGACCTCTTTAAACTGTAGAGTTCTTTCTATTTTTCCCTACCCATTTTAATTAAATAACATAAAACAGCAATAAAACTTTTTTCTGCCAAAGGCTGGATCCTGACTAAGTATCTTGGATTCTTTCCATTTCCTATCCATCCCCCAAATCAGCTCTGTGCTCCTTACTGCTTTCACTTGGCCCCAGGCACTGTTTCTCCTTTCTTTGCAGCTTAAGATACTTCCACCTTTTCCTCAACCAAACAATATTATTTCTTAAGGGGCAGGGCAAACAAGACAGCAGATTCCTGTGGTCAGTTCTCTCATCCTCCCCTCTCTGTTCCCTTTCCCACTGGTCTTGGATGCACTGTGACCTTTCTGTGCATGGCATAGAAAGCGCGGTTAAGCAAAGCAATGCTCCTTTCTACAATGCCCTATGTGCACCCCAGGATCTGAACAACAGATTCCTGCCTCAAAAGACAGACCTACACAGTTCCTCACAGCCAATTGCCAGGTGCCCAGGAACATAGTTTAAGGTGAAATGAATTTGATGGGACTGAAAAGCTACATTCCTTCCTTTTATGTTGTTCAAGAGCATTCAAAGGCTGCACTGAAGTTTTTGTATTACTTAGTAATTTCATATATTGTATCAATCAGGGAACAGATGCAGTTAGACATGTAGGAACAAGTTCTCCATGTAGGTGAAGCAGAAGGAGTGATGGTCTGGCTCTTGGACTTTGTAGGTATGTTTTGGTTGCAAAGTCAAAAGTAAAACTTGTAAACAAATATGTTCTTAGCTTTAACCTTGAAAATGCCATTTCCTTAATGGGACTGTCATATGATTAAAACTAAATTTGTGGGCAAGACTGGGGACTTGCACTTCAAACATATTTCACTGTTAAGGGAAAGGATCAGTAAACTGTAGTTCTGCTAGTAATAGGGAATAGATGCTTGGATTTCATTGTTGTAAGCAGCATAGAGAATCTAATATTGTAAACTCAAAGATGTGAGTGACTGTGTAGTAGCTGGAGCACTGGAGTAGAAACTGGAAAGTCTGGGTTATTCTGGTCTAAGATCGCTGCTGTCTTCCTGTGTCACTTTCAGCTATGAATTTGGTGACTTGACTACAGCTTCTCCATGGTATATTATCAATATAATTAACCTAATCATAGACTAGCTATTCTGCAATCCCAGTACAACCTTTTCAGTAAGCTAAGTTAGCCTCAGCAGGACCCCATGCTGTTATCATGCTTCTGGCACTACTCCTTCTTAACATATTCTGGAGGAAAGGTGTGATGCTTTGACAGCTGATGTGATGGCTTCAGTGCAAGTACAGACAGAACTGCCTTTGAGTGTCTTTTCATACAACTTGTGGTTTACCTAAACTATTCAGGACCTTGAGAATGTTTTCCCGCAAAGCTTGCTTCATCTCAGGTCAGGAAGTACAAAATTGACTTCATTATCCTTGGTGTATACATAGGATTTGGCTGTAACAGCCGGGGAACAGGTCATCCTCAAATCTATGCAAGAATGAACTGAATGAACTGTCCAGCTTGGACAAAAGCTCGTGACTCTTAGAAGACAAATAGCTGAGTAAAAAACAGAAGGGAAACACACATGTATTTATATCTCTCTTTCTTCCCTCTGGAAATGACATCCAGACACTGGCACCCTATTCTTTGGACTACTTAACAGATGGGTTCATATGTTACTGCCAAAGGGTATTTAGTGGGTCACACTGGTAAGTTGAGTGTTGTCTCTAACCACTCTTGTGCAGCAGCATGTGACTGCCAGATACTATTTCCAGATCTATATACAAACTTGCATATATCATTGATGATGCTGATATAGAAACTCATTAAGGCTGAGTCTGTCTGTCCTTATATATGAGACTTCACTGAAGTGGGAACTTTGTGCTGAGATCGATAGGAGGATCAGGCCATAAGAAAAGAGCTGAAAAGCCCTATTGATTGTTTACTACATTAGGACTGGAAAAAAAAAAGTAGATTTTGAATGATGCCTGGTATTCTTAAAAAACCATAATGATAAAACAATTGTCTGATGCCTTCAAATTAAGTGTTTTCTCTGGCAGTCTAAGCATTTACCTAAGGCTTCTAAATTCATTTCCTAGCCTGACTAGCCAAGTGACCTTTCTGAATTTATTTATATTGTCTTTATACTTGTATTCAATTACTCAGCATAAATCAGAATGAGAATTCAAGGCCCCCTTCCACTTTAGCTTTATCAGTATGCAATGAGCCTGATCCAAAGTCTGCTGAAGGCAGCAGATGGGGCCCCACTGACATTAGCTGACTTTGTCTCAGAGCATCATACACACCACCCCAAACTCTGGTCCCCTGTATAAGGCATCCCAGTTCAGCCAAGCGACAAATCATGTAGGTTTTATGGTCTTGTATACATGGAAAAAAATAGTTTTGGAGGTCTCTCCACATCCTTACTTAGGTACATAGAAGGCTGCTCTTGGTATTTAAAAAAAGAAAAGCAAATGTTCTGCTAGCAGCATAATTAAAGGATCCTGGTTTCTTACAGATGTATATGCTGTGTCACTGTGCTACCTGCTTTACCCACTGCAAAAACTTCAGATACACTTTGGGCTTCCTATAACACCTCCTGCAGCAGTATCTTTAGATGTTGCAAGATCCCTGCCACTTGTTTGGTTCGCTACTGATCATTTTTTGACCTGTTAGATGACCAGAGGACAGCAATGTATTATAACTAGTGCCAAGCGGCACTAGTGTTCTTTCCATGGAGAATTGACATGGTTTTTCTCCTCTGTTCAGGTGCTGATTTTCAAAAAACTTATGAAATCTAATTAATTTTGGGACTTCTAAGCTGGACGGGCATGAAGCAAGTATGTCAGGCTGGGAAGAAATTCATCACTGAATGCTCAAAGTCAGTGGGTGATGTGGGCAAAGAAAGTGGTCACTAGACCCAAAGTCGTTATGAGGAGGAGAAACATGGTAAATAAGCAGTATGATTGCATAAGTCTGATTTCTGCTAAATATTTTAATTCTCTGTGCCAACTGTGGGCCAGGTAATTATTGGCCTTTTCATGACAGAATGAATACAAAACATTTGCGTCCTTTATTAATCCACATGAAGATGTGGGAAGCAATTTCTAGTCCTGCTATGCCATCCTGCTTCAGGAAAGGTGGCACGAAGTCAATGTCTTTGTGTTCTTTATCCGTTCATGAAAAACCCTCAGAGAGTTAGATATGGTGTGCTGCCTTTTGGTGCTCTTTTGCCAGATATCACTCCAGAATGGACAGGAAGATTTTTTTTTTTAATACATTGATAACTTTTTCCGGTGGAGTCTCTAATTTAACATCATAGGCTGTTCCCTGTCTGTGGTGCCTATGTGATCAGTTCTCTATATAAAACCTTTGTGGTTTTAACTGGGACAAAATGCACTAAGGATTTTCACATGATTAATGACAGCCATTGGGATTAATGAAGACTGGCTCCAGCCATGGTGTCACAGATGAATTTTCTGATTCTGATTCTTATAAGTTCAGCAGACCTAGTAGGGAAAACCTATATTCAGCACTTCTCTTTGTGTCTCTCAAAGCTTTAATGCAACGTGTATTTTTGCACTGCAGTATATGAAGCCTGATGAATACAGTGTAAGATGCTCAGTTTGTTAAACTATGCTTTTGTACCATTTAATATATTCCTATCTTTTTTCTGGGTACGCAACCTAAGGAGGAAATATGTCATCAGCCATGCTAAAACCATTGAAATATCTGGGAAAGAAATCGTCCTCAAGTCTCAACAAATCATCTTTTTACAGCATTGTGTGTTAAGAATTCATTTAAGAAATGATCCCCAAGAGGCCACATGTGAACACTGTGCCATCCTAATCTATCTTTTCCTGACTATTAGGTTGATAATGGGGATTCCTTTGCACAGTCATTATGCATTGTTGTCAGTCTTGAGCCAGTTTTATGACCTGTGTCCAAGATGTACCCTCATTCTCATTAAAGGCTTAAAATGATCCATTAATCTCTTGTTTTGTTTCTCCAATTTTTCTGGATCCTTACAGAACTTTAAAATGTTGCTATTTTTTAGATGGCAGGGAACCAGCATAGCTAGAACTATGATCCATTCTTGGTTCAACAACCACAGATTTTTATCTATTTCTATTGTGAGCACCAACTTTCAACAAGCAAATCCAACACAGTTTCACATCCAAATGACTGTGTTGAATCCCAGCCATGGCACTGATGGACCATAATAATGAAATCTCTCCTGTGTCATATTGGCAGTGTATGTATGTAGGGTGCACTCATGCAGCCTAGTTATTGTTTTCTGTTAGAATATGCAGTCAGTGTCCATGTCAATACTTTGCATCATTTCTAGAACGTAGAGAAGATATTGTCCTCTTTAAGATTTGCAAGAGACTTTCTTATTTTAAGTTTATAGTATGGTTTGGCCATTGAAGGTTTTAAAATAACAGCGTCCTCCCACTCAACTTTTAAAGCTCTCTTAATCAGAAAGTGAAAGTCAATCAGTCTTGATTTAAAAAAAAATACTTTTGATGCACAGCACACTGAAAGAAAGATGCAGTAATCATAAAAATCATAGTAAAAATATATTAAGGGCCCAACACCAGTACATTGTATATTAGGACAAGTCCTTGTTTTAATGAACTTCGTAATAACTAGACTATTCTATTCAGGACAGCATACAGAATACACTGAAGGAAAAAAAGTCCAGGCAAATAACTTCTGTTACTAGTCCATATTCCCCTGTCCTGGAAGTATAGCAGTCTGGGTAAATGCAGGTAGACTCTCAACCCTCGTCTTTTCCCGACTGATTGCTAGCCATAACCTGCTGGTATTGGAATTAGAAACTGTCTGCACACCCTGCTCTCTATTTGGCTGACAAAGTACTAACAGAGCAAATTGTAGGTTATTTCACTTTTCAACATAGGCTGTCACCCCCTAAGTTTGCCGATATGGTGGCACTGGTCTGCACTGTCTCTATTAGAGTTTTTTAAATAAATAGGCTGAAAGTAGATGGGTAGGCTCTTTGCAGCTCTCATGTCAGCTGTGTACTGATAGTTCTCCACTTACCTACATTGCCTGATCATTAGTTTGATCGCTACCTAATGCCTGATCATTCCTCCTGCAGAGCTTGCTGTTTTATTAAACTGCTTCACTAGTATTGTGAGTCTCTAAAGCTGGGTTATTTTCTCTTGAGAAAAGAAAAAAAGATCAGAGATACACCTACCCTAGCAGAAATTGCACTCTCCTTGGTAAACTTCTGTCCTTGTGTACATACCAAATTAATAAAGTTGCGATACCTGATGAAATGACTGACACACAGCTACTTTTGTTTATACAAATTGCCATCAGTTTACATGTTAGTAGACAAGATGAGTGTTTATGGCAATCATATTTAATCCTATTCTCAATGGATCAGATGTGAACTGTGGGAGGTTGGCCCACTCTCGCTGTTTCTGCTTTCCACCAATGTTTGGAAATACACCAACTTTCCTGAAAAAAAAAAAAGCCTTACAATATACTGCATGTTTCCAGGCACCAGCTGTCTCCTAAAACACATCACCTGTGGACTGATGCCATGTGACCTCGTTACTCATCTATCAACCTATTTCTGTCTCTCTGTTTGTCTCAGGTATTTTTAATGTGTCCATCACCATGGTTTCTCATACTACTTAGTACTTACCCCTTAACTGTTTAGCAAGCCTAGCTTTTAACATTCCTGTGTTTTGATGAAATCTTCCTTGCTTTCAGACCTCCATTGAAGGTAGTGGAAACATTTCTGTACATTTTAAAAGATACTGGACCACTTTGTTAGACCATGTAGGGACTTTACTGTAAGTTTTAACTATTTGGGATTGTATTTAAGAGGTATCAAGAACAAAATTGCCTGATGTGATCTCATGAAAGGGTGAATGATATCCCAACTTTTTTGAAAGGAAGGGTGATTTTGCTATGAACTTTACTGTGGACAAAACACTGCTTATTTATTTTAACTTCTCTTCACTTGGTTTACCACTAATGGTCATGATGATTTGCAATCCTGATTCTTCTCTTCATTCCGTATTTGTTAGCATTGCTGTCCATCTTTGATTCTTTAACAGAAGTTTGATATTTACTGAATATTCTAAATGTGTGGGATTATTGATGGCATGGTTTCCAGACACAGATTGGAAGTACTATATTTGTACAGATCCTAGTCTGTTTGAGAACCTAACATGGCTGGGACTTTAGGTGCTATTGGATTAATAAATAACACCCACTCCCATCTTTGTTGTTAATGAAAGCCATGTACCTGTGTTATGAAATGCACCTGTATTATGACACTATTATGATGACAGTGGTGCCTATGTTTTTAAAACTAAAAAGGATCTAATTTAAAACTGTAACTTAATAAAATGAAATCCTTTAATATCCAGTTTAGTTTACAAATACAGAAGGTCCACTTTTGGCTCAACACCTTTAAGAAATTGGATCTGTTTAGATTTCAGGAGCAGATGGGAAGAGCTGGCATTTATCATACTTACAATTTTTTATTACAAACAATGCTAGATACATGTACCGTGACATTCTCGAGAACACTGATGTGCCACTCACTGTCATAGGCCCCATTCTTATGGCTTCTTGAGAGTGAGATGTGAAATTTTGCACTTCACTGGGCTATTCTCATTTCTGTGGCAAGTTAATGGTGGCGTTACTATCCCCAAAAGTTCCCAACTCACAGGACTGTCTTATAGTCAAGATGTCAACAAAGTTCATACAGTAGCAGTGCAATGCCAAAAGTAGTGGTGCTTCCTGCCAGCGATGCTTGGCCAATACTGTGGATCTATCTGCCTGATCGATTAAGTGACACACATCAGATACAACATAGCCTTTTAGTTTTTGAGCAGAACACTCACACTGGATTTTCTTCCTTTTCTTCTCTCCTGTAAGCTTTCATAAGCTAGAATGCTCATGTATGACAGAATATTTCATTTGACGAAAATCATTACTCTTTCATCAGCTAGTCCTGCTTTTACAGTCCTGCTGATGAATCCTTAGAGATGCAGACTGTGCTATTTCCATGGGTAGCATGAGGAATATATTTAATGGGACTGTCCGTAGCTATGGTTTGTGTGTTCCTGCCACACAGCTACATTCTGTCTTTTCATCTCTGCCTGCTTACTAAGGTTTCCAATGGATTGATTGGAAAAAGCAGATGTAATACACCTTACTTTACTGTTAAATCCCTAATCACTTAAACTGACCTTTCTAGTTCAATGGGCTATTGCTCTGAAAGCCCCAAAATATTTAGCCAAGATGTCTAGCCCAAAGTCTATACTAGCCCATCAGTATCTTATTGTCTGCCCAAAGGTTTAGTTTCATCCTATAAACCAAAATTTTATCCAATTGTTTATAGCCTGCTGTCCTTCATGTTTATGATAGAAAAACAGCAATGTATGTACTCTTCCAGCTCACTGGAATATCAAGACTCTTTGCACTGTCTTGGCCTTCATTTTTCTTAGAAATATGATTCCAGTTTTGAATGGGAGTTGCAAAGAAATAAAATTTACCCAGTTTGCTTTTTGGTCTTGTGCATAGTCCATGTATAATTGCCATGCATTGAAATGTATTGCAATAAACACTGACTATTCTCTGATGGTGAATCAAGTGCTTCTATAGATTGATAAATGTATCTTTCTATATCTGGAAAACTGATAAGATACATGAAACAAGAAAAATTTATAAATATATTTTTTTAAAAAATATTTATGTTGTTACTGAATACGTGTTAGCCTGCACCACCACCAATTCAGATGTTAGGGTGAATAAATTGGGTTACCGTTTTGGCCATCAATATCTAGCAGGTTTCTAAATACTTATCTACAAAGATATTCCCCAATATGGCTACTCCATATGTTCCCTTAGGTGCTGACTTACAAGTTTAGATATTTACTATATTATTATAAAAGTGCATGCAGTGATCATTCATTGATGTGTTTGATTAGAATACTTTCAACGTTAATCTTTATCAACATGTAAGTTAACAAAAAAGTCATGAGTAACTCCTTTTTTGGAAAAAGGTATTGTTCCCTTGGGCATATTATTTTCTTTTCACTTCCCTTTTAGTTACACACTGCAGGGGAAACAAAACAGAATTTGAAGTTGAATCAATATAATGGCAAGCGTAAAAAACCCCAACACAACAGCAATCGCTATCTTTTGTTGCTGGTCTGGAATCTCTCTCCTAATTTTTTGATAGCATATAATGTAGATGCATTAATGAAGAGTTAAGAAAGAAAAGTTTGGTTTATAATACTAGGAATTAATCTGATTTTCTTTTATAAATAGATAATAAATAACAGATTTTCTGAATCTTTGGAGTAGGACTTTCCTTGACACTTGCAGAAAGAAATAGAATTTTTTCTTTATACATTCTATAGCAAAAAATACAGTTAGAGATTGGGCTATTTCCTTAAGAGTAGATTCATGACCGAAACCCCTTAATTTCAAATGTAAAGTGACTTGGCTGCATTCATAAAGAGAGCCATGAATTCTTTTCCATCTCAACTTATGTTCTTTGATTTTCACTGAATGACTGACCATTTCAGCACGCTCTCCTGATCGTATATAATTCAGTCCTTGACCATGACAAACCAATCATTCACAACTGACCCTTGAAATTAATTAATGCCAATCACTGCTATCAGTCAAGAGACATTCTGAGGGATTTCCAAAGAAGAGATTGATGTTACATCGTGCTAAAGGTAGATGTAGAAAATGCAGTCAGTCAGTGAATTTCAGTCAGAAGAACTTAAATTACATTTATAGATTGCTAACATCCTTTCTAGTACATGTAGTTACAAGATGGTAGTCGTCAATGTATACTAAAGCTGGAACAAGTGCTCAGTGTGAAAATGCTAATTTTCAGATACTTATATCTTGAAAACCATAGGTGGTCTTGGCATGGAAAATAACATGCTACCTCCAAATTTGAATCTCTAAAGCATAGCAGGAGGCAGATCTAACCAGCACTGTGACCATATGTGTTTGGGATTTCATACACAATAATTAATTTCCATTCTGTAAAAATGAATAATTTAATATAACATCCCACATCAAGAGATGCAAACACAAACTGATACTTAAAAAAAAAGCGCCATTGAACAAACTTTTTCCTAATTAAAAGCAACTTAAAATGTTATGAATAAAAATAAAACTATTTAACTGCTTTTATTTCTCAACATATGAATCTTATGAAGACTATCTCTTGGCAATTGAAGGATGTTTAATTGAATAAAGGGCTTAGAAGAAATATGTAATCTGCAAATGGATGCTATCCGTATATGTACCTAACATCCATGTTCTTTTCTAACTGTGCTTCTAGTTACAACCATGTTTCCTCTTTCCTGTTTGATTTGCATGTGAAGATGAACCATCATCAAAATACTCAATATTTTCACCTAAACTCAATAAACCTGACACACCTGCAGGCTAAGTCTCTTCATTGAAACAGTGATAACCAATAGGCTTTAATGTCATTCTCTGACACAGGTCAGCTCAATAAAAGTCTCTGGAAATTATCGTTGTGGTGTCAGATGATCAACAACATCAGTGCTGTCATGTCATCTGGGGGGCTACTTCCCCAGCGAAATGAGAGGTAAAGCATGTATTGTCACTCTCTATGTCTGATGAGAACATATTCGCACCAAACTATCCAACACGTGGTACTTGTATAAAAACATGTTGTGCCAAATCTTCTCTCAAGTGATAGTTGAAGTTTCTAAAAAAAACCCCCGTTAGCTGATGCATTTGTCTCCTGTTTACCACATTCAGCTGCCACTCCTAGCTCTGTCCAAGAGCAAAACAGCCTTTTTTTTTGCAAATAAAAAAACCAGTCAAGTTGAGAGAGAAACAAGAAATGAATCTTTAGATTTGACTTGCTCTGCTAGCAGAAGATTGACTACAAATCAAAACCACGTGCCAGCCTGGAAGTTTTTAGCCACCAAAAACTGTTGATTGGTGCTGAAGGGGGGTTTCAGAAATCCAGTTAGTTTCCTAGGCACATTTCAAAATCCCACTAGATGCCAGTCTGACTACATATCTCAGAAAAAATGTGGTCCTTGTGAATGGCCTCTAATGTCTAATACCTTTTGGATCTTGATCCAAACTGTGGAATTAGGCCTGGATCCAGGTCCTACTGTGCAGCTAAAGCTCCATATAGCTGCTAATGACAGAGTAATCTTTATTACAGAATGGTGGAGGCTTCTGGGAGATACGTGTATGCCTTTTGGAGTGCCTTGCATAGGGTATATCAGAGAAGTGATGTCTGCCAGTCAAGAAGAGGATGTTCCTCTACCCTTCTCTGCTTTGGGTGTCAAGGTTGCATTATATTACTAAAGAGCACCGATCAGCAAGCAAAGAACAGCATTCTTTATGAGTAGAAAAAGTGTTTGTTGTTTGACTGGATGTTTGTGGGTAAGAGAATAGCTGATTTTTATCTTTCAGAGCAGCATAGCTAGAAAGGCGATCCGGGACCAGGCTTCCGAAGGCCAAAGCCAGGGACAGGGGCTAGCTGAGCTGTGCCACTCCTAAGATCTTGACAGATCACACGTGTTTGCAGTGGGTGTGAAGACTGTCAAGTGGAAGGATGTTGTTAATGATGACGTTACTCTCATTACACAGCTTTTGCTCTTCTTAAGCAATGCTTAAAAACTAGTCTCCCGTGCTCTGCTGCTTGTGGTATCATCACTGACATCTGTTCTTTTTAGGTTGCAACACAGTCTTGCCAGATCTGCAGTCCACCAGACATTGGTTAGAATTTATTTACATACACACACACACACACATATATATATTTTCCCTAAAAATGCTGGTTCAGCAAAGAACTGGCAGTGCAGTGATTTTTGGCAAAATTTTCCGTGAGGTGGTTTCTTAGATTGAAAGTTGACTATTTTGAAAAATCAAGTAGCTTGAAATGTTACCTTGCCAAATTTAGTTTCTGGATTGAAGAACCCATTGGAGATGATTATGTGAGAATGATAAAGATTCCCCCCCAAGTATTTCTGTTCATCTCTCAGAGTATATCTGCATACCAGGAGGCAGCGTAATGTAGCATTCCTAACGATACTTCTAAGCTAACTTAGGTACGAGACATTCTGGTTTACTAGACAGCTGCCTAGCCACAGCTGTATATTCCTCAGTGGCCGGATATGTTTTTTCCACACTGAGCTCCCTAATGTCCTGGCTACGCTGCCAAGAGGACCTGAAGAGGTTTGCATGTCCTTTCATTGCAGTAAACTTGTTACTGTGTGCGACTTCAGTAAAGATGTACTCTTAGCTCACTGGCAGCTAGTGCTACCTGCGTGAGTTGAAATGGCTCTGAGACAGCAAAGTGAGAATGATAACAAATGGGTTGAACGAATGCCTTTCAGGACAGCATATCTCAACAGAAGGTCTGTTGTCCTTCTGCAAGCACTACTTTTTGCTGCTCTGACTGTTGTTAATGAAGCTGCAGCTCACTTCTGTCTACCCCTGGTTTCCGGTGTCTGGAGTGGTTTGAGGTTGAGAGTGGTTTCCTGTTTCTGTGCAGTGCTGGGGTAGTCTAATTGAAACGACATGTCAGCAAATATGTGTCCAGTGTGGCTAGGGAAAGAGCCAAGGTCCGGTTTTCTGCAGCACAGTGACAGAATATAGAAATCTCCATAGAAATAGAAGAAAAATCAGTAATCTGATGTTTGATGTGAACAGCAAAGTTTGTCTCCTTCTGGGAAGGCTGCGCAAGTGTGTGAAGGGGAGCGTGGGCCTTCTGCAAGAAGGACAAGACAAGGAAAAGAACAAGAGGAAATATTAGTGACAGGGGAAAATCTTTTCAGTAATTGTTCTCTTGGTTTCTTCCAACTTGACTCTGCACATATGAATAAATAGAATTGAATGAGGAAAAATGCTAAGTCTGTATATCAAGTCCTCAAGAATGAATCCATGAGAAACAGCTTCAAGTTTGTATGCTAAGCAAAGAAATTATTATGAAGAGAAGGGTGATTCCAAGTATTGCTCTGTGTTATGGGTTTTTTTGGATAGTTAAGGAAACCATGGCCATTGTGTGAAGAATGTATCCATTCACATGATTTGATTGAATTTCCACCACTATTACTTTGCAGCTACCAGTCTCTTGGATGCAGTTCTCTTCTTTTTGACATATTTTAGCAATCCCAACAGACAGTAGGAATCCATTGTTTCATGCAAAATGCATACATAAGAACAAAAGATGAGCTTGGTCCAAAAGGTCTGACAGTCTAAGGTGCAAGTCTGGCATTCAGTTAGTTGGAAATGTAAGACTACTCATGCTTTCTCCTGCACAGAATACACCCTTCCAAGGAACTTTGTATCAGCATGCAAAACTAAAGCTGTGTCTAAGTCTTGGCAGATCATACATCTAAAGACACAAGCTAAACAGTGGCAATGTGGCTGAAGAATTGCTCTTCCATTTTTACTGATGGAGAAGTAAAGCACACAGACTTATTGCTGCATCTCTTCAGCTCAAATTCCAGTTGCCCACTCTGTCTAGTGTGGTCAAGGGTACTAAGTAGTACCTTCTTTCCTGGAGAGAGAAGTGTGGGAGAACACATTGATGCACTGGAGAGGGGGTGAGATGTGTCTGCTACTGCCATAATATGGTCTGTCCTCAGCCCTGAGGTATGTGTCATTTCTGTTCACCTGGATTGCAAAGTTCACCTTTTGCCCTTACATAGAGTTCTGAGGTTTTCTGCTTTCCCAGTCACTTTTGAATCCCCTGAATCACAGCTTACCACAGCTTGCTGGCACAGTCAGTTCAGTATGGAGGACAAAGGAAAGAAATGCTTGGGTCCTTTACAGATGTCTGTTTGATAGGTAGTCTAAGTGTAAAGAGATGGGAGAGAACATCTGGGAGTTCTTCTAAGAGTTATGTGGCAGGTTGTGGCCTGTATTCATCTTCAAGGTCCAAACCAGTTTTGACAGTAGTTTTCCCTCTCCACCACGCATAAGGTTACTGCAGTCCTTATGTAGGTGAGATGGATTTGGATCTCAGTGCCTAAACTACAGAGAAACCAAAGGAAGAATCTGAACTGAAACCCACATCTCTTTTGTCCCAGTCTTAGGCACAAGAGCAATTGTCCTTTGTTCCCCATTTCTTTTCCTGAATGCTAAAAGCTGAGATGGGTTCAAGAGAGACTGGACAAGTTTATGAAAGAGAAATCCTTTGAAGATTGCTAAATATGTAGAAACGACATCCAGCTCTGGAAGTCCCCATTCTGAAAACAGTTGGTGTCTGGGAAAGTATTAGCTGGAAGTATCAGGTATACTTGTTTGCCCTACTCTTCATCTTCCTTAGGCATCTCGTAATGACCAGATTAAAATATTTTTTTCAAATTGAGGTTGTGGGGTGATTCAGACACCCTTTCCTTTTTGTTACAGATAAAGTCACATTCCTTCTTTTGCCATAAAACAGATGTTTTTGATGTTATTCTAGATCCCCTTTTTCTCGCACCAGAAGACAGCATCACAGGCTGCACAGGAACTTATTCTTCATAAATGCCATCTCAAAGGTGGTCTCAGTCTTTCTTCCTTTGATTCTGCCACAGATTTGAGATTCACCAGTGCTGGAGGAGACCCAAACCCTACTATAAGTCTTGACCTTGTGCTTTACTAGGGAAGAGCCTTGTTCCTAGTTCAGTGCCATCAGGCTTTTTTTTCTTTCTTTTCATCTGGTGGGTTCTATAAATTTTATATCTTGCATGTTTTTTTTGACCAGGCTCTGCTGTGTGTCATTCTGTTGTCCTTTGGATTAATTCAGAGCTGGGCATGGGGGTGGAGGCCCCTGATGATTTGAAGAAGACTTGTGTCCACTGGAACGGTCAACTCCTTTATAGGCTGCACTGCCTGATAGGTCTTTTGTCCTACCCAACATGATTATTCCCTTCATGCTGTGTTATCCCTGCCTCAATCTGTTTATTATTTTAACAAAGGTTTCTATCGTGCTTTCCATCTTTTCTGTCTGGGGCATACATGGCAGTGTAAGCGTTACAGGCTATTGGAAACAATAGCATTATTTCTGTAAACATAAAAGGGGGAAAAGTATTTTGTGGTTCTGTTCAGGCCCGTGATATCCTATGCCAAGACTGAAAGAGCTGAACCTACCTTGTTAAATCCAAATGGACTTCCAGTTGTGAAATACAGTAACAGAAAATGCTGCTGTTAGAAAAATGAAATAGATTAGCGTTGCAAACCTTTCCATGCCACTATGGCAGATGTTATTTTCTTCTGTTTGATCAATATATTAAAAGAAAAGTTCGCTGTTTCTTTTCCCTTTAGGGCTATATCAATTTTGTTGCTCACTGTGAATGTCAAGAGCAACAAGACATTTGACCAGCATTGCATTGTATTCCTGTAGAACTTCTAACAATCACAGCTCCTTCAATACCTTCCACAAACGAATTCAGGATTTGAGTCAGGGCACAGATGCAGAAGTGGTTAAACTGGCAAATACTTCAGTAACTCAGTATATTCACGTGATTGTTGGTGTGTAGTTAAATGGTATAAAGGCTAAAGACATTCTTCTACTTTGGTGAATAAGGAGCTAACTGCATGGAAGGTGGATCTTGCTTCTCCTTGAGCAGATGTGGGGTGTGGGGGAATGATAAAAAAGTCTCTGTGAGACAGAAGGAGACAGTGTTTGGGAAATTAACTTTGGGTTTAGGAAACCATCTAGCCAACCTGGATCTGACTACCAGTTTGAACCCTGGACATTGAGAGTTGTGTTAATATTTTTCCCTCTTTTTTCCCCCCTGATAATATTTTGCTTTGATTGCTGGTCATAAAGATTGTCTCAGGAATTATATCTGAGCTTGACTGAATCTGTTTTTTCTGCATCATTTCACTTGCTTACACTACACAAGCCAATGTTTTGGCTGATTTGATCCCCGGTAAGAAGGAGGACAGGTTAGTTTTGAAAAAACAGAATGGGGATCAAAGAAATGAAAAGAATACAACTTTTTGTTGTGGAAGGAATAGAATGGGAAGAAATAGGAGATGCTTAAAAGCTTCTATTGATAAAATAGTGGAAATGAACTTTATTTTCTACCTGCTTCTAATTCTGCTAAAAGACAGATTTTCTCTTTGTCCTAACAGATGGAATTTTGATCACTCTTTTCAGCCTATCCTCACTTGTTTTCTAATGGGCTTGGGATTTTTTTTTTGCAAATGTCTGAGAGATCCATCACCCCAAATAAGTGGACTTTAAAGGTCAAGAGAGCTCTTATCCTTTTAGTTCCTTTCATGAGAGCTCTGAGCAGCAGGCACAGCAATCTCAGCATGGACTCAATGATATTTCCTCACAATGTAGCCAGAAACTGCATGCCTGCAGGGTTAAACAAAATTACCAGTGTTCCCCCATGAATGTCCTACACCTTGAGAGGCCACAACCAGCTACAGAGCAGTTAGCTGCATGGCTGAGCACTAGCAGTAAATGCTTACTTCAATTGTGGCAACTGCCACTCAGAAGGGATGCATTTAATCTTGAAGGATAGATGTCTCAAGACATCTCCCTTAAGCGACACAAAGTCTCTACATGTAGGAAGGAACGCTAAAGGGTTCTGTATGTAGACAGTTCCTCTCTGAAAGTGGGGTAAGTGGAGACAATTTGGGTAGCTGCTAATAAATTAGCTTTAATATTAACCTAGTCCTTACATCTAATGAAAATGGCTAATGAATGCACACAGAAAAAAATGAAACCCGACAACATAGAATAATATCAATAACATGATAAAACCCCCTCCCTTTTCTCATTTTGCCTATTATTATTGATGGCAATGCACAAACGTTTGCAGCTTTGCTTAGAAACTATTTTGATTAAGCCATGCAATAGGGCTGATGAGAACCCAGAATTCAAAACGTACAGAAATTTCCTTTGGGACTAACACTCCTGAAAGAGATCACCTAAGGGAGAGGGAGAGGGAGTGAATTGCTGCTGCCTATGGACCCCAGTAAGGCCTTCTGGACACCATCACTGTCCCTGCCTGATCCAGTCAGAACCTGTTGCTAATCATTATTAAGCATCCTGTAAGAAAATGGAAATAGCACTGAGATTTCCTGGAAGATAAGCAGCATAAGGTCAAGTATGAGTAAAATGGGCACAGTTTTTCAACAGCACAAAAGGGTCTAGGAGTCACTGTAAGGATTTAGGCTGTAAACTCACGCAGGCAATTTTGAAAACTGTGGAATAATTCTTACAGCATTATATAAAATAGATTTTTAAAGCCTTTGCTACTGTCAGTTACTCTGTGAATTTTAAAAGTATAACCTGAAGGTGTAATAAATACTGTGCAACCTGATCTGAAGGGATCTTTAGGTAACTTGCTGTAAATGCACATACACACACATGATTCTCTCTAAATATATTGGCCTATTTACTACGGTAGTTACCTGTTTAAGACTTGCAGTTATATTAAGTAAAATAGTATGCCTGGGCTAATACATTTTCAGAGAGCCTATTTGTTTTACTGAAGAATTTATTGCAGCAGTAATAACTGTCAGAGTGAAAGCGTGGTTAAAGTGCTAGAGACAGGACCAACTGCAAAGGGTATCTATCAAACTATCGACTTCCTGCCAGCAGTGTTGTGAACTCTTTTGTCATAAACTCAAGCACCCAGAGTTGAAACCTCGATCAATGAAAGGGGAATCTGGTATCCAGCTCTTTTAGAGAGGGCATCTCTTCTGTTTGACCCATTAGGACACAAATAACAGTTTTTATACAGTGCAGGTTTGATTTACAGCAAGCCTTCAGGTTAGCTAGTGACATTTGTATTTTAAACAATATGAACAGCACTTACCATTTGAAAGAGTTAAATACAGAGCTCCCAGTCGCACTCTAATAAAAAGTTTTAGCTTTGTAACTCACAAATAGAAATTTCATTACACTGTGTAGTTATTTACCATGCAGAATGTTTTTGTTTGTTTGGTTGGTTTTTTTTTCTTTCCTTGATTTCATTTCACTGTTAGCATCCTGGTACCATGGAGAGTATGGCCTTGTCTGAAAATGTTGCTGACTGCTGTTCCCTCAGTGTTCCCAAAGATAGTATGCTTGGCAGTATGCCTCTGTCCTCTATGGACATAATTCACCTATTCACTCTCCAAAGCCCCTCTGTCTCTCAGAGCTTCTATTTCACCTGTGGCTAGAAACTTGTTTAAAAAAATCTACAATATTACAATCAAATTTATAGATACAACATAATAAAAACTTTCTGAATAATTTGTATTTCTAACCTGTTCCTAAAATGACTTTATAATGTAGCAGCAGTATGGATACAAGCTGTGGCACATATAGGGCATTTCATTCTTGGGATATATGTACATCATAGAGTCATAGAATCACAGAATGGCTTGGGTTGGAAGGGACCTTTAAAGGTCATCTAGGCCAACCCCCCTGCCATGGGCAGGGACCCCTTCCACTAGACCAGGTTGTTCAAAGCCCCATCCAACCTGGCCTTGAACACTTCCAGAGATGGGACATCCACAGCTTCCCTGGGAAACCTGTTCCAGTGTCTCACCACTGTCATTGTAAAAGTTATATAAATATTATTGCATAGTGCTTGCTTAAAAGTATTATTTCAACTATAGCCATTTATGACTAAGTGCCATGTGTTGTAACCTAGTGTGAGAGACATTGTGGAAGAACCATGTTAAATGGGTGGACTAAGTTTGTTGATATCTAGGGCCTCACAGAGTTTGCTTTTTAAAAAATATGGACAGCAGAAGGACCCAAACTCAGCTCTGATTCAGTTCAAAGATGTGCTTGCCAGCTGGAGGCAGCTGGGCCACACTTTGCTTGCCTCTGCAGAATTCCGCTGGGGACTTAATTTTCGGATCAGTGCATCTGGTTGTTGGACATGCAAATCTCCCTAGACATCTTCTCCTCACTTTTGTTGAACTCAGACTGGCTTGATGGGGTTGGCCAAGTTGTGGACATAGTCTTTTTTTTATGTTCTAGTGGGTGGCCTACATGTGTCTGTCCCATGAATGGGACAAGAGGCGATGTTACCCGGGATATTTCCCTGTTGTGCAGGGTTAGACTGTGTGCTTCTCAGTGTAACAGTGTGAACACTGAAGCCGGTGCTTGCCAGTTGCTTTCTGTGCACTAGTAACTTTTAGCATGATTTTGATTCATGTGAAGAAATTTGGAAATAATTGTTTTTCTTAGAGCTCCAGTAGAAGTGAGGGGTAGACATCAGCTTGGTTTGTCATTGCTTGCTGCAGTCTACTTACTTTTTGGAGGCTAGGGGGAGGTGCTCATTTATATTATGCCTTTCATATGTGTTTCCGATTTTTACAAGGGGAAACTTTCATTGAAATTTGAGTTCTGTAGTGCCATTAGCTTGATCATTACAGTATCATTTCAATATGTTTTGCTTCAGTGCAAGCTTTCACAAATATGTTCCATTCTCCCACCACAAGAAAAATGGCCTAGGTAGATTGCTACTGTGTGTGTGGTACAGCAGTCTTCTACCTCAGAGGAGTAACTTTTCTCCTGCCTCAGGAACAGAACTTTTCCCTTGGTAGATGAGATTTTTTGTGCCATTTGTCTAAAGCAAGGTGATATATTACAACACAGGAATAAAAAAAAGTTTAGTGCATTCCGGATGTTATACAAAATACATTGCCTGTTTCCATCTTCGCGTAAGTCCCTTTTCTTGCATGCCATAGTTCTTTTCCTACTTAAAAAAGAGTATCTCCAGACACTGATATTATTTTTGAAATTTAGATCTATATTCCACTTATGTGCTATGTAATGCCGTAACATGAAGTGGTTGATAACACTTTTATGTGCCTGTTTTAGAAGAATAAAAGTTTTTGTGTGTACTGGGGAAAGTGATTCCTGCTTTCATTTTAGCAGTTTTACGCACTGTAACATATGCAATTTTATCAACAGATCTTGAATCATCCTGCTGTGCATTAAGCCAGTTTATCTGCTGCATTCTGAATCTGATTTGCTCATCCTCAGTCATATGATTGTCATCTCTGAGTACTCTGTACGATGAGATTCAGTGCTCCTTGGGTTACACACTGAAAATGACATGTTCCTGCAAAATTAGGCTCTACAATAACTATTGTCGTCAAGAAGATGAGAAGAGTTGTCTCCTTTTTGTGTTAAAGTGTCTTAATCATAAACCAAAAATATTTTTTGCATAAATATTAACCTTTAAGTGAATCGATGCCTTGAAACGTGTAGGAAAATTTGAGTCAGTCATAGGATTTCTCATTGAAAAGCAGGCTGTAGTGCAGTATTAACTGATGCAATGAGAAGGAACACGTTGTGGGGAGCCTTTCCTTCATGCCTGTGTTATCATGCCTCAGATCCTTACAAGCCACAACTGGATGCTTCTTCCAGCAAACCCAGATTTCTCTTAACATTTGCTGATGATGTGGTTCAGATGTGTTATTCAGACAAAAGCAAACGTCTCACCATCTCTGAACAACACCTTTTCAGGTCCCCGTACCATTAGCACAGTGTTTTTGTTTTAATTAGAATGAGTGATATGCTGCTAGTAAGCATACATATCATGTTTCTTTCTGTAGACTTGAGGCTTTTATGGTTTGGCTTTTAAATTTACTCTATTTACAATCAATAAAGTGTGCTACGGGCTCAATAAGACCCAAATTAACTTAACACAATTAGCTATAATTCAAACTTTCTGCAAAGCTGGTCCTTTATTCACTGTTTGCACTAAATCACTAGAAAGGGACTACAAGGTAGGGCAGAATCAGATCAGACTATTTAAATCTAACTGGCATTTTTTTGCCCTCCTCCAAATGGTTTCTGCTTATCCTATAAATTGAGAAATAGAAGAAAAAAGAAAAAAAAAAAAGATACCTCTTCTCAGCCTGTGGTCTGTAAGGATCTTTACTTGGGGGGCCTAATCTGAGCCTACTAGCTGCAGTCCTGGTACGGCTGAGAGTCATACCTGTGCCTCCTGACCCGGGGAGCTCAGGGACCAGCTCTGAAATGTGGAGAAGTATGTTAGGGCGAGGTGGGGCAGAGCACACAGCAAATTTCCAGAAACGTTGGCTTCAGTGGTCCCCGTGGGTGCTCTCCCTGCCCCAGCTGGAGAGTTGGGCTGCTGGGCGGGTTGCCGCCGAGGCACATGCCTCTGCCCCAGCATGGGGGACACAACTCAGCAGCTCAGGAATGAGCGCGGAGCAAGAGCCGTGGTTTGGCCAGCCCTCATCGGAAGCTGAACGAGCATCTGTGCCGTTTGCCTGTGTTAACAAAGCTTCAAAAATTGACTTTCCTCTTTCTTTAACTAAATGTTTTCATTGTCTTGGCCAGCACTGACAAACCGCGCTGAGAATTGAGTGATAAAATAAACAGCATGAGTGATGTTTATTGCTATTCACAAATAATAATAGCAATCTTTTAAATGATTTTTCACCTAAATGGTGTTTCTCTAAAATCATGGAGGAGTTCAGGCTGATATTAAGACCTAAACTGATGCCAGGGGAGTTGTGATTTGGAACAGAGATCATATATTTTATTTCTAAACCCGCATTTTTTCTGGAACTCAGCGAGTATGCAGAAGATTGTCATTGTTAACATTCCCCCACATTCAATTTTGTAGATGCTTAACAAGTGTTTTTTAACTAATGGCTTTACAACTGAAAGGAAACATGTAAATAAGGCAGAGACACAATAAACATTACAGATTAAGGATAATTAAACTACATTCTTCCATGTGTTGTTTTTTTTAAACTCTTCAGTTTTATGAACAGAAAGCAAAGTTAACTAAGCAGTTAAAGAATCATACTTCCTTCTGTTATTTTTGGTCACTGTATCCAGAATTTTTTAAAGCCCTTGTTTCAGAGTTTCAGCTGACAGAAATTGAGAAAATATGCATGGATAGAGTGTTTCGGATGCTAAATTAAATGGTGACATGTTAGAAAGCAGTGTATATATTTCCAGCCTCGAGCTCCCAGAGTTATTGTACAAAATTCCACATTAATATCTTACTCAGTTTCTGTGATTATATCCTTTATATCAGTGAATGTCATGGCTGCCAGGTAAAATAAAACTATCCTATGTGTCCTCTTAGAATTATGCCAAATCTAATAATGTGTGAGAGTGGGTCCGTGTTTCTCCGGAGCTGGCGGTGCCAGCCCATCCTCACAGACTAATGTGTAATCAATACATCTTTCACCGGTGACCAGAGCCCTAGTCAAGCATGCAGAGAGGCCAGTCAATAAATCATAGCCGGAGGTCACCGTCACCGAGCTCGGTGCCCCCGGGTCGCGCAGCTTCGCCTCGGACCTGGCCGTGGCTCTTCGGGCTGCCTGGCAGCCGTGGGTCGGCGTGAGGTCAAGTTTATGCCCAGCGGGGTATTGGCCTCTCAGATGCTGTTTTGCTGTTTCTGACACTGACCATTAATTCTTCTCTCTTGCCACGTTTAACCCTTCCCTGCCAGCCCCTGCACAGCCTCAGCTGGGGCCCAGGCATGCGGGGGAAGGATGCCTTCTCCCAGATCAACCCCTATAGAAGTCCTGTTTTAAGATTACTGTTCCTCTGCCAGATTTTAGCTTTTTCTCAGTCGAGAGAAAATGGGAGGCAGTTCTTGTGGCTTGGCAGAAATTTCTAAAGTCAGGAGCGGCTGAAAATGCTTGAGAAAGTCAAGTTTGGGGTGAATAGTCTGACACCCAAAACGGCCCAAGTCGGTGAGCTCACCCCACAGAGTGGCAGGAGTGATGTTTGCCTACAGTATAACATGCCTTTATAGCTAAAGGCTTGGAAAACGAAGAGCAATATCAAAGTTCCCTCAGGATAACTTCATTTTTTTGGTCTTACTCTCTAATAGCTTAAACAAATACATGACCCCAGAATCTCAAGGATTCACCTGAAACTCGCAGTGAAATAAATATGGCATCATGAAGCATCCTTGCACTACCCTTATCATCCTCAAGTGAGCAGGAGGTACTTATCAAATCACTGGGAAGCCTTGCTCTCATAAGATTTGTAAAATTTTAAACCTCATTTGTGGACCATAAAGTTCTGCACAAGCTCGGATATGCAATATATATTTGACCTGCTGAGTACATTGCCACAGGAGGTAGCC
Organism: Haliaeetus leucocephalus; assembly: GCF_000737465.1. Lineage (NCBI taxonomy): Eukaryota > Metazoa > Chordata > Aves > Accipitriformes > Accipitridae > Haliaeetus > Haliaeetus leucocephalus. The sequence goes on along the minus strand of NW_010973368.1, from coordinate 15,028,809 downwards.
AAGTAAAATAATTTGACTTGAGTAAAAAGGGGCAGATACTTTTATGATCACTAATAACATTTTTATAGCTATGAAAGCCAAGATAATAAGGATAATCAAATCATACGTTTCAGGACATAAGCTGATTATAGTACCAGCAATGGTCAGGAAGGAATTTTACCTTTTGTCACAAAAAAAAAAGTGCACAGTGACTAAAATTATATTTTAAAAGAACTTAATCATCTTAAAGTTGGGCACTGACAGCTGTAGCACGATAGACTAGGCAGGGCTGAAGGCTACTCTGGTATGAAAAAAACTTTGATTAGCTTCTACGTTCTGGTATCTAAAAAACACCCTTATTGTCAATCGCCATATCTCTCTGCCTGCCCTCTGCAGTCTCCCAGTAATACCAGGCCTGACACCTCATTCACTCCTATTCTTTCTGATTGCCTCTGTGCCTTATAACTCCCATTCCTACAACATTCCTGTTTTTTTCTCATTAACCAAGATTTTACTGTTTCATCATGTAAAGCTAAGCTGTTTCTTTTCTAAAACCTAAAAAGGGTCGCGTTGCATACTTGGCAGTGCGAGGTTCTCTCCACTTTGCATACCCTCCACATGATCCTGTCCTGTTTGCAGTAGAGGGGAATACCCTCAGAGGATCACCTGGAGCCCACAGGACCCAGGCGGGAGATGGACCTTCAGAGCATCAGGTCATTTAGGTGATGTGTCCTGCTTCTGCACTGGAAACTCACTGACCTCGCCAAGGAGCAGCACAGTTTTGCAGTGCCCCTTACTCAGCCCATTACTGGGCATAACAGTTCAGCACCATAAGAATGAAAACTAACATGTATGGTTATGGAAAGTATTAACCTGCAGCACCATCTTTCAACAAGAATAATAATGTTCTTCTTCTTAGTGTGCAAGTCTTGAAAGAAATATTTGCACTGTTAATTTGTATATGCAAATAGCTTTTGAGAGAGATGCTGCTGCTAGCAGAGTGTTTGTTCTTTTCCCTATTATTTCTAACTGGAAGCTATTTGTAGAAAAAGCTTCTAGGAAGCTGTGTGTGGATAGACAGAATGAGGTTTCAGGACAACTGTGTGCTTTCTGCAAGTTCTGGAACAGATGTGCATTTATAAGGTGAGTTATACTTAAAGTGTTACTTTAGCAGTGAAAAGTTAGATAACTTGTGCACTCTCTCCCATGTCAGTGGAGAGCCTGTGTCAGCTCGAAAATGTGATTCATTGAACCAATCTCTGCACATACCACCTTATAGTAGAACAAATTGCCCCTCTCCCTCACCAGCTACAGAGAAGGCTGGACAACCAGATCATACTAAACTCTAGCATTGCAGAATTAAAGTTAGGTGAGAGAAATCACAGTACCAGCATATACACTCTTTTTCTGGAGTCCTGCTCCTTATCTGTACTTTAAAGCACTCAGAATTACATTACAAATAAAAGGTAGCTATAGAGACTGCAAGAAGAAGGTATTCTCTAGAAGCTACCCTCACACTGACGGTACGCTGTCATAAAAACCCCCATAAACAAATAAAAAACACCCAACAAGAGTCTGTGTTTAAAACTAAATCAGACTAAAACATTCAAGGAATGACAGAAAGGCTGTTGATGAGCTAAAAGTTTCATCAGCAGGAATGGAGTTGGCTGGCCTGACACCTTAAGATGAATGACTAGCATGTCGTCTGCATCTTTCCAGTGCATTTGAATGTATTGTGGGAAGCAAATATTAAGTTACATAGGACAGCCTGTTTTTTCCTGTGGATCCTAATTGTAGGGTGAGAACAATTTGTCCTGACTCTGTCTTCCCTCCATTCACCTTCCTCCTCAAGAAAATCATTAGAAAAATAGAGATGAAGTTAAATCCAATCTTGAAAAGATTGGGTGAATGTCTGTCCAACTGAACAACACTCACTGTTATATTGAGCTAATTTCTTATGCTCAGATGGTGTAGCTGAAGCAGTGTTTATAAAAAGCAGAAGTAAGAATTTGTACATTGGATATCTGGAGGCAGGATTATTCACAAATGCTTGGCACTGGTGCCAGCGACGGCTTTTGTCAGGCAATGGAAAAGAGCTGTATGTAAGCGTGTTTAGGAGAGACGGGATGGCTTTTGATCCTTGCAGAAAAAAAGTCTGTTGAGGGATATTTTTACACTGATTCCAGAATAACAATGGGAGTGACTGAATATACAGGGGAATAGAAATAGCAGGTCCCATTTTTCTTCAGTGCTCTGATATCTGACCTAACCACCCATTGCTTGAAATAAACAAAGGTGCTCAGTGGCAACTGGACACGTCTGGTAGTACAATTTGCTCATCATCTTTAGGTATTTGAAATACTGCTATATTCTGCCTGGATTTGCTGTTTCCATGTCTATTTCTTGACACTTATAAAATCTAGCTCTACCAAACCAGAGCACTTTACAACGATATACGGTCATTGCTCCATTCTTTTTTTTCTGTCAAGATAAACCTCATGAATAATGTGATAATAAATGCTGTATTAGAACTCAGAAATTACTAAGATTTCTATAATATAGAAAGTTCTGATGTTATAAGATGAATTTATGTTAGTATGCTTGCACAGATGCTAATGAATTAATCTGAAGTGTTGTGTGAAATTTGTTGGTGGGTTTGAGACAGTGGATTAAAATTAGAAGGAAAATTGGTACAACAAGAAAAGAGGCATGAAAGAAAAAAATGCAATGGGGGAAATCAGGATAGGAACAAAGAAGGCATGTTTATCTTAAACCTGGGTTCACTGCTGAGGAAGCGGGAGAAGTTCTAGAGAGAAGGTGCATGCAAGAAGCTCCTAAAGCTATGTTAGAAGTCTGCTTGCCTGTAGGGCTAAGATAAAATAGGGTACAAAGGCTTGCATGGAAATTGCTTTTTTTTTTGCTTTTTTTTTTTTTCCTCCTCCCCAAAGGAAGATGGGGACACAGAAACATGTATGCCTAGAAGGTCTGGAACTAATGTGGAGAGGACACCTGGCATAGCAGGGGCTAAGATAAAGAAGGGCCACAGGAACTGGAAAAGAGAGAGACAGAGTAATAGTGTAGAAAAGCACAGCTAGAAGTTAAGTTGGAATACATGGTAGAGACAGCTGTTTGAAAGTGTGACCTGATAAACAACTGTAATGAGGGGTGCTAAAATGGATATGGAATTTGTTTATGATGACAATCATAGAATAAACCTAGTGCAGCAAACACTGAAGTTCCTAGTGTAATTTTAAGGAAATAGATTAATGGAATATATTTTGAAGGAAGGATATTTTTGGTCAATACAGAGAGGTTAAAAGTGGCAGAACATTGCAATGCCAGGGGTCCTTTGTCAAGGACAGCTTTGTCAAAACCATCACACAGCAAAGTCAGTCGATAACCCAGAAATGGGAGGTAGAACACAATGCAGAATAGTCAAATTCCAGTGGAAGAGAGCTGTATTAACAGCAGAGGTAGTAGTGGTAATGCAAGTAAATAATGTAAGTAATATATAAAATATAACATCTGATTTTAGTTTTCTCCTGCAGAAAAATTAGGCTTTAATCTGTTTATTGGAACAAGGAAATGACTTGTGGACCAAATGTTTTAAGGTTAGAAAAGTAGGCTGGAGGCAGTCTATTAATGTATGGTTAAACAGTCAACACAGAGCACTCGTATGAATAAAGTCTGTAATAAGATATTTTCGTAACAGTTGATATAACAAAGATATACCTCACTATTTTTGAGTTCAAAACACAACAGATTCTAGTTGATCAGATAGAGGCATATAGGCTGCAAACAGTTTTAGGTGCTGCAAATTGAGAAGTCACTTCAGATAATCAAGAAGACAGTTTGTAGTCTAAAAAATTAACTGGGAAAAAATTATATATCCAGACATAATCAGAAGTAACTCCATGATAGAAGAACTGAGGAGAAGCAATACTATAGCAGTACTACCAACAACCTTAATTAGGAAAGGTTACTGCTTTTCCATAATCCATTCAAATATATCTCTGCAAAGTAGAGAAGGTTGACAGAGAATTGCCTCCACACCTAATCCTTTTCAGTCCTAACTCTTATTCATTCACACTCCTGGATGAGTAATGTGTTGGTAATCATTCTTTCTCAACTTTGCAAATAAATAAACAAACCCTACAACCCCTAAATTTCTAAAACAAAACCCCACAATGTAAAACAGAAAAGAATCCACAGTGGGAATATTAAAAGCAGTGTTGGCAAAAAAAAAAAAAAAAAGAAAAAGAAAAAGAAAAAGATGGAAATTTGTACATTAGCTACAGCCCCCTGAAATATGGAGTTACCTGAGTTTGGATTTGCAGTACAGCCACATTTCTTGCTCTCACCGAGGAGCAGTGAGTTATAAACCCTGCTGCTCCTGAACCCTTCAACTGTATGAGACAACTAGGTGTAAGTGGCTTTTATAACCTTCCATAAGGCTTTTTAGCATGCTGTGATCTTTAAAAAAGCACAGAGTAGATACAATGAAGTGAGTTAAATGAAAAGAGAAAGCATTAACAATGGATTTCATCTTAGTATTTAATTAGCTAGAGGCCATGTAGGAATAGACTAAATATCAGCACAGGATTCTTGATTACAATCTTGGAACAGATGGGCATTTTTATCTTGAAAGGATGACCAGCTTATCTGTAGTTTTCCAGCTATCATGACTGATCTATATCTTCTTTATCCAGGCTAATCAAGTACAGAAAGTTTATTAAGATGATAACACTGAAAGTTATCACCAGTTATGCTCTCTAATCTTGATACAGTTTTGCTGTGTACTGTGTTTCAAGAGGTCTGTCAGCCAACAAAGGCTAAAGTTTGAGGGGTATCATTTACAGGTCTACAATGATTTTTTTGCTCAACAACAAGCAACTTAAAACCCAGTTTAAATTGATGGCAAAAGGTTATTGTCATGACAACTCCAACAGGTTAAACACAGGTTCTGAAAACAGGGTAAAAAGTAGAAATCTTCCCCCAGGACAAGCAGGTTGCTGGGTCTCCCACTGACTCTAGTTCCTGGCACTGCCCGCTAAACTGCCTTCTACAGACATGGAAGAAAAGATTCAGCTAGTAAAAACCAGAGTAGTCACAGTACTGAAATCTATGCCAAATGATGTAGATTAAATGATACACATAGCCAGTGGACGTATGCCTAGGAGAGCTGACTGTCAGGTATGTAAAATTAGCATTTGCTTTTTTAATGCATATACATTCTAAACATTGTCAAAATAGTCCTTTTGCTTTTTAAGATTAAAAAATATTCCCCAAGAGATTTTAAATTTGGCTTTATCTTTAAACCCAATTATGTGATAAAAAATGTCCTCCATCCCACTGGGGTGACTGCATTTTTGCATAATTGAGAAGAATCAGTTGATTTTGGATAAGTTTTACATCAATACAGCACTGTGTCAACGATCAGGTTACTGCATGATACTTCAGGTGGAGAGACAGTTCACAACAAATAGAGGTGCAGTGTTTTAACAGTCTGAAAAAGTTTTTGTGTTTGAAACCTTATTTAATTCCACCCCCCCAACAAAAAAATAATCAGAGGCATGCATACCCTTGCTACTTGACTATTACAACCCCATCTTGCTTTTGGAGGTTTTGCCTGAAGAGATGTCTTCATGTCTGTACGATCAGCTACATGTGTGTAGAACGGAGCACAGTCTCTCTCAGCTGTTGTGGCATTTCTTGCCTGGCCTTGACAAGTCAGAAATTCTTGAGGAGATTGGGTATGGGGCTTTTGACTGAGAGATCAATGCTTAAATAAAATCTGTGTGCTGATTACACATCTCCACATTCAATCAATGAGTCACTGAAATTCCATAACAAGCTAAATATTGATGACCAGAAAACAAATATGTACTATTGCACTTCACTGTTTCTTCTCTTCCTAATTTCACCCAGCCTTAATAAATATGAGGTTGTTACTGCCAGTTATACTACATGTAACCAGTTATTGGCTGTAAAGTGCTACCGTTTGCTGTTATTGATCTTACCTATCTTTTTAATTATTGAAGTGACCTGAGGTTTGGTTTGGTCAGCCATGTAGGTCATTCTTCCACCTTAATGATGTGAAATGTTATTGTCAGGGTGAGGGAACCAGAGTGTCCATAGTTTAATGCTCTTTTACATGCCAATTATTCCCCAGACTATAGAACAGCTGCAGTCAATTAAATATCAAATCTGGAGGTCATCTGTCTTTTCCTTGACCTCTCTGTGACTGAAACATAACAATAGAAATCTTCAATAATCTTGCCTTTCCTGTGAAAGAAATTGTGTACTAAAATTTATAGGTGGTGTACCAAAAAGCCAGGTCATTTTTTACCAGAGACAAATATGGGAACAGAGCAAAAAACATAGTCACATTGTTGGAGACCAATTTAAATTTAAAATGGACTTGAGCAGAAATACTTAATCTGAGTCAGAGAGATTCTCAGTTTTGGCATGTGCTGGTTTTACAAGCAAATGGGTCAGTTTTTTGAAAAAAGTGATCAGAGACAGTAAAATTTTCGTCTTGATCAGAATATGACCAGTGATGGCATGGTGGTGCCAATGGTGGAATGAAGGTTAATGTATCAACCATTTAGTGAGTTGGTACCATGGATAAAAATACCGCTGTATATAAATTAAGCATCTTTCAGGAATCATGCACTTCTTGTACCATGGAGAGTGCTCGAAGCAGTAAATAGTATAATCCAAAGTTAAACCTTATGAATAAGTTTTCCAAGGAATTTTTCAGGAGCCTTAAGCCACTGTTCGTTACCTTGTAACTTAACATCCTACTAATATTTGAGATTTGTAGCCCTTTAATTTTACTGCTAAGACATTAAATAAGTCTCATTTTTCTTGCTCCACCTCTTCCTAGAGATCATAGGAAGTGGCTTCAGCCTACAATTTGTTGCAGTCCAATGTATTTTTAGAGAAATATCTGGCCATTTGGTTTGTGATCAGATGTATCTCTCATATAACTCTCCCTTTTCACTGATGTTTTATATATATATTTTTTTACTTTAAAAATCTTTATGATATGAAGGGGCGAAGAAATAGTTTGAGAAGAGGTTTTCATTTGTGTCATTGCAGGGTTGTTCACTTTTCCATCAGCACATCCAAACCCTGCTCTTCAGGAAGGCAATACAGCCTAGCGAACAGCAATGCCTGAACCCTTACTCTAAGCCAACCACTCTTTCCCAGTTTCTGATGCTTGTACCAGCTAATGTTGCTCTTAATTCATGAAAAAGAGAAGGTTATATAGGCCTTAGAGACTATTTGGAAACTGAAGCAAATGTTCAGTGCAGAATTTTGGTATCTGCTTAAACATGGCTTTTCAGCGGCCATGTCCTGGCAGGCAGCAAATTTCTGGCTAGTTCACTTTACTGGCATTAATCCTCAGAGCCCTAGTGGCCTAAGGTTTGCTACTTTGAGAGATTTTCTCACTTCAGCTGACAGAGCAGCGGGCAACAAATCACTCTGGGTGTGATCCAAAGCCCAGTAAAGTCAATGGAGACATTTGTGGAAGGGAGGTTAGCAGGACAATCTTTAGTAATGATTTCTCCAGAGCGCTCTCTTACAGTTGGTTTACCATTGATCTGATTTTTTAACCTTTGTAGCAAGCTGAAAAACCCACTTCACTATTTCCACCTACTGAGAAAGGCTGAGCTGAGAGCTGGAAGGATGTTTTGTTTGTTTTCTTGACATTAGGCTGGTGAGTATGTACCTACCATCAGAAGGACACTTTTTAAAATTTAGATTTTGGGAGGGATGCAGCATGAGATAGTTGGCTATTGAGGGCTTTCTAAATATAAATGAATAACTTAAATTATACTTATAAATGGCTATAACAATCCTCTCTCCTATCTTCCCTGAAATATTTCTTTGTACTTTCTACTGCAAGAACAGCTACTTGAAGCAAATGTGCTTTGTAATATTGCACTGGGGCGCTATGGATTTTTAAAAAGTACCTTTTTTGCGATATGTTAAAAAAAAATCTTGGCTGATTACAACTTGTTAGCTTTGCTGCTGCTCCAGTTCTGTTTAGGAAAAAAAAATATGGCTTTATATTCCCTCCCACTGATTTTCAACTAAAACAGAACTTAGTTGCCTGCTGATCCTGCTGGCTTTTTTAAATGAAAAACTTATTCTTCTTAAACTACTGGAAAATTATGTTTAAAAATCAGCATAATTTCATTGCCTTTTATTTCTGTCTGTCATGAAAACTGCTAGGCTGCTTTCTGGAACAACCCAATGTAATTTAATGCACAAATTTAGTTATAGTTATGAATATACTAACTGAAAAATATTTTAATGATCCAGAGATATTAGTCACTCTACAGTAAAATTGGCTGTGTGCATACATTGGAAAAAAAAGTATTTGTGTCTATAGGTGCCTCTATCTTCATAACAGATGATTGCATAAGTTTGAGAGTTGGCAGGTTTACTAGAGAGTGACTTTGCCTAACCAGTGCACCATATGTGGTTGAGCCATTTAAATTGCAGAGTACATAGAAATTAATTCAGAATTATGACATCACATGCTGGTTATTTTTAAGAATGGCAAGGACAGTCAGGAGAACAGGGAATAAAACACTTTGCTTGAACATTGACAGAAAATGACAATATTTCTGATTCTAGGACCACCTGGTGGTTTTGCATCATTTCCCACATCTCTTCAATAAGGAGGATGTACATTGGAAGAACCAACAATGGTGACAAGTTCAAACCTTGCAGAGGTTAAAACTCATACGCTGTTCTGAATCTCTTGTTTATGAAAATTTAGGGTCTTTTATAAAACTAGCCTTTTTTGCTGAATTTCCAACCATTCTATTTTCATTTATTCCTCCTGGAGTGACTGTGTACAGGTCCTTTTCAGTTCTAATACTTTGTAGCAAATAATTGTCCATAAGAAAGGAGGTAAAAGTGTGAACGGTGCTAGATATACAGCCTGGTAAACCTCAGTGTACCCTCTAACAAGTAGTTCAGTGTGCAAGACAAGGCATGGGTTGCAAGACAAGAATAACTGTTAAGACCTTACATAAGCCAGAAAATTTCACTGGAAGGATTATTCTGCATCAAACCCTTATTTTCTGACTGAGTAGGAGGCAGGGGAAACACTGACTACACTGATGGAACAAGTTCATGTGATGGAAAATCTGCTCCATCTCCCAGTTTCCAATGGTTAGTTACATGCACTGTTCAAACCATGTGCCTGGCTGTGGCTGAAAAGATCATAATACTTGAAGTGTACAACTTGCATATTTTAAATTCAGCCAACTGACCACCAACTGATCTGTAATGGAAAGTTCAAAGAAAATTAGTACTCTATATTGCAGGTTTCCAGTTCTATGAGAAACCTTTTGGTGTCTTTACTTTCCCTATCTGTCTCTACTATTATTATAGGGAAGGTATCACACAGTTCTAGTCTGGCACTGCTTAGTCAGTGTCTGAATAAAAATTAGGTGGGGAAGCAAACAGTGGACGTATTTTTCTGACTTTGTGCGATATGATTTTGTCACTAAATTCTGGCCTAGGGTGTGTGACCAACATTGCAGGAGTTTGTCACATGCTTCAAAATAAGAGACAAGCACTTCTAGCCCATTACTTTTTGACTATAAAGGAATTCAGCTTACACTGTGTACCTAGGTTTCTAGAAAAATTTTGTTTGCTGCTGGCTTACTCAGAACCTGAACATAGTTGTTATTGCAGTGACTGTCGTATTAACAAATCTTCAAAACATTTGGAATAAAGTGACTGCCACAATAAATCAGAGCAGTGACCCAGCAATGCTAGTGTCCTGTCTTTAACCTTGCCTGGGACTGGATGCTTCAGAAAGAAGAATAAAGAATATTCATACTTAAACTCCATCTGTTGGCTTATTTGCACAGTCATATTCTACTAGTAACATGATATTCATACTTAGAGTGGTGGGAAGTCTCTTTCCACCAACCCAGACTTGATCTGTTTCTTCAGCAGTAGCCTCTGAGCATTTCAAGGAAGTAGACACAGTGTTGTAAAGTTCACCCTGCTGCTGCCTGTACTCCTCAGAGACCATTTCTCACTCATTACTGCAAGTAGGCGAGTGCCTTTTTCAAGCCCTGCAAAACTGGAAAGTCTAACAGATGGTAGATATGGCCTATATGCCTGAAGTCCCTTCATATCACCCTGTCGTATATCCAAAACTACTTTCCAACGTGCTTTCCCTTGGAAGTCATTGGAATATTTCTATTGGGTTGGATTATTACATTTCTCTTTCCTGTTCCCCCCGCACCCCCCGATGTATTTAAAAAAAAAATTAAGAGGCTTTTGTCATCATGTATTTATAGTAGATTTTAAGGGAAGAATAATTGTCAGGCTAAGACTCTTACCTCCTGTAGTATAGTTCAGTGAACTATAAATCACTTTCAGTGGGATCTGTGTTTACATCAAACCTACTGCTTCCATTACTTCCCATGGGCTATCACCACATAGTTTAGTTTGTTTTTCCTACTCATGCGTTTTGAAACTGTGGTGTATTGACATCAATCTAGACCACTGACTAGTCTAACATAATCACTACAAACATAACCATTACCTACTGGTGATAATCAGAGGGTTTTCTTTTGCATGCTTGGGTCAAAAAATTACTGTCAGGATGTTTGGCACATATGGTATGAAAGAGTCATAGAAAAGAGAGTTGCACCTGTTTGCATGAGCTTGGTTCTCCCAGTGGTGTGTCACTTCTCTCTTATGCTGCTGGTTGTTGTGCAACATAGACATTAAGCCTAGGGAGGATTTATGAAGCAGAAGTTAGCTCCTCTCCTCTCTCAGTATACTCATTATTTGCTGAGACACTTCTATCAGTGTTCACCCAAGCTTTAGGTTGTCCTCAGTGAGATGAATTTTCTACTTGTCATACGGGCCACAATTGGTCCCTTTTGTACAAGCTGGAGAGCACAAAGATGCTTCATCAAAATAGACCTTTAAATTTTTAGAACATTGCTTTCTCTAATTACCAAGGAAAAAGTTATGCTCCTCATGGCTAGTAGGTCATTAAAAATGATGCTAGTGACATCTGTATGTTTTCCTGCCAATTGTAGAGATCCACAATGGTCCACAGAGTAATAAATGTAACATTCAAATATTTTAGAACTGATGTGAAGGGATCATATAGGAGAAGAGGGAAGTTCAGATGGTGAATTTTAGCTCAGATTCTGTAACAAGTGGCAGCACTAACTAACTAAACTGCCATATCATGCCACCTTCCATCATAGGTGTCTATTGAACTCAATGTCAAAATTACTGTTGACTTCAAAGGGGACGAAACTGGGTCCAGCAGTGCTTGCAGTGCATGCTCGCTGCTTGCAAATAGGCTGAAAATGTCAAGACTGGGGCTTCAAGGACAGTACTGGAGGGGATGGTTAGTGAACTCTACCTGCACTCCAAAAATAACCCAAGGTCACTTTGAGGTGTGTCCAGTACAACTGAACTGTGAGTCAGACATCTAGATTTAAACCAGCAGAAAAAACAAGCTGTACTGATGCAAAACTGTAATCTATCTTGTGAGAAGTTTTCATTATCTTCTTTACATATGATAAGACCTTTCAATACCTGTGTGTGCGCATGTATGTTTTTGTGGTCACGCAATGTTCCTCTTCTCTCCTGCCTAGACTGGATTACTCAAATGTAACTGAATTCCAGAGCTTGGAACATAGCTAGCAAAAAGCGCTAGCAACCAAATTCAAAATTAAATGATCAGAATTCAATTTTTTAGAAAATAAATTAACAACTGAATTTTAATAATGGATTGAAGTAGACATTAATGTTCATTTTTTAAGGACCATTTTCCATTTTAAATTGATACAGTAGCTGAACTTCTATCATGATACAACAACAGGTACTTCTGGTATTTCTGTTAGCATTTGAGACAGGTAGGATGCTACCCCTCTGGACTGTGTGTGTTGGGACTACTGATGGGAAAACTGGTTTGTGTCACGTGAGGAGAGTCTTGTTCTCTTCAGCCAAACGTGTCTGAAGTTCAAAGAGAAGAAGTGAACATTTACTGATCTATATACCGTCAGCTTGAAAAATTTTATAGGGAGTGTCTATTTTCTTTTCTGTCAAAGCAGGTCTAATATTCTTGAAACAGATATCAATATCCCCATCACAACAGGTCAAGAATTTTTATGACTATTTCTACTGGAAACTATGGACTAGTCAAACTGGGAAATATTTGCTGGAAACAGCAATTTTTGTGAATTTTCTAATTAAAAATATTTTTTTTTTTTTTCTAGCTGACAGCATTTATTTTCATTTGAAATCACCTTTCAGCTTCCAAGTGACAGTTTGGAACAAAGCAATGCAAAATAATTAAAGCAAATCCAAGGTTTCTCACTCATGCTTCTCCTTTACCGAATTTTTCATTGGTTCACAAACTTTTTTAAAATTTTGACTTGTTCTGATACAGGAGTGGAAAAAAATCAGGTGAAAAATTCCCATGGGATAAGAAAGATGCTTTACTATCTTGATCTAGACCTAATTTGTCTCTTCAGCATTCAAGGACATCTCTTGTAATGGAGAATAGGGTATTAGCAGTCAGCTGAATACCAGTCCCACTTCCCAGGAGCTTAGGTGCTCGTGTTCTGCTATGGAGTAAACATTTTTAGTCTCAATGATGGATTTCTGCAAATTCATCTCCTTTCTTGCCAGACAGTATTTTCTTACAGCTTCATAGAACTGTATTCTGCTAGCAAGACGGTTGGATGGCTTATGTTGCAGCTATCAGGCCTGCATATGTGTACTAGAAAAGTACATTATCTTTGCTTCAGGGATCACCACTGCCTGCCTTTATTTATACTCCACTACTGTACCCTCCAGCCCTGTCATTCCAATAGTATTCTTGAAAAGAGCTTGATCCAAAGCACATTACAGAATTGCAAACTCTCTTAAGAGTTTTGTGGCAATGTGGCAAAAATGGTTATAACTTTTGAAATGCTGTGGAAATGCTTGCTGGAAGCCAATGAATTTCCTTGCAAAAATGTCACAAACAAGTGGAAGTGAGTAGAGAATCTGGCAAATCATTCAGATTTTTACAAAGAAAGAAAAAAAAATAAAAAGGAAAATTAAACACCCTAACCCCCCTAACCTGTTGGGTTTTGCCCAGCTTTAATCAATTCTTTATGACGTCCTCATTAGCCCAGACTTCAAGGTCAGTGTATTGAGTCTTCTGTCTGGAGAGGAGCTTTGAAAGGAAATGTCATTATACGCAGTGCCTGTACGGATCAAATATGCACGTGTTAGTTTTACAGTCTGGTGTCAGTGTTGCATTTATTTATTTGGGACAGTGGTGATGATGTGTAAGCCATTTTGCTCCAAGAGAACAATGCACTGGGATATTTTTTTAAGCATTAAATTCTGGTTTACTCAGGGCCTTCTCCACCCACTTTAGATGAGGGAGGAAAAAATCTTGGCAAGCGGATGCTCTGAGGGGGCACATGGAGGCGTGTGTAATCATCTTGCCAGTTTAATTAACAGTGCTTTTGACTGATATGTGTTAATGAGGATAATGTACAGTATGGAGGGAAAGAACCCTGTGTGCTATATTAAAGGGACAGGTGCTGGGCATACTGGAAAGTTCATGCTACTAAAAGGAAATAAAGTGTATGTAATGACTTAGAAAGTGAGGGAGAGGAAACATTTCTGAGAGCGCTTGTAAGGGAGGAAATCTGCACACCCAGTTCATGTGCCTTCAAAGGGACTCATGGTGGAAAACGTGGGCATGGAGAAAATCAGCTTGTTGGCAGCACAGTTCTGCATGGGCAGGCAGGGGAGAGTGGCTCCTGCCTCCCTGTGCCCGGCAGACCTCACCAAATCGGCTCACCTGGGCAAATGCTCTCTGGTGCATAAATGTTTGCAAGAGTGGGCCTAAAGTGTAGCGCATTTGACATTCTGCGCTACTTCCTCTAAAATGACACCATTTATAGTTAAGAGCAATCAATGAAAGATTTCCTTCTGCATAAGGGCCTGATCGTCTGCTGTTGCAAGAGCCTCCTGCAAGGTGCTGAGGGCCCTCAACTCTTAAGTGAAATCAATAGGATTGGGCACTAACATTTTTAATTCTTCTTATTTAGGGGACATTTTTTATTCCTTTTCCTACACTTTGAAAGTAGAACTAACTTTACAGGATTCATTACCAGCCTGAAAAGAAAGATAAGAGTTCAGTGTGGCAATCTTATTTATCTTGAAGATAATGGCAGTGTCCTATCAGGGGCTTTAAACCTTTCTGAAATGTACATCCTCCTAAAGTCTTTACTCCAACAAAGTTAGATACAAGTGTTTGCAACACAAAAGCGTCACTTACAGGAAACAATGGTATTGGTGGTCCAAGAAACTAAGTTCTTAGTGAGTGTATTAAGCTGCCTTGTGGCATTATTTTTTTTCCTTGTCCTTATTTATTTTGGAAAAGGACTAGTGAAGTGCAGATATTCTAGTTTTAATACCATTCTCTGCCTTCAGTGTTCACACTCTTTAAGGCTTTCTATTTACTTCTTTTTTCAAAAATCTTCATCTTTCTACAAGATTTATGTACTTTAAATCAAAACCTGTAAATGTGAGTTACAATTAAAGAAGATGTTTACAATAATTTATTGCTTTGAATGCCTTGAAAATTCAATATGTGTGTTCATTGTCTTAAACAAAAATCTGAGATTCCTACATATGTAGTGCATTGAAAATTATCTATATCTGTAAGTATATATGTATGTTTCTGTAACCAAAAGAGACATGATCATATGCAGGTAACCTGTTCCATCTCTTTGAAAAGAAGCAGCAGACATGTCTTGGAAAATATTTTTACTTCTACCAGGGGCTGTACTTGTTTTCTGTGAATCCTCTGCCAAGGCAATAAATGGCCGAAAGGAGCTCTGCAGGCTTGGGGTAGGACCAATGGGTGGTATAGTGCCTATAACAAGGAGAGGAAGATATTTTATTACTTTCCTTAAAATAAATAATAATAAAAACCAAACCAAAAAACCCTGCAAAAAAACAAACCTCGTTTTTGCTGGGAAAACCCTGTTACATGACCAGTTCAATGATAGGAGGAAAACAGTGTTTGCCCTCATAGAACAATGGCTTTTATGTAAATAGCCTAAAACTGGTGCAATCCAGAAACCATGAAGATTTTGGAAGCTAGTTTCCTGAGTTTTCTGACTGTGAGAAATAAAGTGTACCCCCAGAGAGGGGTGATTTGACCAGTGGCTTTTACCCCTTGGTTTAGGTGTGATTAATTCTAGGGGTAGATTCTTGGTTGTTTTCTTATTCAGGGGGCTCCAGGCTTATAAAACTGTTTCTCAAGAGAAAGGTAAAACTATGTTTGCTTTAGATTTCAGTGGATCCTACTGAAAGAGACTAAATGTGCCCCAAAATCAGCATGTGGGAGTATTTTCTATTTTCTAAATTTTAACAGTGTCAGTATAACAGATTTTCAACAGTGTAATCCCCTTTTCTCCTTTAATTTCTTTTTTACTGTATTTCTTCAACTAGAGAGGGGTTAAAATCCAAGACAATGTTGGCATAAGATCAAATGGGTATAAAACTGATTGTAAACACATCTAGGACAAAAATGAGAAGATTTATAACTAGCAGAGGATTGAAGTTCTGGAACAGTTTTCAAATAGGAGCAATGAAGGAAAAAAAAAATCTAATGGGTTTAAACAAAGACTTTGATAAACGTATTAACAGAATTATGTGACCTGGTTGCCTCCATTAGCCATAGACTGGACCTGATTACACAGAAGTTCCCTTCTATTTCTATTTTCCCAAAGTTATGATGCAAGCACCAGTATTTGTGCTGCAGAAGTACAACACATTGAAAAAAAACCCCTGAGTAAATAGAAAACAAAGCAATCTGGAATCAGCTTTTACCTGTAGTAAAGCGACATCAATAACCTCCAGAAAAAAGACAGAAACTGGTGCTATATTCGAATGCAAGCCCCCCAGTTTTGACCTTCTTTACTTCTTTTCCCAAATATGGCAGGTTTTAGACATTAATTTTATTCCATCTCTATTCAAAGCAGACATGAGCAAAAACATTGGCTGAATGTACTGTTATTCATTTTAGGGTCAGTATCTCATTCTCCCTGGACAGCTTTACACATAATAAAAGAACTAACATCCAGCAGAGTTGAAAGCCTTCAATAGATCAAGGATCAGGCTCACAGTTTTAGGATCTGTGTGTCAGTAAAGTGTCTGTTTAACCCTACGTACGCACTTCATTTCATTTAAAACATATGCCTAAATTTTTAGATGACTGTAGACAGACTTCAGTGATGCTTAAAGTTAAGATTATATCTAAATGCTTTATCAAATTGAAACCCTGCTTAACCTACAGGAAGCACATGTTATTAACAGATGATACTATTTGAATAATCATCAGTACAGTACTCTCCATTATTTTGATTTATGTATTGAAGCTCCCATTATAAACAAGCATCTCAAAAATACTGTACAAAGTTAATGATACAAATATTAAGCCATCCACTTATAAATAAGAGGAAAAGAAGAAGAAACTAAGAGCAAGAGGAATAAAAGATAGAGATTTTCCTATAACTTTAAACATCACTCTCATGTTTGTCATAACAGTAGATATTAAACTATATCAGATGCTCTGTCTTTTTCTCACGTAAATAATGAATAAAAACTAAAGAACAACATTACACACATTGTTCTTACCCATTATTATCTAATGATGTTCCATTCTTTTTCATTCAAGCATTTCTGGTATTGTGTGTTTAACCATCTTAGTCTTGTTGTTTTCCTACAGACAGTTTGTTATGGGATTCAACCAATATTATTTCCTCTGCTAGTTGGGATTTTTCTTTCTTCTGTTTAGCATTCCATTATAAATTTCATGACACTAATTTAAATGCACCTAACATGTTCTCTCCAGATTCTAGATAACTGTTTTGACTGATTTTACCTACTGGGAAGAACACTTTTTTTAGCCTTTTTTTTTTTTTAATAATCTTCCTACATTATTGTAGTCTGAGTCTTTTTCCTCTCTTCTGTACTATCTGATATATATCCTGAAACATTTGTGATCAAGTTTTGAAACAGCAGGTGTCAAATTCTCAGACCGAATATAATAATCACAATGATTTGAAGAAAAACATTGAGCTCCATGGAAGTGGCAATAAAGTCAGAGAACTAAATGTGTCATTTTTCGAGGGATGATGCTATTTGCAAATAAATGCTTAATAAACCCAGATCTTGCATTTTTCTTTTGCATAATATTATGCTTCATATACAAATAGAATAATTTTATTTCCATTGTAACTTTTCCACTTTAACAGCATACAGTCCATCAGCAAATAACAAAGGTATACATTGCCGTGGAGTTATAAAAATGAGCCCTCTTAAACACCCATTGCAATAACTTTTACATTTACCTCTAACATTTTTAATACACAGAAATAATTATCAATCAAAAATACTGTCTGTTGAGGGTTATGGCTCAATTATTTGCATATATTTTAATTTTGAAAATGGATTTTGCTGTTGAAAATAATGTTAGCGCCTCTGTTACAGAACAGTTTTATAATTAGGTGAATACTGTACCATAAAATACTCATCACCATAGCAATGGTTTTTCATGGGGCATAAGTAAGTTGGTAACAGAGGCAATACATTTACTACAAAGACTATTGTGGTTGAATAATGTAAAGTTATAACTTCTAGTAAAGCACCTACTAACATAAGAAATCATGGCACAGTCACACTAGATATTGACATTAAGAGTCATTTTAATGAAATACATTAATATTTTATATAGCATCCTTCATACAAAGCATAATAACATTGCAATGTCTTACAACGTACTGTCTCAATACTGCCTCTCATCTTGAAGGGTCATGTGCTTGTGTGTGTGTGTGTATAGGAATCACTTCAACCACTCCTGAAATTCCTTTATTTATTTATATGTATTGTTCTAATATTAACTGTTGCAGTATCTGAATTGCCATGAACCTCTCTCTGGAGAGCAGAACAACAATTGTTTAAAAGCAGATTGTATCCCTAAACAACATTTGAATTCTGGCAGCAAAGAAGGGTTAGTCTATCCCACTGAACACCAGAACAGAAATTCAGGTAGGCAGAATGCAATTATCCCAATTTGAAATCAGGCATAACACTGGGGATGCTATTGTGAAAATTACCACAAGGTCTTTAATGGAGGCAAATAGCCAAAAACTTAGTTTTATTTCTCCTTCTGACCTTTCCTATAGCACAGTCAACTCCAAAAGCCTGGCAGAAACACAACTTTGTTACTGACTTGAAGTCATGGTACTGTTCACTAAGGCACAAACCGGCTGCTTTTCCCCAAGTGGGTGTCCCGTCTGAGGACTGATACACGTGTGGTTTGCTGAACTCGTGATAACTGACTTCCTGCAAGGGGAAGATGAACAGAGAAATAAAGGTTTGCTTTGTACAGCTACACTGAGACTTACTTGGGCTAAAAAGCAAGGAGAGTAATACATGTGGAAATTTGTGAAGGGCGCAAATAAAGGCAGTAGATCCTCTCCCGCTGAGCTGAAGAGTCAATCAAAAGCTAAAATAGGCAGGCCAGCATCGTAAAATACTGGCAAGCAGAAATAACAGCAGCCCCAATGCAAGACTCCATCACAAGCTTTATGGCTGTGAATGCTCCCACTGAAGTCAATGGGACTTAACTGCTCATGGGCATATGCTTAAAAAATGGCTTCAGGCATGGCCAGTCACAGAAGCAGAACACTTGTGGAGCTGAGATGTTTCATCTCAGTGGGATCTCAGTGCTTAAATAAGTACTGCATATAATCATAACAAGGCCTACAGTAGTTATTTTCTATACAACGAGACCTCTTGCTCTCTTTTTTTTTTTTTATTTTTGCTTTTTTTTTCTTCCATTTGGTGGTGATTGGACTGTATTTGTCCAAATCACTAAGTCTTCTCCTCTTTTCATGAAACGCAATCAATGGCATGTTTTGGAGAAGACAAAGAGGCTTGCTATGTTGATAAAACAGAAAGAAAGGGCTACAGGATTATACAACCACCAAAAATGTCTATGAAAGCCCGCTTGCTCTCTAGAGACCTTTGTAACAATGTCTGTATCTTGCTTATTCATTTCATTAAAACTTTTTTTTTTGAAAATACTGCTGGGTTATATGGAGGACTCTTGAACTAAAATCTGAAAATAAACAGAGCTCTGAGGTTTGATAGAAAAGCTCTGATAGCAGGAGCTATCATCTACTGTTCAAGGTATTTCATCTTTAGTGACCTGAACACGTAATAACATGATATCTCTTCTGAGACCGAAGTCACAGAGAACTGAGGTTACTTGGTAACAGGTCAGAATAAACTTTCTACCTTTTAAGTCTTCTGAGAGCATCTTTTGAGTGTGCCATATTTGAAAATTATTTTATACCTATTGTTTGTTTTGTAGGTTGTCCTGGTTTTAGCTGGGATAGAGTTAATTGTCTTCCTAGTAGCTGGTATAGAGCTGCGTTTTTGAGCTAGGTATGAGAAGAATGTTGATAACACACTGATGTTTTCAGCTGTTGCTAAGTAGTGTTTAGTCTAAAGTCCAGGATTTTTCAGCTTCTGATGCCCAGCCAGCAAGAAGGCTGGAGGGGCACAAGGAGTTGGGAGGGGACACAGCCAGGAAAGCTGACCGAAACTGGCCAAAGGGGTATTCCACACCATGTGATGTCATGTCCAGTATATAAACTGGGGGGAGTTGGGGTGGGGGATCGCCATTCGGGGACTAACTGGGAGTCGATCAGTGGGCAGTGAGCAATTGTATCATTTGTATATTCCAATCCTTTTATTATTACTGTTGTCATTTCATTAGTGTTATCATTATCATTATTAGTTTCTTCTTTTCTGTTCTATTAAACCGTCCTTATCTCAACCCATGAGTTTTACTTCTTTTCCCAATTTTCTCCCCCATCCCACTGCTTGGGAGGGGAAGTGAGTGAGTGGCTGTGTGGTGCTTAGTTGCTGGCTGGGGTTAAACCATGACATAGGTTCACAAAAACTTAAGATTACGGAGCATGCTTTCCCTTGATTTTATCCCCAAGGGTTTTGTAAACTACTGTGTTTTAGTTTTGCTTAAGTGAGGTTAAATTTTTTATAGTATGAGAGGGTTTGAGGCTTGTGTAGTATCTGTGTTAGGAACACACTTGTGAAATATCATCAGGAAAGGAGGGGACTTGTTATGAAAGGAGAGATCTAGTTGTGTGTTATAATTCTCTTGCAGTGCTTCTAAATCCCTGACATTTAAAATGAGACAAAAGTTTGACCCCATTCCTACCACCTTTTTTTCTATTGGCAAAACAGTATAGGATGCATAATGGATTCTTGGACTAGAATCCACATGAGGAAATTATAATCTGGGGCTACGATGGCTAATGGATTTTTTTGTAAAAGGAACATGTTGATGTAAATTATGTCAGATAATTTTATAAGTATTCTATCTAGAAGGCAGGAAACTGCATCACATTTTTTATAGCATACCACATAACCAGGTTGACATTCTAAAAAAGACATGGTTTGTTTCAGTCCTGTGCCTTTTTATTATCACATCTTATTACGTTATTGTTTGAGATAAAAATCACACCTTGGGCAGTTGAATACACTCAGTTTCACCTCCTCCCTCACAGGTGTCCCTCGAGGTACATTGTTATGTTACAGTATCACACTCCTTGTCATATCTTATTGCTTACTTGCAGATTGTGGTAATATTTTGAATCCTGACAGAGTGGGCACAGCCTCTGAGCATCAGCACCGGTTTGCACTAATGTAATGTGCCACTGCACCAGTCCTAAAGACAACAAAAGCAAAAAAATCTGCAAAAATGTACTGAAGACATCTCTGGGAAGTTCATGCTGCCCACTCTGCATTATCTATCTATTTATCTAATTTAGGACTGACTGCAAGAGCAACCTCCCTGTCACCTTGGCGCTACTGCCAAGAAAACAATTCGGACCACATGAAAAACTTTTAGGTTCAGTAGCTTTTAGGGTTCAGTGCACTCACTGATAGACACCAAGTCTCGGCCACTCTGCTGTGTGGCTGCTGGGGCTGGAGGAACAGCGGCGGTGCAGGCTGAAGAAGGGGTGACCCACGTCCCTGGGTGTTCCCTGAGCAGCACTGGGCAAACCAGAGCTGGAAACTGAGGTTTCTCTGTAGTGAGTGAGGGGGGAGAGGCAATTTCTATTTTTCTTCCACTGTGAAGGCCAGATAGAGGACTGAAGGGGTGGTGTGGTGGAGGTGGTGGTGGGGAATGTTGCCTGTTGTTGGTTAGTGGGTTTGAAGAGGTGAGATTTCAGAAGGAAATTCGAGATTTGGGATGTGAAGGACAGTATAAAAAAAGAGAAGAGATAACAATCTCTCCTGTAGTCCAGGTACTTTATGCCAAGTGAAAGGACATAATGATGCCTGCAAAAAAGGTCAGAACAGTAAAGGGGAACTAAAACTCAGAATTTCCTACTGGACAAGTGACAGAAGTCGATCTTAAAGACTCCATCTTGGATTGAGTATAGCAGATGCTGCAACAGTGGAAAGGAGAAGTAGTGCTGAAACATGTAATGTGGGAAGACTTGCAGCAGCATCCTGGGTGGGGATATCTGGGATGTGCCCTTCATGTTAGCACTCTTTTGTGGACAAAGGCCCATAAGCTTCAAGGCTGGTTCAACAGCCACAAAGCAATCAGTGCTGGGCAGGAAAAAATGGCCTGGGCACCTTCTGGAAGGGTCTTAATGTCTCTGGCCAGTAGGAGCCAACAGATTTGGGATACAAAATGTAGAAGTACAGATATTCAGCCTGTGCCTAGGAGAGTTGTATCTTAGGTAAGTGTAACACAGCCACAGTGACCTGTGTGACAGTCTGGATGTGCAGCTGCAATTTAGAAGGTGCTGAGGGTTGCCTAAGTGATTTTAAGGGTCTCTTCAGCCTCTGAAGCAGGAAGATTGCAGAAGTGCTTAAAATGGCATAGAGCCATACCTGAGACCTTCCGATGGACTTCAAATGTGTAAGTGTTGGCAGCAGCAGGGGCTGTGTGATGGAAAAGATCGCCTCAAATGAGCAATTTAGGAACATGAAAAAGCAGCTTCTCTGGGGCAGGAGAGAAGAAAGAAAAGCTTTCACAAAAAAAAAAAAAAAGAAATTGTCAAATCATAAGTACATTAACGTGCTTTAGCAGTATTAAAAAAAAATCAAGTTTTGAAAATGGGCCAAATTTGCACACTCATTTTTCATTCAAAAATTTCAAGCTACTCTAATGAATAAAAATGAGACTGCCAAAGTCAACAAACATGAGCTGTTCAAACTTTAGCTTAAGTCTCTAATGCAGCTTCTTAAAAGGATGGTTGATTGAAGTGACCACATAGCTGGGACATGTGTGATTTTTCTCTTCTTTCGAGCACTTCACAAATTGATTTCTACTTTTGATTTCACTTAATTGCAGCTGTTAGAAGACCCGCTGATGGATGAACTATCACAGAGAAGGATATGGTCTGGGGTGTACTATATAGTAGAGATTTAGCTGTATAACCCCCAATTAATGCTGAAAGAGTTGTTCACTTGGGTCCCTGGGACACCAAGTATAAACACAAGAAAAATCTCAATGTATAAAGCAGGGCTTGCTTTTGTCTAGCTTCATGCACATATCCACAGTCATTTTGAGTCTGATTCTGCTCTGCTTATCTTTGTTACGTAGTACCTCTTTTTTTATAATCAATAGAATTTAAATATGTACATTTTCATTTGGCTGTGGTTTGATTTGTTTAAAAATAAACTTGGTATGCATCAACTGTCCTGGCTGCATTCAAGCGAGGAGGTTGTGCCAGTGCTGACTGTGGTCATGAAGGAACTTGAATAGGTGATGGAGACTCTATAACCATCCCAGCCTCAGGTTTTTACTGAATACTCTGTTTGGGAGTTGGGGGCATGTGTATTTTTCTCCCTCTTCAGTGCTTTTGTTCTTAGTGAGGAAATGAAGTTCACATCCCTACACTGGTAGCTCTCTTTCAGCTGCTTTGTAACCTCTTTTCATGGGCATGCAGGAGAGTTCACATTCCAACAAATGCAGGGCAGCTGTAAGTTATTGCATAGTTTCTGAGGAAGGCTAATGTTGTTTGAAGATTTCCTTACTGTTAACCTCAGCCAGCTTTATCCATTCATCTAGCATGGAAGACACCCATGCACACCACAGTTGTGTATTTTGTTTTGGATTTAAACACTGTTGATGTGCATGCAAATAGTAAGCAGCTAATGGATCTCAAATGATCAGGGAGCATGCTCCTGCCCAGACTTTGGGAGGCATAGGTAGGTAGGCTGCTCAACAGATGTGAGAGATGTGGGACTTCACACGACATATGCAGCTCTTCTACCATTAATCAGAAGGCAGAAATAAACATGGCCCCACAAAGTTTAACCTACTTGGCAACACTGCTTGAGGCAGGAACAAAGGTTTAGCCATCCTGTTGGGATTTGTCCTGACACTATTATGCACTTCCAAGTGTAGGAGGTCATATGAGTCCGTCTGAAAGGGCAGGAAGGCTGGCTCGGACCCTGCCCAGCAGAAAGAGCAAAGATGCAGTCATTGCAAAACCCCCTTCTTTCTTTATTTTCTTTTTTTCCCTCTCTCTCACTCATACACTTTTTTTTTTTCTTTTTTTTTTTCCCTTTTTGGGTCACACATGTCTGCAGGCCACAAAGAGTTGAGAAGCAGCCTGGGAGATGAAGAGCTTATGGAAATGAGCTCTCCTCCTCCTCCTCGTGTGGACTGCTAATCCTGATTCAACAAGATTTTTAATTCCCCCTCCGTGGCTGTGCAAACAATTTGCTGATCCCCGAGAGTTTCTCCAATCCAAGGCTGGAGTAACTCTCAGGTGCAGCTGTGAACAGGATTTTGGTTAAAGTCAAGTTCATAAATATTTGCCTAATAAACCAGACTCTTTAAGTGCCAAATAAAACAAGCCCTGACTGGGGGGTGCAGGGAGGCAGAAGGAGGGAGAGAAAAATACCCCTAAGTTTTTAAATGCTCATTTAAATACTTTTCAGTACTGCTGATATTTTATGTAACACTGGCCTTATTTATGTATTTATGTATTTTGCTTTGATGGGGGATTATTTTTCTCACTGCAGTCTTCTTTTGATTGATGCAGTGTGCCTGCTCACTTTCAGATATGGTTGGAGAAGAAGCAGCATAAGTTGGGTGACTGTATTTAAAATGTGTAATACAGAATGGTTTTAAACTTTAATATTTCATATAGACATTTAGTTTTACAAGTAATTTATTTTGTGAGATGCAAGTTTCTGCCTGGACAGTGTTGATTTTGAGTAACTTGATGTTCATTTCCCACCTCTGCATATTAATATTATTTGGAATGTGTGGTTTCCAAATACCTTATCACTGTTGGATTCTTTAATGGCCGTGAAGGAAATAAAGTGAACTCCTTTATATCAAGATATTGTTTTTTTCCTTGTGATGACTTTAACCAATATATTCTTCAACAAGAAAAACAGCACCATCTACTATAGGAGACAACTCTGTTAATCATGAAAAACATTAGATATAAGACTGAATAATTTGTAAAATCATGACTGTTTCCCAGCTAAAGTATATACGGCTTGAGTCAGTTTCTCAGTTGATATAAATGAACATTCCTCCATCAACTTTAAATCAACTTTGTCAATTTACACCCATTGAGAATCCTGCCCCTCCCTGATTTTTTTTTTTTTAATTTGGCAAAGAAAAAGTCTCATTTTAAAAATCAGATGCCTCTGAAAGTTAGAATCTTAGTAAAGAGAAAAACAAGCAAACAAAAAATCCCCACTTCAAGTCCTTGAAGAGAGTTGACATCTTCTCTCTTTGATTGCAGTACATTTAATTGAACTTCTAGAGTGATTCTTCAGAAAAGAGCAGACCAAATGTATTTAGATTTGCCACTGAGTTACTTCTTTTTGAAGGCAGATCTCAGCAGGTTTTGAACGAGGACAAAAAAAAAGAAATATTGAATTTAATGATGCATATTGTACCAATATTTTTTGAAGAGAGGGACACAAACAGTACTTATCTGTAGGGGAAAGGTAGTGAAATGTATCTGTGAATCAAAGGTGTCCAGGACTTTGTTTTATTCATCAATTTTATGCCACCAAACAGATATACCTAGTAAAAGATCTATTTAAAAATATTACAGGAGTGCTGGGAGAGGAAAAATATGCTTCTACCACTTATGCCTGCTACATTTAAACCTTAATTATGCATGCTTAATATTTCCAATTCTTCTGCGTTTAAATTTCAAATATGCTTAGATATAGAAATAATTGTGACATGTCAGCTGTCTCAACATGGACTGGATCAGTAATGGTACTTAGCATGCATAACATTGCTTAACAGAAATTATCATTATTTTATTAGATTTGAAGGTATTAAATGCTCATAAATATATGTTAGTCAACATCTCACTCTCTTACTTTTTTAACTAGAGGGAATATTGTGTTTTTATTTAAAAAATAAAAACAGTACTGATGACTAAACATTAGTTGTGGTTTGACCTTGGTATCTTAGGAAAAGCAAGTGAGTCTGGGACTTGGTCTAGTAATGAAAAGTGGTTTCCATGGAAATCTAAGTAAAGAGGAGTCAGGTTACATCTGTCTCATTCCTGCCATGACTTCTAGGACTTGGTAAAAGCTCTAGGTTAATGTAAGGTTGAGTTCACAACTTTCAACAGTACAAACCTGATCTGTAATGTTTTAATGGTCATATGATTCTCTGAGAGAACCTTCACCTGTATTAATATTGTTGTTTCATGGAATAAAATTACGTGAAAAAGGTAAAATGTACCATACTTAGATACAGCTAACATAACTCAGGATCATAAATGGTAAAATACATGACAGAAAATTGCAGAAGTCCTAGCATTCATATCACTAATTAATGTTTTTTTTTTTCAAAGGAAAACATTTGTATTTTCTTTCTGAAGGAATGTGGTTGTGAGATTCACCTCCCTCATCACTAATGACCATCAGTTCTGGAGCTGGTGTTGTTCTAGGCAGGCTGCAGAAGGCAAAATGCAGACCTGTTGATTTCTTCTCTGCTAACTTATGAGGCCAAACTTTTCATGTGTCAATAAATAGAACAGTTCCTGCCAACTCACGTGAGCAAAATGAAAAAGACTTGGACTTTCATTAATGAAAGACATCACATTAAGTAGCGTAAAATATGTAGCAGGGAGCTTGAAATTCATGGGACTATATAGAGCAGTGAACACACTGCAAATATCTCTTCCCAGGTTCCTGCTTTGATGCTGATTCTCTATCTTTTTATAATTGGAATTGCCACATCACTACTGGATAAGAGAAGAAAGAGCCCCTCTGAGCACTTGCACCAGTCTCACACTGCATTGACATTTATCCAGAAGAACCTAACAACCTTGCTTCTCCTGCTTGGAGGTTTGCGTTTCAGAGCTGGTGCTTCTCAGCTCATGTACTGCTGAAGACTTCTGTGGAGCAGCAGGGTGACCTTTACTTTCTTGAACCGTCACTTCCACATGGAAAGTTGGTGCTTACCACCCCTTACTGCTTGTCTTCAGGGTTTTTTTCAATTTGATTTCTGATCAGTGTAATGATATCAATAGTTAGGTTTTACCCTGAGAGCTCCAGTACAATTGATACCTTTGAAGTTCAGTTCATTGTGCTTTGGTACATTTTGCCCTGATCAATTTATTATGCCACCTTTGATAGGAGCTCTTGCTGCCACTGCAATGCCTTAGAAGGCTATTCCCACCTCCTTTTCCTACCCACTGCCCTCTAGGAATGTTTTGCTCTATCTCACTTTTTAATTAATTAATAGTTCTCTGGAGACCTTGAGTACCCTTTTGTTGCCTCTCTTGACCTTACAAAATTAAATGTCTGCTTGGGGTTTTCTAAGTTTCTTGGTGGCTCAGGACGTGTCATTATTCAGCCAACATTTCTGACTTTCCCCAAGTCATCTTCATAACCGCACTGCATAAGGTTTAACTAGAATCACAGAATAATGTAGGTTGGAGGGAACGTCTGGAGGTTATCTGGTCCAAAATACTGGTTAAAGCTGAGCTAACTTTGATGTTAGATTCTATTTCTCAGGGTTTTGTCCTATACTCTATGACCATAAGCCTTTTAATAAAGTTAGGAGACATAATCAAAGTGGAGTTAAAACAGTGGTGACTCTGGAAAGGCAGATGTAAAGGTGTAGGCCGTCCTCTTTCCACCAGCATATTAGATCCTTGTTGCTCCATGAACCTAACTGCTGAGTGAGGAAGTTACCCCATTCACCTGCTCCTAATGGTAGCTCTGAACATGGAACTTCAATGACTGTTTCGGTCAAGAAAGTGATCTTTGAGATCCTTGATGATTCATAAATCTCTGCAGACCCAAGTGGCATTTTAAGAATTCTAAAAATAAATTAGAAAAAAGAGAACAAAAAAAGAAAACAAAACCAAAACCAGACAGAAGCATCCTTATGTATTCTGTGGCTTTGGAAATCAGGGCACTTATTTAAGTGCTAACCGAAAGCACCCACATTTGAAAATACAGGTCATAACTTGATAAAAAAAGTGACACAAATCTCTTTTGCTAGAATTATAATGTGCTAGGCAAACAGTACACCCCCAAAATTAAGCCATCTGCTTAAATAAGGCCTCATGGACTGTGTCTCTCTACACATATTTGTGTGATCCCACTGAGGGCAATGGGTTTTCACAGGTGTCACAGATCAGTGTTTGGCTCTGTGAGCCCCCCAAATTGGAAAGATCTCTATCCCAGCCTGCATTCTTGTTCATAACAATAATAGAGTTTCCTGGTGTTTTGGGACCTGTTAGGTTTTGTTGTCTTTTTCTCCCCATTTTGTTACTTGCTGAGGAAATACATTACAAATAAAGCTACAAATAATATTCAGGTTGTGGCACCTTGGAGAGAGCTTTCACAAAACATCACGGAGGAAATAGGCGCACACAAAACCTGTGAAGAAAATACAGTAGGTTGTACATACACTTCTCCCACTCATTGTTTGCAATTTGCGCCATTTGTGTCAGTGTTTGTAGGCAGCCCTAGAAAACAAGGCACTGCCTCACTGTGAAACGTAGCCTTGGGACTGAAACTATTGAAGAGCTCATGACTCCACTTCCTCTCCTCGGCTTTACTTGCTTATAAAACCCCGTGTGATGGAGAGTGCAATTCTACCACTGTCCACTTATCCTATGCTTTCACTGGAGTTTTATGCAAACTTCCCTGACCATCCATATAGAAAATCTTCTGGCCTGCTCCTGGAAATGCCTTTAACAGCTGACACAATTACAGTGGGTTTCAGCCTGAATGCTGCTCCAGCCCCCCGTGTGACCCACTGGCTTGTGGTGGGAATGTAGCCCAAATCCCTTCACTCCAGTTCAGGAAAAATTGGGATGTGAACCTGGGTGTCCCACCCTCCAAATGAGTGTCCTCTCTCTCCCTCTGCTGTTAACTAGAGAATAGTGAAAAAAATTCCCATTCAGTTCTCATGATGAGAGAGTTCTTCAGTTCTACAGACCAAGTTATAATAAAATAAAATGTGTAAAAGCAGAAAAATTCGGATGAAAACTTGCAATAGTACACATTTTGAGGGAATACTTGTTTGCTTGTTGTTTGGATAGGGAGAGTAATTATGATGTGTTGCAGTGAATTCTCCATTCAAGAAAGCCTTTTTTGTTTTTTCAAGTATTTAATTTGAGAAAGACCTAAGTCCTGCAATGTGTCTTAGATGATCACAATAAACCTTTCTGACCTTGAAATCTAAAGTCTTGATTGAGGACCATGCAACTGCTGACCTGGAGCAAGACCTCCTCTATTATCTTCTCCAGTCAATCTCTTGCTGGATGCACCCTGCCCACATGTTAAAGCATATTTGCTTTCATTTGACACTTTTGCAAATTACAGAGTTACCACCTCAACTCACAGGCTCCTGACAGCAACTGCAAGAGGAAAAAAAAATTTAGCTCAATTGCATATGTGAGTTTTTTTATCAATCTAGCCTTAGGTGTGCAGGGATCTTATGCTCATCAAGTGTATTCAAGTATGCATTTTAGAACTGGCACTTTACAGAGCTAATTTTCCTTGTCAAAGCAAGCAAAAGCAATTATATAATGTAAACATTTGATTCACTTTCATTGTGTAGACTGTATTTTTGTTAACCCCACATTCTTAAAAGCACCTTAATTTCACTGGAAAGTGTCTGCATTTGTGTAAAAAATATCAGGTTGATTCTCTCCATTGGTGCAGTCTTGTTGCTCCCAGTGCCACTAATAGGAGTTAAGCATGTGTATCATGGGGCTAATATTCAATTGATGGGTTGATCTTACAAATCGTTTGGAAAATCCCTATCCCTGCACTCAGCTTCTCTGGTATGTCTATGCAGTGTGAAGAGTTTTTTAATTGAAAAACATATTTCCACCATTCAGTACTCAACTCTACATTTCAATGTAATGCACCTTGTAAAGAGATTTATTTATGGAGCAGATGCCCTCTGATGGAAGCTAAAAATCAGTCTTAAACTGACCTTATCCTGGTTCATATTACAGAAACCATTAGCTTGTTTTATCACTGGTTTGCTATGAAAAGGCTCTGGGGCATTACAAGCATTCCCCATGCTCCCCCTGTTCCTCTGTGTCTCTTTGACATTGTGCCACCCCATTGTTTGGAAATTAAAATATGCAGTGTTCCCTGCACTGCATGCAAACAAATGAGTGTTCATGCAACCCATACAAAATAATGGTGTTGACCTTGTTAATAGAAAGATATCCTCCATCTAAGAATAACTTCCTAGTGCAGCAGAGAGCTACTAAATGCCTGCCTGCCTTATAGACATAAATAAGAGAATAATTTAGGTGAACTTCTTCTCTAGCAAAAACTGTATTCCAGCCTACTGAAGGGATAGCAGACAGTTCTTGTCTGTAGTAAATGCTGTACCATGGCCATCATCCCTGTGTGCATCCTGTATTTGTACAGAAAGAGATTTAGAAAAGCCAACACCTGTGGCTGAAAAACAGACTGGGATGCCGTTCTGAGCCACGTCACCACAGTCAGCCCTGTGTACTCTACCTGTTTACACCCCAGCAGTGTCTAAGTGACTCCTGTATTCCCATTTTAAGAAAGATCAGACTCTAGGGTCCTTCCTGGAAAGATCCTGCTCTCTTGCTTGCCTGAACTCTTTCCCACTGTAAGGGTTCTTCATGGACAGACAAGAGTCTGTTTGCACCAAACATGCTGCAAGGATGCAGCTATGAAGCATTGCGTAGAAGGATTGCGCTGCTTCCAACCATATGCCAACACTCTCTGTTCCTCACAAGAGCAGACTGTAATCTGGGTAATAGCATCTTTTCCTCGGCTAACAATTCTTATTTTGGGTGGAATTCAGACCAGTGCAGAGGCCTCGAGAACTTAATTGGTGCACAGGCCCTTTCCTAAGGCTCTTCAAATAGTGCTGGATTTCACCCTTAATGAAGTATTGAGTGGGCTGCCTATGAGTCTCAGGGGAAAATGTATTGGAGAGCTCTGGCACCATTGCTCCCACTTTATGTAAACCCACTCCAGCTTGCTCCATGCTTCTGGCTCAGTGCCTAGCTTTGCAGACAAATGTCAACCTGCCAAATATCTTCCATTTGCATTCCAGCCCATTTCAGAGACCATCCAAACCAAACAAAAAAAAAAAAAAGAAAGGGGAGAGGCATTGACTTGTCGAATTTCCTTCCTTGATCCCTTAGGGAAAGGGGTTATTACTGAGTGTTGTTGCACAGGCACCACCGTGAAGAATACGTGAATGGGAGGGTGGGAACAAGGCAGAAAAAATGTCTTTAAATCATAAAACTGTCACTGAGCTTAAAAACATAGAGCAACATTTCAGTCTCAAAGCTGATCATGTAGGAACTGTTGTACATGTTATGGTTTCTAAGGGACTTCTTCAAAGGCTATACTTTTTTCCTTCTGCATTCGTCAGGTAGCAGGCATAGTTTCTGGTGGACAAATTAATAGATTCATAGGAAAGTTTACTTCTTGATATATGAACATATAGAAATGTGTAGAGTATTAATCTGCAAATATAAAAAAGGGTTTAAAGCACCATTATGGGTATCGTAAGCTAGTAGCTGTAGTGTTCCTGCACGAGGGAGGCTCTTTAAAGGGCAATTCTCAGGAGAAACTAATTCACATGCTCTGAATAGTCCTCTTGAGCAGCTCAGCTGGCTAGATAAGGAATTGAGGGAGACCAGTTTCCTAACTGAGATAGCTAGAGTTTACCGCTGGGGAAATGAGCCTAAAAGCCTTACTCATCTTTTCAGTAGAAGGAGGAATAAATGTTACTGCAGGACCGTGGCTGCATACATTATGTCTGACAACCAAATGCAAACGAGAGACATTTGTCAGGCTTTGGAGCTGGCACGGGGCACCACGCTGGATATCTCTGAATCAGACAAACTAGAGAATTGGACAGCTATGGGGGAGAACCACCGATACATGCTATAGTTGCTTTCATGGCTGAGCATTTGATAAGAAATGGAGCTGCTAACTCTTGCAATGACCTCGTGCACCTGGCCTGCACTTACGGGGAGCTGGTGCTTGTGTGCAGGAAGGTGGAACTTGTGCCGTCGTGTCGTGTGAAGCTGTAGGAGGCAGCAAGATAACCTACCTCGGCTTCTGCAATACATCCCGTTTGCATTTGCTTCCTAAACACCAGTTCTACCTAGACCCCGTTATTGTTGAGCTGATGGGATGGGGATCCAGTTCAAGTCACTTTATGTTTCTGAAAACACAGTGATAGCCAGAAAAGAAAGTCCTGGGTGGATTTGGTGAATTCTTGTTAATGCCTTTTAGTACACTCTCTGAAAAACCTCAAGACATCTTCTTCTAAAGGGAAACAGCACAACTGTGCCTCACAGACAGGCATCTGGGGGCTTGTGTGAACTTACCGGTTATCCTCTACCCACGTGAAGCCATTCCCTGACAGTCACTGCCCTTTTTCAAACTTTACTCTGATAATTAAAATATTAGCATGGGAAACAGACTTCATCACCTCAGACCACTGCAAGTAAAGATGATTATGTTGTAAACCAACATCACAAAAGCTGAACAAAAGCCACATGCCACCAATAGCTAAACAAAGTGACTTCCTACTTAAAAGCACCATAACACATGCATAATTAGCTAATTAAGCTACAAAATAAATAATTATCCAGTATAAGAGTGAGAGGAGGAAAGAGAAAAAGAGTTAAAAGGTTACACACAGGCACATTGTTTTCCTCTGGAAAGATAATGAAATTGTTCCACCAGGAACTCACCAGCTTTATTTGTGCTTTTCATTCAGGACTGTCTACTGAATGGTTTGCTAATTACACATATCCACTGGAAATGGCAGTGGCTGTTAGCTGTGATCTTTCTGGGTGATGAACAGCCTGCCTTGTCCACCCCTGCTGCAGATTTTTTTCTTTCTTGAGAAATTGCATAGGAGTGCTTAAGAGCCAAGAGGTGCCTGGCTGTCACGGCTGGGGCTGTGCGTCAGGAGATGGCTGTTCGGGTCTCCCCAGGCTCCCTGTGTGGTCTTTGGCAGGTGGCCTGGGGCTAGATTCAGGCAAGAACTGGGGGCCCTTGAATTCGGGCAGAGCCCCCTTCCAGCTCCTGCTCACCTACCACCTCCCCAGTGTTCCTCATGTCCCAAAAGGGAGATCCCCCTGTGCTTCCAGCTCTGCTGCTGGGCACTCCACCAAGTGTCTTAGTCCCAAGTAGCTCAGCACCTAATTCATGCCCAGCTGGATTGAGCTCTACAGGTGAGGTTTTATTTTGTGTGTGGTCCCCTTGGGGGCTCAGTCTGCCGGGGGGTGATCTCGGAGGGCGCACAGCCTCCGGAGGAGCAGTGCCACCGCTCCTGCTGCAAACCCACAGCTCTGGACCCGAAGACCTGGGCTGAGTTTCCTGCTCTGCCTGAGAGCCTTTGAACCCACCGCTCAAAAACAGGGGAAAGGCGGTGAGGGAGGGGTGCTCGCCCCATCTTTGCTTGGAAGCTGTTCCACTTTGCATCAAATGATTACAGATTCATTAGAGAGATAGGGAGATAGGCAGATAGCAAGACCAAGCACGACTCTCTGGTGGTTTGGGGCCCTCACCTGGAAGGCGGGGGGGGGCAGACCCAGGCTGCCGTCCCTGCTCTAATGACTATTTAAGTATTTTATCCAATGGCTGTTTAATATAAACCACATAAACACTCATAGAAACAAGAGACTGGAGCCCAG
The DNA here is from genome assembly GCF_000737465.1 of Haliaeetus leucocephalus. Lineage (NCBI taxonomy): Eukaryota > Metazoa > Chordata > Aves > Accipitriformes > Accipitridae > Haliaeetus > Haliaeetus leucocephalus. The sequence continues at coordinate 14,995,513 of NW_010973368.1, read as the reverse complement.
GTTTCCTCCCTTTCAGGTGAGTAGGATAGAGATTCATGCTCAGTCTTGCTTTCTCTCTTTGGCCAAATGAATCTCTAAATGTTTCTTGCAAAGCGAAACAGATTCAGAGGGAGGGACTGAAAGCTCCTGCAATGGCTTCCCAGCTGGGAGCGGCTGGTGGGAATTGCTCCTCCAAAGACAGGAGCATCTCCCAGCTCCAGCGTGGGTGCTGTGACCCTGCCTTGCATGGGGATGGGCAGGCGGGGAGACAAAACAGAGTGGGGAATCCCTACCCTCTCCCTCTGCCCTCTGAAGGAAGAGTGCCTAATCCAAAGGGAAAGGTGCACTTTGGCCCCAGTCAAGACACAGAAAGCCCCGCAGAGGGTGGATCTGTGCTCCTAGCGCTGTGGTCCCAGGCAGGGACATCTTATGAAGGCTATATCATGGGACTGGCGCCAAGAAATGCACCCTTGTGCCACCAGATGCTGCAGAGCTGATTTCCCTTGCACAGGTACCCCTCCATCTCCTTGTGCCTCACTTTCTCCTGAACATATTTCTCCCACTGGTTGTACAGCCTGTTTATTTTGGTGACTACTTCTCTTACAGTGAAGATGTACACCTCCCAGCAGTGCAAAGTGCTCATTTCAGTCAAAGCTTTCTAGGTATTTTCAGACTTGATAATAATAATTAGTAAAAAAGAATCCTCTCCTCGAAGCAAAATTCTTAGAAATTTAGAAATAGGGTACAGAGGGCATGTTTGGGCATTTTGTTTCAATATGGGTTAGTAGTCAGGCTGGAGCTAGATTTAGCAAAAGAAGATCTGACCCTGAAGATTTGTTCACTAAGCTGTAATCACCAGCCTGAGACTGCTAGCCTAAATTATCTTCTTACAGCACTTATTTTGATTTGGCCTAAATGAATTGACTCTATGGTAAATAGATGCATATGGAGACATAGGTTTCTCTTAATAAAATAGGGTACTAAAATATTATGGCAAAATGTTTATCTGGGTAGTGAGATCATACACTTGCCTAGATTCATTCACTTGAGTACTGAAATGTTTTCTCAAATATCCCCTAGTGCATATCTGGCAAGATCTCAAAACATTCTTAACGCAAATTGTCTTTGGTCAATAAATACCAGAACAGAAGTGTCCTAGAGGAGAAGATTTATGATATGAGCAATACAAACACACCCATAAATCAGGACAGGAATGCTTTCAGGTAGCACAGTCGGCATTTATGCAAATCACAGTAAAGGCAAAAATACACGTATAGGACTTTTAACCAATGACTTACCTTTCAGCAACTCACATTAACTAAATAAAATCCCAGCATTTTCTTAGGAAACACATGGACATGATCTCAGCTACCTTGACTATATTGTTTTATCTGTAGATAATACATTTTCTTCTTCTTCCTTAATTTCACTGAGTTGGTGAATTGGATACTTCAGATTTGTAATTAAAATATCAACAAGATTGCAAGGAATTGCAGTCTTAATTCATTGCAAGCCTGCAATTTATGCAGAGGACATTAAACTATTAATATTGACAGTAAGTTGCCTGTTGCCCCCTTTCTTCTTCCCCTGGACAGCCTTAGCTCTCCCAGTCTGGCACATATATTTAGGGCAGTGCAGGCAGTATGACCATAAGGGGTGTGGGGGGGTAGGTGAACAGCAAAGTCGTTACAAACAGAAAGAATTGTGTCTAAGGTGCAAGGGAAACAAGGCAATGCACAAGGTGGGTAGCGACTGGGCTGACTGTGGTGGAAAACAACGCACGCTAACACCAAGGAAAGCTCAGCCGCCCATCAGGACCTAAGGGAGATTAAAGCAGGTGTGCATATTAATGCAGGGCACATACAGGCAAAGGGACTAGGTAACTGGCTTTGCAGTTCCAGCATCTCTCACACTCCCCTAATTCTTGTGTTATCATCATGTGATACATGGCTCTGAAGCAGAACATAGTCACATGGCAACCCTATATTTTACTGCTTGTGGGTAATTTTCTTGTCCTGTCAGAATCGAGTAACTTTCTCTTTGCTATCAATATGTGGTCTAATGCATATATCATGTCAGTGCTGCACCAGGCTGACATACGCATTAGATGCACTGACAGTAAACAGGAAGTAATCCAAAGTTATTAGGCAGGAAAAATATAAAGAAGCCTGTAAGCTCTTACGCCGCAAAGCTATCAGCATCTCAAAGATTTTTTTCTTGTTGCTTCTTGATGTTGAGGACTATAAATATACATATTAAAAAGCTTTGTTTTCATAATCTGTAAAAGCAGGAATAGCTACAGACCTCCCTGCTGAAAAGACTAAGGGCCTAGGTGAATTCTCATTTCACTGAAGCTGGTGTCAAAGCACCCATTGGCTACCCTGAATCTGTCCCCGATTAGCAATGTAATAACTTCAACAGCTTTGGAAAAGAACTGGAATCTCTTTTACTATCTCCCTACAAATTCACATTTCTCCTCTCTTGTAGGCCTCCATATTCTCCCGGCTGGTAACTTTTCACAGTTGGAAACTGCGTTGTAACTCTAAAACTGTTTATAAAGTTATAACAATATAACTTATGCTGCTTTATCTGTAATCAACTATTTTTCTCCTCTTTCGGATCACTATATAACTGTACAATTTTAAACAATTGTCGCTGGAAGGTGCTCCAGCTCTGTAAATATCAAGTTACCTGAAAATTTCTCTCTGTACCTCCTCCAGAATTAAGTAAATAGTCTTTAACTTGGCAAGAGCTGGTCCTGTGAAGCATTTGCGAGAGCCATTGTGACAAGGTAAGGGTGAATAAGTCCTATGGCATTTGAAGGAAGAAAGACGAGATGAGGAAAAGCAGTAATCTTCAGGCAAAGAAAAGGTAGAAGATTTGGCTGTCCCTGTAGGCACTTTGGTGTGGCCTGTCACCACAAGATCTTTCAAAAGGTAGTTTAAAGAAAAGGAATGGGAAATCTTTAGGCTTTTATTCAGGAACATTAAAATTAAGAGAGATTATTGCCCTATATCTTGTTGAGGGCAGAAAGATATTTTTATGAGGAAAGACGGCTTTTAACTTTGACAACATTATTATTCAATGGTGCCAAATCTTGTACCACATTTTAGACAGGCTAAGAGGTTTTTGTAAAATAAATTCACTTTCTTGGGCTCTTGATACCTTGGGATCTTAAGTCAGTACAACAGTAAGACAGGACAATATAAGACAAAGTAAACAAAAAGATTAGAAATGAGGAAGCATAGCCCATTTTTTCCAAAGTCCTAAATACCCATATTCCCTTACATTACCCAAAATTCCTTCCAAAATTAATATTATTGAAGCCAGACTTCCCTGGTATGAAGTCCTGAGTTTTGGAAGTCCACTGGATGCTTATTAAAGACACATTTTTTTACATTGAAAACTCTCCTTTTTCTGTGTAAAAAGGTGTGGGAGTACATTTTATGCTTGCATAGTTGAGTCCTGAACTGGAAGATAGTCATGTGCTGCCAGCACTCCATGTGAGTTAGGTCAGATTTTGATCTCTTTGTACAGGACCCATGTTTTTCATCTGGTACTGCCTACTTCACATTTCACGGTGGGGTAATTAATCATATAGGGCATGTTAATCTGTGCTCTAACGCATCAGCATGTAGGATATCTTCCATATTAGCAGCTTTAGTAAAGGACCCTTTTCCTCTTTGGAACCACTGAAGCCTGTCTCTTATCATTCACACCGTATCTGCAAGAGAGGTGGGGTATGGGGTATGGAAAGACCACTGAAACCTGTAATGATGGTGGTGAATTTGAGGCAGCCTGGGCAGCAGCCCAGTCAAAAACACAAGAAAATTAAATCAGAGTGAAACTTATTTCCATCCCAACCTTGGGCAAAGCACACTGCCCATGGCGGAGCTGAGTAGCTTTCCCAAGAAGGATAACTTGCATGCTCCAGGATGCCTGGAGCGGTTGTGGAAACACATCGAGCAAGGGCAAATTTTAGTACCCTCCCTAGTGCTATGGTGGGGCCCACCACTTACAGGTGAACTTGAGTGTTAATTTGAGAGATGTGAAATGGGTGTCCCCTTATCTGAAGTTCAGCCAAATCATCATGAGCTGGAAATTCCAGTGGCTTTAAGCCCTCACAACATTCCTGCTATTAGTGTTTTACCACAGTGGACTACTTCAAAAAAACCCCCAAATACCCAAAAAGCCATTCAAATCCCACTGAACTCTGGTGGAGAAGAGAACTGAGTGGATAACAACGCTTTGGGTTACTTTTGAGTTAAGGCATGGTATGATTCTTATTATAGTTAGGTCTGGGTAAACTGGTTCAAGTAAATGATCTTGTTGCTGTTTCCAGCTTTGCAAGCTCTTGGAAATATTTTAGCCTTTTTTTTTTCCTTTCCCTGAAGTTAGTTTAAAAAAAAAAAAAACCAAAAAAAAAAAAAAAAAAAAAAAAAAAGCTGTGCTCCTGGCTGGAGACATTTTCATGCCAACTTTCACCCTGGAGCAAATTTTTCATGCCTGAGTTATAAAAACCTCAGAAAAATAGGTGGTGATATGTAAGGTAAACATCAGAGGACCTTGAACTACAATTTTGCAAAGGGTGTTGTGAACCTGACAGGACAAAAGATTAATCAGACAAAAGCCTCTCTTCATAGCTGTTCATCTTAACAGGGCCATGGTGTCTTGTGGTGGATAGGATACAGACACAGGAGACAGAACACCTTGCTTCTGCTCATGTTTCAGCTTGCTGAGTGACCTTTAGCAAAACACAGTATCTGTAAAGGCGAATAACAAATACCCATTTTCACAAAGATCCTCAGATAAAAAATGCTGTGTAGTTTTTAAATATTGGCATGCATTAGCGTGCAGGTTTGTTCTCCAGACCCATTCCCTTTTCAGACTTTTATACTGTGGAATTAATTGCTTGCAAAAGCATAAAATATTTTTTGTTTTCTTGTGTACTTGTCCTTCTCTCTGTCTTTCTTAGCTCTCATAAACTTTCTAAAAATATGCTGAGAACGTAACTCATCCTGGGTATAATTCCAGAGATGAAGCTGCTTAGGAAGAAATCTTGTAGAAACATAAGGTGAATTCTGGATACTCTGAGTCTGGTGATAGTAAGGCATTTTTGGAAGGGACTTCTCTCTCACTTGGTTCCTATATTTTTCATGACTGACACCTGAAGTAGAGACACAGTGGCTAATGCAGGTGGCATATGCTACACATCCAGAACATTAACTGTTACGGTCATGCTTCGAAAGATATTTCAGAAAAGCAAAGTTTTAATCTCTAATAATGTCTGTGGAAAATAAAGAACTCAAAATACATTTGTAAACTGAAAGCAATAGGGTTTGTACAGCTACAGTTCTTTTCCAGGGGACTGGAATATTGCATAAGGATACTATACAAAAGAGAAGTTGAATGAAAATGCTTAACCTGTAAGGATCTTTTCTTCACTTTTCCTTCTGCTATAGACTATCACATCTGTTTAAATGTTGCAGGGAAACTGAACACCCAACTCTTTTTTTTTTTTTTTTTTTTTTTTTAAGAAAACAAACCTGAGGAATTAAAAGACTCTCAGACTTGGTTCTTATTTTATAAAATGGTTCTGTTACACACCCACTTGAACAACCCATGTGCTTATTTTAGAGGACTGTAAGAGAGGTTCAGCCCCTAAGTGTAAAGAAAAGAAAAGGAGAGATGTATCCACATCTGCTCTGTCTCATTCACAACTATTAAGGGTGGTAATAGTGGCTGATTTATTGTAAACATCAGTCTGCAGCTTATTAACACTAAATTAAATTACTTTTCTTTCCTTTGCTTATTTTTCACCCCAAAGAGAGAAATGTAGTTAGATGATTCAATGATTCACATTGATACTTTGTAACAAAATTAAAGGAAAATGAATCAAATTGCATGGATTAAGTGAAATACATTTAATGTCATTCCAAGCACAAAGAATAAGATGAAGTAAAAGTACAGTTGGTTAAGTAAACTAATTAACCATTTTCTGAGTATACTTAAATAATGAGCCATCTTTCACATGAAACAATTGGCTTCTCTGTAATTAACCAGAACACTCAGAGTGTTCTTAGTGTGTGGGTTAACCACCATGTTTGTTACTTCCTCTTCCCCTGCACACCATGTTATTCTTTGTCACTACAGCAATTCAAACAGATATATACATATATATATATTTTATGACTCTCTTACTGTTCCTTTTGCTAAAACACAACTTCGCAGCACTGAAAATATTTCTGCTTTTTCAGCAAACGATGCAGAAATATCAAGGCATTGGAACACTACTACTAATTCCAACCAAGCTCATCATGTTTTAGGAGCATGATGAAATGCAGTAAGATGTAATCATTTATGGGAAAATGAAGTGGTATTTGGAGATCGATGTAACCTTGGTAACATTTATAATATGGTGGGTTTTGAGATAATTACTCCCTAACTTTATACCACTGTTTTTCAAAGGAAATTTAATTTTCAAATACACATTCCCTTTCCAGCATGTTCAAGTCTGGTAATATAACCTTTCCTGCTATCTAGATCAGTGAGGGATGATGAGGGCAAGGGAGTAGTGCCAGCAGTTTAGAACTTGAACAACATCAGAGCCAGCTGAAATCCTAACCTCAGACTTTGCAAGTTCCTTTGTAAAACTGGAACCTCATGTTTGTGAGATGGCAAGGGGATAGGCAGAAGACATTCCCATACTCTTCTTAGGTGTCTAAGTTCAGACAATTATTTCTTTATATAGTATTTCCAAGTTTAAGCTTATTCAAACTTGCCTATTTCTCTGTCATTTTTGCCCCAGACTACGCGCAATTTAGAGTTCTTCAAGTCACAGTCTGAATGAAATCAAATAATCTTTAAACTCATTTTCAGTCACAGACTTATCAAGCATTTTTAAGTGCATGAAAAAGAACTTCTGTCATTAGCCATACAGGATTTTAGCTGATTAAGCCAGGACTTTTCTTCTAATCACAGATTTCTTTCATATTGCTCTTGTTGGCTGGATTGTGGCTTGCAAATGCTGCTAATGCAATGAACACTGGCAGTTCTCCATTTTTGACATTTCCAGAGCTCTTTCTCCAACTTCTGTGACATTTTGATGTCTGAAATGCTATCCTGTCAACATTTTTAAATCAACACATGATGTTAACATTGTACATATTCACTGCCTTCATTGGGCTTCCATTGGGGGTGAAGTTGGCCCAAGAACTTAAACAAAGGCTTGTATTAGTAAATTCTTAAGAACTAATTTCAATTACATGTTGCAGTACCAGGCAGTATTACGCAGCTGCCATTACATGAATACAAGGATGACACGAAACCCATAGCTATTCAACTTTCCTAGTTATTCTGAAATTCATGAGAAGTGGGTAAATTGGAGAAGTTATTCAGAAACAAATATATTATTTAGAAACATTTCTGTTGTATTCCATCTGATTGCCTACTGTACTGGTGACACAAAAACTTAAATGTTTTGGGTTTTTTTAATGCACCCAACAAATGCAAAGACAAATTCTTCCCCTCCCCGTGAAGTGCCAAGTTCCAAGTTTTGCACAAAAACACTGTTAAATACAACACTTTATGGTTAGTTCACTAATTTTTCTTCTGTGTAGCACATTAGCTCCTTCCATCATAATCTGTGAGATGAAAGGTACTGCTATGATATCTAACCATGGGAGTTCCAATAAAGCATACTTTAAATTAACAATAGGCACCTCTCACTCCTTTCTGTACTCTTCCATTATTTTATTGTTAAAAGAAATTATGCTTGAACAAAAGCTTGATATCATGATGCTTTGCTTTTCGGTATATGACGCAAGTCATGTCACAGTACTCTCAACAAATGGAGTTTTGCAACAGCCTTCTGGATATCATGCTGTATACACCAAATGACCAACAAGGTCACCTCTGACCGAGAGTGTCTTAAGTGCAGATTTGTTAAATTAATGAACTGTGTTGAGAATACATGCTATTCCTCTTCATGTAGTACAGTGATTCGAAAAACCCATTCATGTCGGGTGAGTCTAGGGGTTCATCCAACACAGTATCCTTTCTCAAACAGTAGCTGTAAGTGCAAGTGCAAGAACATACCAGGAGAAGACATGGTAAATGTATATGATCTTCCCCTGTCATTCTCCTCAAGCATCCTCTTATGTTCAGCTTAAAGGACTCCCTGAGCCTGATGTTGTTTGTCTCTTTAGTAACCTGCAGATCTTTCTTCCACCTCTGGAACCCATGTAAATGCTCCTCATCCTTTGCCTTTGGCAAGCAGCTCCACTGAGCTGCTATCTGCTGCATAAAGAAACACCTCTTTTTGTTTGTTTAGAGTCTGGTTTCCTTAAACCGTTCGTACTTGAAACTGGAAGATAACAAGGAATATCTGGGCCTTGCTCAACCTCTCCAGGCCACTTGGTATTTTGTAGACCTCTACCACATCCTCCCTACGTTGTCTGTTTTCCAGGCAGAATAGTCCTTGCCTCCTTAGTCATTCCTGTAGAGAAGCTATTCCATGCTCAGATCCTTCTGACCTGTGTCTGAATCTTTTCCCATCCTAACATATTATTTTTATGAGATGGGATCAGACCCTGTATAGTCATGGAATGGGCTAATCGTGGATTTCTTCTGTGGTATGATGAGGTTTTCTTTTTTGTTCTCCACTCTTTTCTTAAGGATTCTGAACACTTCATTTACTTTTGTGATGACTACTCCGCTGATATTTTTCATGGAATTGTCTTTAACATTTTAAAGACAAACTTTCTCCACTGAGTAGCAATGGTGTGAATGTAAGAGTTTTTTGCAGTGTGCTTCCCTTTATGTGTATCTACATATATCACATTTTATCACCCCTGCATTTACTCCATGTCACCTGTGAATATGTTGAGCAGTGCTGTTTTCTGCAGAATTTCGCAGGTGATCTTCATCCATTGCAAGAACAGAACATTTACTCCTAACTTCTGCTTCATACCTGTTTCAATATGTAGTCCAAATACTTTTGGTGGTTTCTGGACTACTGAGGAATTTAAGGAAAAGAAGCTTATTGTGCATAAACTTAAATTCCCAGTGGGGGTTTGATTTCTTCTGGAAATTTTGTAGGGGTTCCTAAATGAAATAAACTGAAAGCCACTGATTCAGACCATTTTGATAGGGAGTATCTTGTAAAATCTCAGTGAAGTTTTTGGCCTTTGCATCTGCTAAGCAACCAAAATGGTTTTTAACAAGCTCAACTCCCACATAGGCACTTAAATAAAAAGCAGATTTTCAAAGGTACTTAGTTCTCTGTAGTTTTTGATCATAGCATTCTGGGCCAGTTTTTCAAATAAGTGTAACATCTTTTAACAGTCCTCCATCTATTTACTAATAAAATAAAAATGGAATGCTGTTTAAAGCCTGTTATACTTTGTGGATGTTACATCCTTGGAATTTTGCCCTTAATATGTGTTTGAGATATGCAGACTCTGGTGTTTTAATTGATCTCAAAAGGAAAAAAAATAGTCACTCCAAAAATTATTTTTGGGAGGTCCTTATTTCTTTCAATAATTTTCAGATTAAAGTGGCTCCTTTCACAGAAACAGTGGTCTTTGGGTCAGGGTTGTGTCTCTTTGGCTCTGTATAAAAATACTTAACAGTATCCTGAGTACTAAGATGGTTAGATCAATTATGGAGTGCAAGCAAATTGATAAGTTCTCAAATTGTCCATTCTGCAAACTCAGGCAGGTATCTCAAAAATGAAGCTGTTCTTTCCTGTCTTCTCCCTCCTCCTCCTCCCTTAAGGGTAGTAAGGAGTTTTGATATTACAGGTTATTAAAGTAATTATTTGGAAAGAAAAGTATTACTCTGGGCTGTAGATGGCACATCCCTAGTACATTTTGTGAATTTTTTATTGTCAGTTTTGTGAGCTCTGCTGTTTTTTTTAGAGCCCATCTCAACTTGTCCTATTTTAATTAATAAATAAGAAAGCATTGCCCATTAAAAAATTTTGCAATCAGAATTTGTTTGACATTTTTGCTGAGGAGGCAGAACAAGATCTGGCTTGATCTTACTGTTTTCTGGCTCCTTTTACTGAGTGACATTTCTATCCATAATCACACAAACAACCATTTTTTATAATCTAGATTTTGCTGGCACCATTTTAAAGGTAAATGTGCATAAAGAATGGGTGCATTTTCAGAAAGCGGAGGAATTCAACATTCTTCATTCAAGGTACATGAGATTTGCTTCGTCATGTACTTTAGAGAGTTGCTCAAGTTAGTATCAACAACAACCAGCTGCTGTGAACAGTAAAACCTTGCATACAAAAGTAGAGCTGGGGATGGGGGAGCAAGGGAGGAGCAGGCTGAGCCCTTATAGCTGGTGCCTGTGCTAGCCACTTCAGAGATCCCTTCTGCATCCATAGCACCATTGCTGCTCCAGCACTCATTTTTCATCTGCTTTGAATCCACAGTTGTCAGTGCAGCCTTCAATATGTTCTGTTTAAATTCTCACCAAATCTCCATGGGTTCCTCTGTCTCTTCACACTAAGAGAGATGAGAGAGAGAAAGCAGCAAAGTGGTTAGAAATCTTCTGCCAAACACAGATGGTATCCTGATTGCTCTTTCAGCCTACCTGTGTCTGTCTGTGGAGCTGTGGATGTTGTGGACATGTGTGCGAAGAATTTTGAAAGCTCTCAGTGCATTCATCCAAAGAAGAATTTCCATCTGAGTTTTAATATTCACCGCATTAGACAGCCTTGAGAAACAAATATGGCTATTTAGGATTTATCTCTGTAAAAGTGTGTTTGTGTGTGAATGTGTTTATAAGAAGAGAGAAGCAGAGAGGAGGAACAGGAAGACTCCAAAATTACACAGCAGCCTGTTTTTTAAAAGTACTGACAAAAGTACTTGCTTGCACAGCGTAGGCAGTCTGTGAAAATCCAAAAAACTGTGGAAAAAACCCCCATACTGGCTCATATGCCTCATGGCATCTTAGCATGCTCAGCTATTTGTCCCTCTCCTCCTCAGGATACAGGCACAGTATGGGATATGATTGCATTACAGCAGTTTAACAAGTTAGTGCCTGTCAGCTGACTTGCTGTAACCAACTGTGTATTCTCTCTGCGTCTGTCCCATTTGCGAGATAAAATGCATTAGCTTAAATTCACATACAGTGGATTTCCCTTCCGAGCCAGATCTCTAAATAGTTTTTGGCATACCTGGCACAGTGAGCTGGTATCCTCTTCTCAGCACAGGAAATATCCAGTGCAGCAGAGGAAAGGGAAACCTTCCTCCTTGCAAGGAAATAAATCAACCTACCAACGGTGTACTTAGCACATGGAGGAAAAATCCTTGCTCAACTCCTATAGGTAATCATTTTGTAGAGTGAAGCATGAGATTTGATTATCCTCATTATCTTAGTTCAGATAGCTTCAAATGTTGCTACTTGTCATGAAACATACAACCCTTTAAAAAATCCAGTTATGGTATTTGACTTACTGACCTATTCTGGCACTAAATTGCACAGTATGCCAATGCACTGTGAAAATTCAAGTCCTTTATTTGGTTCTATGCATATTACCTTTAGTTCAAAGGATGGAGCTTTGGATCTCTTACCTTTCTTTCTCCCCTTTTTTTTTGGTGAGGCATAAGAAAGAGAAGGGCTACTTTTCACTAACATCCTTCACACATCTTCATTTTTCAACCTTGCCCATTCTAATTATTTTCTTTTTCAGGCAAAATTCTGAAGGGGTAGTTGAGGGGTTTTGGGGTCTTGCTAGCCATTTGTCAATGCACATTCTTAATAGGGCTGTTCTGAGAGCTCTGTGCTGGACCTGACTGGAAAGTCAATGTCAGTGGTAGCAAGAGGCACATGTCATGGTAGCATGTAAAGGCATAGAAGTTCTTAAAGTTTCCTTTCCCTTTTGTCACTGTAGATCAGACCAGCATAAAAGGAGAATAAACTATGTTCTTTTCTGTACCTTGGTTGTGGCTGGCATTTTTCTGTATCGCTAACTAGCAGACCAATTAACTCAGGTGGTCTTTAGATTTCTGCTAGGGAAATAACACAGATGTAAAAAAGTGGGTAGAAGTTTTAGATCGCCAAGTCCTACAACGCTCCTTGTTCCTTCTGTCCTACCTTCCTTCAGTGTCATGTGTTTATGACGAGGGGTTCTATGACCCTGTGTGTCCATGTTTTCACACACCTTTTATTCATTCATTCATTCATTATTTTTTTTTTCCCAGTTGAGAGCTTTACAGGACGGTTGTCAAGGCTGCAGTTCTTGCTTGGCAACATTTAAATGCATGCTAAACAAAAGTCTCTGTCTTGCCCATCTCAAATATAGGCAAGTTAGTTGATAAATAGCATTATGCCACCCCAGGGTGTGATTATACTTTGAGATAGCACCACCCGTAGGATGGGTGAAGGCCCTTTGATTTTGGCCCTGTGTCTAATCATGCGTTTTAACTCTTTCCAAGCACTAGGTTTCTGTTGATCTCAGCAATTCTGTACATGTTACAACTGATATGGTTACTGATATACCTGATAACATAGCTGGCGTCAACGAAAGAAACCATTTGGTCGGGCTAGACAGAGCTGCACCAAGACTGCAGTCATCATTTGGTTAATATGCCAGATTATTGGCAAACTTTTCCACTGCCTCCTTCTGTTGTTTTCTGTAAAGAATTAATGTGGTTGAGAGCCATGATGATCCGACCTGCTGGTTTTGGTTCTTGCTAACCTTAATGCTCTTGGTTCCACCTGGGCATGTTCTTATCAATTTTCCTGTGCCCTTTGTGCCTCACAGCAGGAGGCCTGTAATGTCCCCTCTATTCGGGTTCTGTTAGCTCCCATTTTTCTGGGGGAATTTTCAGGGATACCTAGGGTTGTTCTTCAGCACTTCCTGGAGAGTTGCAGGCACTTTGGTAAGTGGGCAAGTCTCTGTCGTAGCCGCTGCTTTTATTTGTTTCAGTTTAGGTACTGAAAAGTTATTTTAATATAAGAATGAGAGAACTTAACAAAATTATACCATTGATTCATGACATAGTATGGTAAAGCTTGCACTTGCAGTTTTTGTGCTTCCCATCTATGCTAATATACACTTACACAAGACTGACAGAGGAAAGTTTCTTAATGTAAATTACATTTGCCTTGACTTCAAGTCATCTTTATACTATCAGAAATGAGAAGAATAAATTCCAAAGGGTTTGGAACCACAAATACTCCCAGAAAGTAACTAGTCCTGATTTCCTTATATTTACACTAGTATAAATCAGGAATAAGTTCATTAAAGTGGTTGGGATTGTTTTCATTTATACTGTAGCTTTATTATACTGCTCTGAAGCACTGTATATTTATGCTACCACTACAGCGTGAAGGGGGCCATAGTTTCAGGTCCAATGGCCCTACATGGGTGCAAGAGAGAGGAGATTGAAGCATGCTGGGACTATATCCAGCAGTTATTGTCTGCAGGACTGGGCTCTTTGGTCGTAAAATAAGAGAACATGCTTTCCTGGAATTCTGCCTAGCTGTATCTTTATATAATATTCACTTCTAAATAAGCCAAACAAGCTACAAAATCTTTAACTGAAACATAGACCTGTCACTTTTAGTACTCACCCATTTCCTTAGCCTGTAAACTTTGGGCTCCCAAAATTATAGGTGTTTTATGCTTACATGCTTTTACATGTAAAAAAACCCCCACTTTCAGATGCATTCTGGTTGCAACTCATTCTGGTTGCATAATATGAATGCCTAAGAGTCTGACTGCTTAGAAAGGACTAATTTTCTAGGTATGGGGGGGGGGAAAGCTGTTAAAGATGTTCCCACAGATATCTAAATGGGAAGGAAGTTGAGATCCCTTTACCCCATTTGCTTTCAGTGAATGCTGCAGAAAAGGCATTTACTAGCTGGGAGCAAGGTGTAAGTTTAGGATGTAAGGAAATCCTGGAGAGTATTCACAGAGAATGAAATATTATTTATAAAAGTGTCATTATTACATCTTAATTATTTATGTTTAAAAAATTAATAATATATTTTCTGACTACTTGCTAATTATTAAATGACAGAAGCAACTCCACATTTCAATTAGCTTGCCTTTCCTGGCAGCAACTTCAAATAAAAAAAAAAACAACCAAAAAGAACTCCAGCACATTGCCCTAGACTTCTGAGAGCTCTAGTTTTTCATAATGACCTGGTGAGGAGAATGACTTTCAAACAGGAAAATGAAAATTCCACATCATTTTGGATCACAAAGGCATTCTAGGGCACTGGGTCATTTAGGGTGAACAGCCCGCTAAATGCCCCTTCTGTTTTCTCTAAGTGCAAATATTATCAGTGAAACTGATGGCAGCCATGTTACTTATACAGGTGACAGTAATGCTCTTCTTTATACCAGCACTATTTCAGACACACAGAAAAATATATGCCCTGTCCTAAAGATCTTGTATTCAGAAACGATGTTTCCACTATAACACCAACTTCATGAGTTTTGGCCAGCCAACACTTGCCGCTGACATCTTCAACATAATGGGAAATATCAATATTGCACCTAGGAGACAATGAAACAAAATCGGAACTAAATGTTGTAATAAATCTACATTTTCAGCATTTGAACAGGAAAAAAGCAAAGCCTGCCAGCTAAGTTTCATGCTATGAATTCTTACTCGGTTCCTGTTCTCTGAGAAAGGAGGTTTATTGTACTCTGGACCATATCTTCCAGTACCCCTGATTTAAAAAATCTTTCTCCAAGAATAAATTTCCATGATTGGCATAGCTCTGGGTTTGATTCTTTTGTGAAAACAATGTGGCAAATGGTGGCAGCTTTTTTTGTGAAAGTTTGACAAGCTTTGCAAAAAGTTAATTGGTTTTACCAATGAGAGAAGTTTGTTTCTTTCCTCCCTACACAGAAAAGTGAGGCTCACTGGCCTTGGAGGGTAGCCCCCAAAACCTTACCAAAGCTCAGGTTTATCAGGCTCTGTAGGTAGCCAGGAAAGGTGCAGAGCTCAGGGAGATCTCCTGGTTCTATTTCCAACTACATGCATGATTAAAGCCGAGCAGTATTTGGGACTGCTGTAGATTGAAAGAACAGCCAAGCCAAGCCCAGAGGCTTCTTTCTCTGCCTGGAGTTTATCAATTAACTTGGAGCTTTTTATGTTGCAGTTCTAGCTGGAAGCTTCATTTGAACTTCCTCCGCAGACTTTAATTTCCATTTGATCTTAGAGAGACACCGTCAAATAGTTTGGGTTCTATAAAGCTGAGAGATAACTTTATTGCTGTGTTTCATACCAAACCTGAAGAAAACATTCAGTGATTGCTGAAACATGATATTCATCAAGTTCTTTAAAACCACAATAGAGCCATGATTATTTACGTACTTAAATGACGGCTTTTTTTAGTGGCAAGGTGGTGTACCTACTGAGAAAAATCCAGTTTTGATGCCAGGGAAGAGAGGGATTGCAAAGGTTGCCATTTCCGATAATTATTTTTTACTGCCTTTACTATCTTTTGAATTACATGTGGACATGAAAAACCATGCAGAGTGAACACTGTGATTTTTTTTTTTTTTGAGAAAAAACCCTATGCATGCATACTTAAATGGAATTTTCCTCCAGATAGACTTCTAGGTCTTACAGCCATTCTCCCCCAAATTCTAAAAGAGCCCTAAGTTTTTCATGTTATATGTGGCAATGCTAGCATGATGGTATAATATGCAAAGTAAAAGCATATATTGAAGACTTGAGATAGAGTTGTAGAGGGTTAACTTAGACTAGCTGCAAAGTCCAGCAGAGCCTTTGAGAAATTCTAGTCACACACATAAACTGAATTATGCAGGTCTTGTCAACAACTGCCTCAGAAGCGTATAACTGGTAAAGAGGAATAAGGGAGGGTAAAAGTATGTGTTCATCCTTTTAGAAAAGGGGAAAAGAAGTCTTTTATCCAATGTTTGAGAACCGCTTGTAGGGGTCAGAACATTTGTACTCCCATGTCAAACCTAAGACAAAAGACATTTGACTGAGAGGATAAACAGATGTAAATACCTAAATGGCAGTTGTTGGCATCTGTCCAAAGGTTAGGGTTGTTCTCCCAAAGGTTGAGCTGATTAGACAATTAAAACAATGTCTTCTTTTTTTGTTGATTTCCAACCTCTCTCCTTCTTTTAAAGTATTTATATTTTGAAAGACAATGTGTATAAAAAAGAAAAGTAAATAAAGACATCTTTATTTTCTAAAGATCAAAATGAGGAGATTAGACTACATTCCAGCATGTCTGAATCTATGTCCTCTCACAACCTTTTATGAAGGAGACCACAATGGTTGCCAGAAGAAAAAAAAAAACCAAAACCAAAAGACAACCTGTGTGTCTTTGTGCAGTGCTGAATTATGCCCAGAGAGATCTATAGCAGATTTCTAGATATATGTCTGACTCTGATCTCTCTACATAGTAGCTTAAATCAAGAGGAACTCCTGACTTGTGAAAAGTTAATATAAGATCAAAATCAGAACTATGTACTTCATTAAGGTCATGACCAAGATATTTATTGTGGTTTGAGAACAGACAAGATTAAACCACTACAATGCCAATAATTGTACATTGTGTGGGATTGTTGGGGAAGGAATTTAAAAGAAGTCATTGCAAACTGACTCCTCCCTCTCATGTATTTTGTTTATATTTCAAGGCAAGTGAACGTGCTCTGTTTTGTAACCGATGGAGTAAGTCTTCTATTTGATATAGCTTATAGGCCTATAGCTGTAGCATCTGAGTGTTGATAGCAGAAGTTCTTCTCTTGTAATTTTCTTTACTGAGATGAGTGATTACACAGCTACTGGTCCATATCTGGTTGCCACTACATTTATGTCTCCACATTTAAATGCTAATTCCCTATCAAAATGAGAATGTGCATGCCAGTTTGCCTGCTGAAAATGAGGCAGTGTAAAAATAAATAAGCAAATTATAAATAGATAAATAGAGCTTGTATGTAATTTCTCTGCCCTTCCCTGCAAGGCCATTGGGCCCAGCTAGTGGTGAGTTTCTTAGGCAATGGAGGGATCACAGAAAATGGAGGAGCACTCTATTATCTGGGACCAATCTGTATTGCTGCATCTTTTCCCCCTGTAGGTAAAGCAGTTTTCAAGAACATGTTGCTACTTTCTGCATCTGACAGCAGAAACTAGTAGTACCTACAATTTGCTGACTACTAGACACTGACTTCCATGTGGCTGCTTTGAATTAGTTATTTGGTTCCCCTATGATTGTTCAGCTTTCCTTTATGCTAAAAGTGCTTCCACAGCCTAAATATCAAAAGTAACATGAAAAATACAGAGGGATAAGTATTCCTACTTGAAATGCACGTTTCCATGTTTTTTGCTAATTTATTTACATTGGCCTTTGGAGAAAAAATAAGTCTGTTTCTCACTAAGCGTGCATAGAACAGAACTATATAAAGAAAGCACCTTACTTTAATTAATATTGTCTTTACAACTGCACTCTTTATCAGAGATCGAACACATGTTTGGGCCAGAGATATATCCGTTTGTAATTCAGATCTGATACTGTTTGCTTCAAGAGGTACTAAACCACTAATGTTAGTTAATTAGGACTTTGGGGCCTGATTTTCAAAGATGGCTGATAAAAAGCAATAAATTATTATCTTCAGCTTGATTCTGCAAAGCTTTCCCTTCAATGAAGAGGGCAGTTTATAGTAAATTGCAAACAATGGATAAGTGCTGACCTTTTATATTGGTAATTCCTTTAAGAGTAAATGAAACAATGTGTTTTCACTAGCTGTATGTTTTTAATTATCTACAGATATTTTTAGCAATTTTTCTGTGATGACTACAGTTGCTTTCCAGGGAAGAAGAAAGTGTGTCTTTCAATCTACCTATAAGCCACTTAGGAAAATTAAACCTCATATTTATCGGGAGGGTTGCTCACCTACTTAAACCTGAACACAATTCAATAGGGCTGCTAGATCAGTAACACATTTTGGACATTCAGGCTTTAATTATCAACCTAGCCTCAAATGTTGGCAAGATTCTCCTTTAGTTTGCTTTTACAAAGTTCCTTATATATCATTCCCTATGCAATCCTATTGTTTTACACACCAGGATTTGGAGATGGCTCAAAGTACAAAGGACAATGGCAGAATTTTGCTTCCCGTTGCATTTACTCCAAGCAGCAAGGGACTGCCATGTACTGCCTGGGACAGAGTGTTTGATTTCACCAGTCCAGTTTTGCAGCCCTGGGCAAGTCACATAAAACTGTATGTGTAAACTACAGATAGTGAAACATACTTGCAAATGTTCTGTAGGAGGTTAAATCAGTTACTATTGTAAAGCATTTGAGATAGCTATGTAGAGAGTATTGCACTTTATCACACACTAGCATTGTGATCTTTTTATTTGGGCTTACTTTGCATGGGTGTAAATGAATGCTTGCATGTGCAAGTCCTAAGTCTTTTCCATACAGAATAGTCCAGGCTCTTCTAGTCTCTTCTCATTACCTGTACCTAAAGTTCTTTCAGTACAGATAAGGGGGAATTTTGCTCATTAATCTATCCTGTCTATTCAATAGTTGCTGTTCTCAAGTCCTGTAAATAGCTCCTAGTGGTGCAGAGCCTCAGTTTGTAAAAAGTTGTTGTTAGCTTTCACCTACCCACAGCTGATCATTCTTTTTTCCTGGGTCTTTTAACAACTGGTGTAAATTAGAGCAGTCTTAAGCCGTTTTCTGCTGTGCCAAAGGGCTGACCCTGTGCCCAGCGGTCACAAAATTATAGAGAAAGAGATGGGGTGGTGGCTATTTATTCAACTTTTGCACCTTCCCCCAAACTTAGGCTGTATTCATTTCAGCTGAAACTGTGGTTGTGGGCCATGGTGCATGGACACTGCTAATGTTGCAAGCACTCCCATAATTCAACTATTACAAGTAGTAGTGGTAGTAAAATAATCTTATCTGCAACTCATCAGAGCTTTTTTAATTGAATTTTACTTAACATGAGTGTTGAAAGAGTCAGGCTTAACATGCAGCCTTGACTTTGAAACCTCTGGCGTTTTGCGGGTGTTAGTCACATCCTTAACATTACAGTAATACAGTTTTTGTGGCTTAATATTTACATATTTTTATTGCTGTCTGAAAGATAAATGGGAAGAGGATGATCACAGGAGAAGCCTGGAGCAGGATTTTAATATGTTGAATTAAAAAAATAGAGATATATATATGGGAATGTGAACTTAAGGTTGTATAGGTAAATTAAAGGCATTAGGAGACACACAAGCAAAGGCTGGTAAAGCAGCATTTAGCTGGCGTATAGAAATGCACTGTATTTTGTGGACTATGTACAGTGGGACATTTGAAACTGAGGGAAAAATATTCTAGAAGTTCAGGCAGCTGAATTAACATCACCAAAGGAGTTGTAGTTTTTACATCTTTATTGTAGCAGTAGCTTTTAAAACAAAAGGCCAGATTGGAAACTTTTACCTCCCAGAGCTCCTCTGATGTTTACTGGAATTCACCTGAATAATTCTGAACAAGGAACTGAAGATTAAGTGTAATTTTCCCATCTACTTTGTGACTGAGTTATACAATCCATCTCATTTTATACCACCTTGATGCACATCGTTAAAGTCTCCATTACCTGTGTTGCATACCCTGAACCAAGGTCTTGGTTCACAAACAAACTCTCTTCTGTTAGACTGTGGCCTTGGGAGAAAGGTCTGGCTACAGGTGATGAGACCTCCTGCCAAAATCCCTCCCCAGCATGTAGCTCTTGACCCCCTCTACCTAAGGAGGGAGAATTGCCCTTTATGACACTGTTTCACATCATGGATGAGTCATGGTAGATTGGCAAATGGTGCCTTCTGCAGGAAAGGAAACGTGAGTGTGCTCCAGCACCTAGCAGAGACGTCCAGGTGCTTTTTAAGCTGTTTTCACCTCTTACAAATAAGAGTGGACACCATTTGTGGGGGATCACTGCAGTGCATGTTATGTGGATATTGTGGGGTTTTGAAATCAGCAGAATTTAGAGCAAGACAAAGAATAACCCAGCCTAACATTCAGACAATTGTGTCCCATCTCTTAAGCGCTCCTCACCTCGACAGACCAAAAGCAAGAGTTTCATCGGCAGTAACTGAATAAGAAAAGCAAGATGAACATGTTCTACTAGGAAATGGGAAATCACCCATTCTTATTGCCTGATCCTGGGGTCATTTCTAGGCTTTACTAAGAGAGGCAGTAGAATGGTACAAATCTGAATTTGTCTGTGGTGAGTGCAAAGGACATTTTGTTTTTCAGAAGAAACACAGAAGAAGAAAGTGCTGATGATGCGCAAAGGGATTTGAAGATAGCTGAAGGCAAAGGACTCCCTCATATCTGTAGTCTTTTAATGTGTTTTAATGAAGAAGAAAAAGGGTTCATAGCTTAGAGTGAGGAAGTGGAGAGCACATGCTTTCTCTGACACCAATGCCCCTGTGAAGTCTTTGAGCCTCAAATTGAGCTGTGAGTTCAAGTGCAACCAAGGAGAGTGCTCAGAAAGAGAAGACCTGTCTCAGTAAGATTGGCACCTCAGAGATATGCAGATATTGGCTTTTTGCTCATCTCATGGGAGAGGCCATTGATCTGATTAGGCCAGAAGACTTGTTTAGAGGAACAAAATAATTTTGAAATCTTTTTCAAAATTACGGGAACAAGTGCATGTTTTTTTCCTCTACTTTGATATAATTTGAAATGACAAAGGGATCTGACTCAAACTTTCAAGGAGGTGGGGCGAAACGAACCCAACACATTTACATCTGTTTTGGACAGAGTCCAAACAAAGTACCGACTAGTGAGAGCGTGTGAAAATGGGCTATTATATTGGGAATCAGATTAGTGCTTTAAGTCTCATGTTTTCTTAGGGAAAAGTGATGTGATACAGGAACATAGAGATTGACTGTATTCATTACAGTCAGTATCATAAGTGTTCTGTGGGAGACCATGCTAGGCCAAAAATCAGTTGTTTTAGTCCAAAGGGGAAAAAAAAAAAAAAGAAGTGTTCTTATCTCTCTCTTTTAAGAGAGGGCACTTCAGGTATTGCAGAGAGAAGGCTGTTATTAATTTGGGCTGTTTCCCATAGGAATGCTAGGTTGTTGTGGAGCCAGAATTCATGTTAGGACACATGCTTTAAGTTAATTGTTTGTGTGAGAGTAAATGGCTGCAGGTCAGAGTTGCTTGTTTAGTCTGGGAAAAGTACACAGGAGTACTTAACAGGGGAAATAAGAAAAAGGGAGGCTTTATCCTCCAGTGCTGAGTTTGGAATAACCAGTTCTAGATGCAGCTGTAGGCTGAATTCAGGGAGTAACCTGGGTGGAGGGAGAGTTTGACTCCTTGAAAGCCAACCTCAGCATTCCAGTGAAAAAGGTCCCATTTGTACGAGGTGATGATTATCTTCTTCCTGATTCTGAGCACCTTCTGGAACCAGTGGGAGCTGACGGTGCACAGCTCAGGCATGGAGATGCGCCTTTCCCTGTTTCAGGATTTGGAATTATTTTGGGACTTACTTAATGAACTGTAGTAAATTTTTCTGGCTAACAAAGACACCTCATTAAACCAAATAATCTAAGGAAGCAAATGAAAAAAAGCTTTGCTTGCAAGGTACACCACCCTATTTAATTTGTGTTTTCGGCCTTCGACTCACTATTTGCTACAAGTGAGATCAAGCTGACTGGTTATTTTCTCAGCCTGCAAATCCTTTCCTTGTTTCTTTTTTAGAATTTTATAGGCTTCATTTTTAAGTCTCCTTGTACCACAAATACTTTGCAGAAATGCATCTTGCCAGCCTTCCTAAAATGGAAAGGATAACACTAATTGTAAAGCACAACTGCAAATTGAGGACTAGGTTGTAATACATTTGCTTCATATAAAGTTGTATTCAAAAAACAGTCTACTGAATTTAACTTGAGGATTTGTGCAGTAAGGCAGTAGGCCCCAGAGTGAGAGAAGTGTCACAGTTTGGTCCTTAATACTGTATAAAGCAATTTTAGTACAAAATTTGAATAATCTGTCATCCTTTATATTTTATTGTCATGTGTTTTATGAAGAACAAAAAATCCCCTCACATAGTTGTGTCCTTACAAGAGGACTTGCATGTTGGGCAGAAAAAACTATGATCTCTTGGAACTGCATTCTGATCAAGTGCGGACTTATGGAGTTAACCATTTGTAAGTAAATATGCAAGCTTTTTTTCCCACGTAACAAGACTGACTTATACAGTGCTCAAAGAGAACCCCCTAGGAATCAATTGGCTTTATTTGCAAGCAAATATCTGCTTGCTACTGGTACTCTGAGCTCCAAGTGTCATTTTGAGATTCAGCAGCCATTTATAAATAAGCTATAAGGGCTGAATGCTAAAAGGATAAAGTCTGTAATGCTATTTTTTTTCCTAAATTGAAAATGCCTATGACCATATGAAACTTATGTTGCTTGTGTATGAATATGGCCTCTCACCAGAGGCATAGTTCACATTAAATCTCAGTATTACACCACCATGTATTTTTGCAGTTCATTGTGAGACAACATTATTCTTGAGCCAACCTGGTCAAGGATCAGAAACCTTAAATCTGTTGGCAGATCTGCTGCGGCCTATTGTATATCTCTGAGCACACCTCAGTGCTTCTGTTCCCATCTTCATTCTTTGCCTGCATAGCCTATATAGACTGAAAAATCTTTGAGGCAAGAACTTTCCCACTGTGTTTGCAAGGGGGATCTGATCTCACTTGGGGCCCCAAGGCATTGCTGAAGCAACAATAATAGGAATAATTGCATTCAAAATTGGCAAAGGAGAGAATATTCCTTTACTTTCAGAGACTGAATAAGTTGCTGTATTACATCCATAGTTTGCCTTTTTTTTTTTCCCCTCAGGACATCAGAAGGCCTTTTCTCTCTTAATCAAATCTTTACATATCGCGTCCCTTACTCAGTGAAGAAGGGACAGAGTGCTCACTGTGTTGCCACATGATGAACCGAAGTCCACAGCACAAGCAGAACTGAAGCTCGGGGATATTTTATAGTTTAGAAATTTTATCTAGGGATTCAGGAGTTTACATTTTTCACCTCTGAAATTGGCTACTATATGATTGTTCTGTTATTGTGTCATTCTCACAGGGCTTACTTTGTATCAAGAAAGTAGATTTGGTTGAAAATTGTTAACACTTTTGTTGCTTTCATGTTTTACCTGATGAAACTATATTCATTGACTCAAAAAAGCCCCAACATGGGGGTACTTCTAATCAAAAATTGGGGATATCTTTTCTGTTCATTTCTGATATGCTGTGTTTTAAAGATGCAATGCTGAAATAGCAAAAAGTAATCTTTAAGAGAAAAAAACCTGTCTGTCCTAAACAATGCATGGATTAGAAGACTTAAACATGAATAAAGGGAGTCGGCAGCTGATACTGGCAGTTGTGAAACTTCACAGATTTGGGAAAAAAGGCATGCCATGACTCAGCAACCTATGTTATCATCCAAAACAAAGAACTGAAGAAATGTGAGTTAATGAGAGCTATGTTATGTTGATGAGATACTTTATTGGGTATCTGTTAGTAGGCCTTGTTCCTGCAAAGGCAGTATGCTGTCATGTAGTAAGACTGAATGTTTTTAATTTACTTGCTCATATCTTCCATTATTTTGATTATTATTTTCCTCTAATTTCATTATTCACAATTAATTTAATCAATTTATATTATAGAAAAGAATATTCTGATTTTTTAATTAACATATCAGTGTATTAATTTCAAAAGTTTGATTTTACAATGTAGGTGACTGTATGCAATTAAACTTTTTCTTCAGTTGCCTTTTACCTGGTTGGTCTTCTCTATGCTCTGGGACACTTGGTATCACTGCCAGAAAAGAAAGGCTTCTTGATGATTCATTTTTGTGTATGACACACGTCCTGCAATGTATGAATATGTGGGGTAGTGGAGGATGCACATTCTGTTGGGTGATGACATCTCTCTCCTCTCCTCTCCTCTCCTCTCCTCTCCTCCTCTCAGCTCTAATTAGGCCATGCCATTAAACTTCTACAAGATTATTTGAACTGATTTATGACCTCGGTAGTCAAAGGCCTGATCTCAGTCCCGTGAAAGTTAATGAGAATCTTTTAATGGGGACTGAGCTGGGTCTCATTAAAGCATTTATGTGGTAGAGCATCTCCAGTGTATCTGGAGATTTCAAAAGTACAGTGCATACCTTGGCTGATTTTCATCGGGGACATCTCTCTTCACCTTGTGAAACTTTAAGTCAGTGAATAGGTACATTGCAATAGACTTTTGTTAGGACAGCAGCCTGCATCCCTTAATTCAGTGGGGAAATCAGCACATGCCTAGTGTCACCTACATGACTGTGGTGTCAGAGTGCATCCAAAGAAGAGCAGCTAAGCTGGTGAAGGGTCTAGAGCACAATGAGGAGTGGCTGAGGAAACTGGGGTTGTCTAGCCTGGAGAAAAGGAGGCTGAGTGGAGACCTTGTCGCTCTCTACAACTACCTGAAAGGGGGTAGTAGTGAGGGGGGGTGTCGGTCTCTTCTATCAAGTAACAAGCCATAGGACGAAAGGAAATGGCCTCAAGGTGTGCCAGGGGAGGTTAAGATTGAATAGTAGGAAAAAATTCTTCACTGAAAGGGTTTTCAAGGACTAGACCAGGTTGCCCAGGGAAGTGGTTGAGTCACCATCGCTGGAAGTATTTAAAAGACGTGTAGATGTTGCACTTAGGGACATGGTTTAGTGGTGAACTTGACAGTGTTAGGTTTATGGTTGGACTCAATGATCTTAAGAGTTTTTTCCAATCTAAATGATTCTATGATTCTATAATTCTATGATTCTATGACCAAGTGCCTTGATGAACAGGAAAAGATGGTACAGTTCACTTAAAGTTGATTTTAAATGTTTTGTTGAATAGACTTCCGAATGCGCTGGAATGAAAATGTTTCACTAAGAATTGGTCAGGATATAAAGTTGCTTTCTGTTTTGTTAGCAAACAGGAGACATAGCTTCTGAAAGTTAAATGGCCCATCAGTCTACCATTGTTAAGATACTGAAGGAGCAACACACAAGGGCATGCCTTGGTTCAAGTTGATATTACCTTGCTTACAAGGTCTGGGGTGGAGTTTATTCACCTGCTTCAGCCATTTAAAATTAGGTATCCAAATCTGAGCTAGTTACTCCAGGGTCCCTTACATGTATCAGAGAGAAAGGCATATCTTTCAGGCACTGTTTCTCAGGTCTGTTTGAGATGGTTATTTTAAAAGAATGTAAATAATTGTGCCCTAGAAAGGCTTATTTTTCTCTGTTGACTATGAAGTATGTCTACACAGCCAGCTTAGGCAGAAATGATTACACTGTAGAAATTGATTTTTGATATGATGAGTCAGATCAGTTTCCTACTGCTGAATTGACTGAAGATGTTTCTTTGCCATGGCTTCCAAATATGGCCCCAAATTCAAAGATTTGTTCTTGATTCAGGCACAACATCTGATATAATGTCACAACCCCCTTGAACTTACAGGAACTTACAATGAAGACTGTGGTGGAGAGAAAAAAATAATCTCTTTCAGTGTCTAGAATAGTTTTGACCTCTTTTTGCCTGTTTTGGATGGAAACCTACTTTGGACCACCCCTCAGTTTAATATGGTTTTTCTTCTGTTGAAGGAACAAGAAAATATAACTACAAATGGAAAGAATTGTTCTAGAGGACCAGATCTGAAGACATAGAAAGTCTCCTCCAGTCCTGTGTTCTCACATGTAAGCTGAGGAGGAGGAGCATAGAAGAAAGGAGTAAAAAATGGTCTGTCTTGGGTGTGATTGGTTTATCCATTCTTCATTTGAGTTATTACCTGGACTGGTGACAAGCTCCATGATTATATATTATACTGGCACTTAGATTAAACCAAAGAAATAAAATACTGGAGTGAAAAAAACCCCAAACAACCCAAACCAAAACTACAAAAAGAAAATCTTCCTCATTTCAGTGGCAAAAAGCTACAAGTTTCACTTCTCTGCATCACCTGAGTTATACGGTTATACAAGTTTAGTTTTAGTTCTTGATCTGCCATTGAAACATACTTTTAATCAAAATAAGCACAGATTGAGAGGATGCAGATGTTGATCACTCAGTTAAAGAATATTTTTTCACAATAAAGTAAGAAAATGCAGAACTACCACTCACTGAATCTGTGGATCTTGAAAGAAGTTGCATATTCCAACAAGAAAAAGCAAATTAGCAAAGTGTCAACACAATCTAAAATGAAGTAATTTGAGAAAATGCTGAATCTACTTATCCAGAGCTGGTCATGAAAGCAGGATACTTTTTGTAATTGTCCTGTTTCAGAAATTGCCTCTTGCACCTTACAAACAAACAGGTAGGATTTGAGCTTATACAGAACTGCTCACAAGGACAGTTGCTTCTCTCACAAAGAAGGGACAGGTAAAACTGGTATTTACTTCAGTGATGCAACACATATTTGGCAATATGTAAAAACTAGAGAACTTTGAAACAAGCATATAGGACATGTAAAGAACCTAAATATATATGCATATAATATATGTTGATCCTTTTAAAGCATAAAGCTATCTGTTGACCTTTGCAAACGAAATAAGGATTATACAGGCACTAAACCACATGCAGTGTGTGCATGCTGCTGCTCTGGAAGTTTTCCAAATATACACTGCTCTGAGTGCTACTGAATGGCTTGAAAAATATTTAAGAGGGTTTTACTAATTTTCTTCAAAATATGACTTCTTTTTAGCCTGCCGTATAAGTGAACACTAACTTCCTAACGCTTTTCAGTGTGCACTATGCACATTTAAGTGGATGTAAGTGGGAGTGATTTAGGGCCTATGCTGAGGAATGTTTACAGAAAACATTGACAGAAGTTTGCTGGTGTACTTCAGCTATCAGCTGAAAAGTGTCTTAAGTTTGAAATCACAATGGACACCCACACTCCTGGCTTTCCAAAGCAACTGTGCACAGCAGTTCCTCAGAAGAAGCTGTAACTCTCCCCTTGGTTTCTCAGTACTACACAAAAGGGATTCAGCAGTTTTTAACTGCTGGCTTTGCAGATCACTAAAAAAGTGCTCGGTTTAACACCTTCTCTAATCTCTCTGCAGTGCATGAAGGGCTGATACAGAAAACAGTGAACACAACCTCCTCTAGCTGTAGGTTTCAAATCTTGCAAACACTTGTTGCATAATGGCTCAGATTATAACCTCTCCTTGCTGTTCACTCTGTGAAACTCTTATCCGTGTTCCTATTGGTTTGCATTCTGGTTTAATGCAGCATACATGTCTCTGGCTTTGACAGATTAAATCTTGCAAGGATAATATCCACCTAAACCTCTCCTCAGAGACTATTTTTGAGACTAATGCACTGACCGTCTCCCCTTTTTCTTTGGATCCTGCCCATCGCTTTCTCTGCGTTTGGTGTTTCTCATAACTTTCAAAGAACCTTCCAGCTCCCCTTACCTCCTGGGTTTCTCTTTTGGGAATGTCACCTCCATCAGTCACTATTTTAACTTGAAAAAAAATCCTTCCTGGTGCCATTCCTGCCGAGTTAATATGTTTCAGGTGTTGACATTGTCCTCTTTCAAGTTCATTCTTGAAAGGCGTTTTCTATAATGCTTACTGAAAACATGCAGCCAAGGAAGCTGCTGATGTGTTCTGGCCATCTCTTGTCTTGTTGGCCAGTACTGCCTTCTCTGTTTGTCCTGTTGTTGTTGATCTCTGAGACTCTCTTTTTGATTGCTCATGTAGCATAAAGAACAATGGGCTTGCTTGGTATTATGTAAATAATATCTAGTAATTTCTGTGTGTTTTCAGGTGGCATCCTGGGTAAAATAGTAAAGAAATCAGCACAAATTTGAACATATTTTATAGAAATTAAATTTTAAAAATATATAAATTCAGAGCATATGCTAAGTAAGGGACAACAATAATGAAAAAGAAAAAAAGAGCTTTACAGACATACGGGTCCATTTATGGACTAATGAAAAAATCCTGCCCTATATCTCTCCAGCTGAGAAATGGCAGAGGCTCTGTTGTCACACATCATGAAGTCTCGCCCCGTGTAGCTGCTGTAGAAATTCCTGCACCTCCCCACTTTTGCATGTGATATATATTTAAATCCTAGTAATCCTGGCTCTCAGCTGAGTATCAGTCCCAAAGAGATTTAGGATAGGGTAAGCCAAGGGTTGTGAGTCCATAGCTATGCAAATTCCAGATTCACTGGGGAAATGCAGCAAGAACTCCTAGAGCTTATGAGATGGAACAGAGTTCAGAGCTTCTGGTTTCGAGGCAGATCATCAGTCTGAAATGCAAATTGCTGTATTTGGTTTTCCTTTTTTAGTTATTACTCTTTTCAGTGTCTGATCTGGAGGGAAACTTGCAGCTAATAGTAGTAAAACATTCATGTTGACATGCACAGACACGGACACCCGGACAATACTGCAAGTAATTTCCATAAAAAGAATTAGGGAGTGAAGTTGCTTTGCCTGGGAGGAGTGTTATACTGGGCAAATTTCCACTGACACCACCAGATGAAATATGTTTGGCCACTGCAATCTCTCAAAACTAAATGCAAAGTGAGGCCGTCTGACTCAAATTCTTGTAAAGTGTTTCAAAACACTAGTTTCTACACTTTACTATGCCTTTTTGTTTTTTTTCTCTCTAAAGACCAGCAAAAAGTTGGTGGATCCTTACAGAGAGGATGGCAAAGGGAAAGAAAAAGGAAGATAATTTTTTGGTTCATTTTTTGTGGTGAAGACTCACATACTATGATGATGACCAGCCTTATAGAATTCTAGATAGTCATAACAGACCACAAAGGAGTCACAAAGTCATTATAGTCAGTGTATTAATAATCCTTGTACAGTAATAAGGAGTGTCCAAATAGCCTATGACATCAGAGACCTTTACAGCTCCAGAGGAACTATTAGATTTTATCTTCTCAAGAATCCTTAGATTAAAGAGTCCTCAACGAGACCCTGACACAATAAAACATAATGATTCCAAAAGAGTTGCTATGTTCTATTGTGTCAATAATTTGCATACTAAGGAGCCCCTGTGGTACCATAGTCCTTGACATTACAGAACATGGACTTGGTACATACTGAGTGGCATTTACACTGCCAGACAGACCATACTCAGGAATTGTTGAATATTATATCTGAAAAAGAAAATGAGCTTCACCTGAGTTTTAATTAAGAAAATTAACACATAGGATCCTCTGTTATTTCTTAAGCCCATAAAGACATGAAATATGAGGACAAACTAACTTCTCATGTAATCCTGAAGACTGGATTCTCAGCTAGTTGCATGAGAGTAATTCCTTTAACCTCATTTATGAGGATACTATCCTTAGCCTTTGTACTCACTCACAGCATCACAAATGTCTTGGTGTTATATGTTAGCTTATGTAACCCACAGACCAATATGTTTTCCTGCAAAAGCATGAATTAAGGAACAAGCAGGTGCTTTAACACTGCATCTCTCTCTCTTTTTTTTTCATGTGTCTGGGTAAGTGACATCTTTAACCTGACTTTAACAGTCTGTATGTGAATATTTCTCTGTAGGTGAAGAGTTCCCTCTATGTGAATAGTTTTATGTGTGCTGGAGAAGAATTAATGTCTCTGTATAAGATAAGAGAAAGAGAATCAACCATGACTGTTGGAGGGATCTTCACTCTAGATAGTGGGAAGTTTTTTTTTACTCTGCTGAGCACAAGTCCTGCTGTTAATAATTGAAGGTTGCTTTGTGGAGAAAGGACTGTCCATATCCATCATTTTGAAGATGAGATTTTTCAGGTTCTCTCTGTTTTATGCCATATCAAACAATCCTACAGCATGCAATTCACAAGTCGCATGACCAGCTCCAAGTTTCTGGCCTTTGAAAAGTTTGCTATTTTGACTTAAGTATTGAGATACTTCTTTTCTATTACAAAGAAGATGCATCTTTTGAGGATTCAAAGAAGCAAAAAAGAATATCCTCATTTTCCTTGACAGAATGCTTGCTGTGTTCTCCATGTTGAAGAGTGGCAAATATGAACAGACAGGTTTACCCTTTTATCCTTTCTTGTTACCCAATGTGGCTTTTAGGTCTTTCTCCAAAATGAAGCACTCTGCAAGACATCCAAAGATAAAATAGAAGGAGAATGAACTCACCTACATAGAGCTTATGAAGGCTCTAACATTTTGATTGATAATGTTTCTGTACCTGTGGCACATGTTTTAAAACCCTTCTACAACTGTGAGTGAAAATACTTTTGCGAACACTCATAGTGTGTGCATGTGCGTGTATAAAAACGACAGAACAGAACAAGATTTTTTAAGTTAGAGAATAGGCACATTCTATTATTGATTGTTGTCATGCAAGACTTGTAAGACTTCTGTGGTGGAATGGTGGTAGCAGAAAGCCTTAAAAAGCGATGTGGTCTTTGCATGAGTTTCGCCTAAATTTATCAGTTTGCTGGGTTTTTTTTTGCTTGCTATTCCAAGAAAGAAATTAACACCTTGTCAGCATGGCAGAGGAGAGAAACACAGTAAGTCTTCATAGATCATTGACAACTACTGATCTCTTGTGCACTGTAGGCAGATTGCTCTAAACAGGAGACCTAAATTTATCTCTAGCTAATAGATAGGCAAAGAAAATCAAAGCCCTGATATGCACTTACTGTAGAGGAGAGAGCTTCTGCATCCCTAATCCCATGGGATCTTCCTTCTGTATGAAAAATCTTCTATGAATATTTTTTTTAAAAAAGTTATTTCTAATACAAACAAATTTTGGCCATTCGTAAAACGGATTATAGAGTTTACTGCTCTCCAAACCATTTAGCAGTGAGAGTGAAAATCAATGCAACTGAAATGTGAAGAAAAGTGTCTGTGCAAAGAGTGGGAAAACTGGTCAACGATTCTTTGAAAGGCTGAAAGAAGTTATGCAATACGCGCACATCTGCAGAGACTGAGTGCATGCACTTGTTTCATTGTTTGAGATAGAGTCTAGCTGGTTTTTTCATGTTTTGCGCAGGACTATTCTAAGAAGGGCTTGATCTTTGTTTTCCTTTGCAAAGCACTGACTTTGCTATCAGTGTTGTTATTGCTCCGCTAATATTATCATACTCTGATTATTTTCACTGTGTATGTGTTGCTTCCTGTACAGTGTATAACTTTTTTTTCAAGCGAAAGCCAGAGCAGCAGTCCCCTTTTAATACAAACCCCATTAAAAGCTGCCATTCTTAAATTAGCTCAGCAAAAAAAGTGCATTTTATAGTCAAGCAAGCAGTAATTGGACACTGTGGCTATGAGTGGCCCTTGTGGTGTTTGGACCAAGTCCAAATGTACCTTCTGTCTGTCTCTGACACAGGCAGACAATAGTAGTATTATTTACTGTGCTGGCTGTGTGTAATTCGACAGGCCAGCTGCAAGAACAAAGAACCACTAACATTTTGCCCAGCCCTATTCCCAACTGAAGGCCCATCTACATTTCATAAATAATTTCCTAAAATACTGGATTCTCTTTCCCTTCTATAGCCTTTACTGTGCTAATTTAGAGAATCAAAGTTAGCCTTGCAAACAGTATCCTCTTCCTGTGCTGTCATTCATGTATTTTCAGTTTTTGGACACCACCCTGTATTGACTCCAGAGTCATTACTGTGTATGGCTTCTCTCCTTAGCTGTGCCCAGGAGTAGGGAAGTAGCCCTGTTACTGACTTTCCCATGATTTTAAAGTTAACCAAAGTGTTTGGGGATGGGTCATTTTACTCCATCTAATAAGTGACTGACCTCCTGTGATGTTATTAAATGCAAAAGTTTAAAAGGTGTTCTGGAAGAACACCCCTCCTACATAGCCATAAGCAACATATGAATGAACACAAGAGGGAGTATTAAGTAATATTAGGGGGATTGGGATCAAGGGATTCCTGGACCTAATATTATCTGTAGCTTTGACTTTGTTTTTACATCCTTGGGCAGCTTTTTAAAATGTAACCTATCAAGAACAATGAGACAGCGTGTGAACAACCACACCTCCAATTTACATCCATTGTGTCTACATTTCCAACCAAGGAAAAGATGAGAAGAGCTGTTACCTGTGCATTTTTGCATATAACCTCAGGCTTCCTGAGAGTTAAAGCAACCAAACTGCATCTGTAAAATGGGTATAACAAAGTCTCACTAGGGACATTCCTTTCCTTTTATGAAAGGGTGCCCCCTGTGAATGTTTTTTCTTGAGCTGGCATGAGCATTTGGAGTGCTGGTTCTTTAAATGCAAAACATGTCCTTTCTTGCTATTAGCATCTCCTATTTTCTCATCTGGTTCCACTTGTAGCCTCTTCGCCATCTTTTGCTGCCATTTCCCATAGGGGATGCCAGGTATGTATGTAAGAACATCCACAGGTGAGCAGCAGGCAGTGGGAACGGACTGGGAGCCCAGTCCTCTGATATCTGTGCACTGGGCAGGCAGGCTGGTGGGAAGTGGGTGGAGGAGGCAAATTAATTGCAATCAGTAAAGAACTAAAACAAATGACTCCCTTAGGAGACACAGAGAGGAGATGGGAATTTTCTGACTCACCGTCCCATCATGGTTCCTCCAGGGCTTCTCCTAGAGTGCTGCTGGTACATGCCAGCCCTTACACAAGGCTGAAACAACAGGCTTGCTCTCTCCTTCACAGAATGCAATTTCCAAGAGGCATGGACGCACTGCACTCGTTCACAGACATATATGAATATAGCACACATGCCCACAGTGTTCTGTAAATAACAATCATAATACTTACAGAGTCATGTTGAATTCTGTCAGGTAAAGATTAAGAGATTTTCAGAGTTGCATTACTATGCCAAACTGCGTCTGGCCATGTGAAACACATATAGTAATGCTGCTCTTTGAATTTTTAAACGTGATCCTAGGAATCCCTTAAATAATTTGTTAGGTGCTTATCAGAAATCTCTTTGCCTACTATTTAGTTGGGATTTATAGACAATTATCTCCCCTCAAAAGAAATGCTTTCCAAGTGTCACAGTGTAAGGGTAAATACTGACCAGCACCCTCAGAAAACATGCTGCAAGATGAAATGATAGAAGCACAAAAGCGGACTGTGTGGTTGCTAATCAGCCAACTGGGGCATGCTGGCAGCAAGGCTTGGTTTCTTTTAACTACTCTGGCCCCTGGGAATACACTGCTGCCTGAAACCACTTTGACTGCCCTCAGTGTTGAGCATAGGTGTTCAAAAAGATCTGCTTCAGTCCTTACTGCTTCAGTTTGTTTTGATGGACTTACAGAGAACCTTGATTTATGTAAGAAATTATCCAGAAAAAGCCTCAGTGGTATCTAAAATGGGTGAGCTAATTTTCTCATAGGTAGAAATTGCCTTGATTTCTCCAAAATCTGGGCCCCCAGCACATTCACACACAAAGAAAGTTCATCTGATAAATTAAAGAACACTAAGACAGGCTGAAAGGATTTCTTTTTCTTTCTCTCTTTCTTTCTCTCTCTCTCTTTCTTTCTTTCTTTCCTTTCTTTCTTTCTTTTCTTTCTTTCCTCCTTCCTGCCTTCCTGCCTGCCTTCCTTTTATTTTGCAATGTGTATTCTCCTAAATATGAGTCAGCCAAATTTAAGAGCTCAAACTAAATTAAAACACCCAGCTTGATAAGAGCTATCACAGATGACAAATTCCTGGAGAAAGCTGAATTGCAGGTGCTGAGGTGCAGACTTGATTGCCTGCACAGTGGGAAAGCAAGCCCCTCTTCAGGATGTGGACAGGGTCCTCAAAAGGGCTAGTTTGGCATTAAGACAAATCTCTACTGGGAGGTGCATGCTAAAGATGACTAGAAAACTGGAATCCCAAGTTGGAAAATTTTTTTTGGTTTTGTACTTTTCAGAAATAGTAATTTCACTTTCTGCCTCTATCTGTATTAGCAAAGAATCCCTGCATGGGGCACACACTCAAGGTGCAGGAGATCCTCTGCAGAAGAGCTTATATGTTGCCTGACTTGGAATTCAAAACCATGTCTCCAATACACAAGGTGAAAGATCTAATTGCTACATTTTTTGTAGGACAGGTGTTACAAGTTTCATTTTTGGTCCTGCAAAGCCTTTTTTTTGGTGAAAGAGCCACTGAACTTGACAGGCTACTGAGAAAACTTCAGAGTTTTGTAAATTGGTATTTTCCAGTAAAAAGTATTTTGTCAAAAAAACCCCTAAAAGACAGGCTGTAGGTTGGCTGCATATTTCTAATTTTCTATTTCTAATTTATTGCTTTACCACAGAGAGTTGATAGTGTGCTAAGGAATAAAGGAGTTGGATCATATTTCCATATTTTTCATATTTCATCCAGATTGTTCCTATCCCCAAACAAGGACAGTGTTATTTTCACAAATATTGTTTTTAACCTTAGGAATAATTTGCTTCTTTAATAGCTGGTTTAAGTGTTGTTTTTGAGGAAATCTCACCAGAAATTGCTTTTGAGTGTGTAAATACATTCTGGTCGGTGCTTCAGCTGGCCCATCTGACCACAAACCACAATGATAAGGCTTTCGCCAGGCCTATCACAGAGTCCCTTTTAAAAACAGCCACAAATGATGGGGATAAGTGTGGTCTTCTGGCCACAGAATAATAGTCCTTAACCATGATTAACCTTTCTACATAACACTGACTCATTGTTGAGGCTATTAGAACTGTAATTCCTCGGTTTACCATATTGCTGCTCAGGAATACATATTTTTTTCTTTTCTATTATTTGTAATAGTATGAAACAGGACTTTTGTACTTGTAGTAGGAGATGGTATATTGAGAAAGGCTGGTCTAGAAGTGATAGTTCTCTGAAAGTTTGCCAGGACTGTTAGTCCATCTACTCAACAGACTGTACCTTGCTAAGGCAAGGGTGAATAATATGGTAGTTTTGCAACTCACCCACTTAAGCAACCAAAACCAAACCCACTTATTGTACTGTTACACATGGTTTTATTTTGGGTAGGATGCATCTTTAAAAAAAAAATAAAAAATTATTCATTATTGCTTTACAGTATGAAAAATATATATAGTATATGAATAGAAAGATCTTAAATGTATTTTGATTCACTGGAGACAGGTATCAGACAAATCTGCAAGTAATTTTCCTGTATCTTCCCAGCATTTTTTTCTTTTAAAACAGTGTAAAGAATTATATTTTGACTGGAAGGCAAAAAGCAACAGGCAGTGAGTGTTTCATAAAACCTCACTGCGCAAAATTTTAAATTTTAAAAAGCATTCAACCTTTTGTACATGTCTTAGTCTTTGCTATGGCTTTTTCAGCACTGTCATGTCATTCCTTAGCCTCGCGATCTTTTATTAATGTTTGCTGTGTGTCAAAAGTTGATAATTATTAGTAAAGATCGTCTGCCTCACAGGCACCTTACAATTTATCAGCAGACTATTATACAATTTGACCTCATCCATAAAAGAGCACATTAAACACTATAAGAAGAAGAAAGTGTCCTGAGCGAGTAAAATTAGCAGTCAGTAAATCTACTCAGTGTCTAGTCTTGTATCGCGTATGATGCCGATATGTTTGTATGTGCACAGATGTTTGTGTGTATTTCTAAACGGAAATATACACACTTATTCATGTTTTTTTAACACATATTTCAATGCCCATCTAAATGCTCTGAACAGTTCTGTAACAGAGTGCACCATACCACAGTGAAGAGTGCCTATAATCATGCACCAAAGATCACTGCAGAATCAAATATTAATTTAATTAAAAGGAATTAATACTAAGGTATTTCATCTGATAGGAGGCAGTATCAGTTAGGGACTTACTAAGGTATATTTTGTAGTCACTGGGGCTTTGGCTTATCTTGTTTCTTCCTGTTTTTCTCAAACCACTGTGTGTGGGATATGTGTGCCGAGGATTGGAGCAGCTAAAAGCTACAGGCAACATTCTGCTTTCTGTTACCCCAGAACAACCTTTTTGATTTCCAAAAGGGTGCAGCCAGGTAACTAAGCAAAAAAATGCAAACAGCTGCTGAATCCCATCCCAGATGTGGGGCAACTTTCTTGGTGGTCAGAGTGATTTCTGCCTGTGGAAAACTTTTGAGATAAAAGAACTTCATTACGCAGGGCCCAGATTTACCGTCTTCCATATATACAAACTGTAGCTGCAAGAACTGATGAGAGGTATTCCAGGGCAGAATTTATCCCTTCATCTGCTGTACGTCAGAGTTATTATTTTTGTAAACATGCTGAGGCTGCCTCTGATGAAAGGATGAAAGCTACTTCTTTCAGGAGGGTGAGACTGGACCTTAACCATTGTGATGACTGAAGAGAATCCAGATCTTTCAAAGGACAGGCATAACTAGTACAGATGTTGCACTTTACCGGGACTTGTACATGTTCACAACGACATTGTCAGCCAATGGCAGAAATGTTCTCAGCTGCTTGCTGTTTGCTAATGGCAAAACAACTATCTAAATTGAATGTTTGATTCTATTTAAAGGTCAACATGAGTGACTAATTCTAAATTATGTAATTATGCTAAGAAAGCAGAGTTAAGAAGCTGCTAACCTGTATCATACAGAGCCAACTGTGAAAATCTAATACTGTTGTTTTGAAAGATTTCTGTTAAATGAGTATCAGGCGACTGTTACCATTGTGGTAATGAGATGGTGTTAACAGGATGTGGCACAGATCAAATCTGTAAGAAAGACCTTGCACTTTTGAGGGATGTTAAATAACAAAATGACTGCCTGAAAATTACTTCAGGTCACTCATCTTTAGGAGCTTTCTTCTCCCCTGTCCAGAAGATACAACCACATACATGTACAGCCTTCCTTCCCCTCTCCCCCCACAGCCCTTGGAAAACAGCTTCCCTCTCAAGCTGGTGGTACTGGCTTCTGGAGCAGATGAATCACTTGTGAAGCAGGCAATGTAATACGTGACAGGCCCAAATAAGCAGATAATTGTAATATTACAGGTCTTTTATTGATACCTTTTCCCAGAATTGATTATTATGATTCATTTGTAGCACAGCAGTTCTGAAAAGACTGATTCATGGATCAAAACTGTGTTGGTGATCAGTACTGGGAGCACGTGGAACAGCAATACAGACCTCGCCTTCCCTGGAAACAACACTGGGTCGAATTGCCACCTCCCTGATTTTTGCTATCCTCTTTCCCCTGGGCTGTGCGATGTAAAACTAATCTTTCCTGGTGTTCCTGAACCGGTGAGCCCACTCCCCCAAGCTTAAAGAATTCAAACTGTCTTGAGAAAAGTCCGGTTCAGTTCAACTCTTTGCCCAGCCTTTTCCAAACAATTGCTCCTACTGCTGCTGCGCCAAACAGCCTTACCACAGCCTAGTGTTTAAGAGGCTGGCTTTTTTCGTGCTTCATTTATAAATCCTGTTGGTGGAAACATTTCTGTAACTGGACCCAGTAGGAGTCTGACACTCTCATTGTGACTAGCTGTTTATTGTGCAAGCTGCTGACTAACTCGCAGTAACTAAAATATAATTTTCCAAAATAGACACAGATGACAAACAGATAATCACTGCAGAGAGCCAATATAACTAAGGAGTACACTCAAGGCTCTTTTAGGTGTACTTCACAGGCTCATTATAATCAGCAAACGGATCTTAACTGAGGCTGTCACCTACTCAAAACTATTCCTTATTTTCAAGGCTGTGTCTCATCGCGCCACTTCAGATAAAGCAAAAGGGGTCCAGTCATGTGCTTTGGTACCATTTAGCTCTGAGGTGGCATCCAAACATTGTTCTTTTCCACCCCCAAAATCCCCGTGACTCCATCCCATCTTCCCCGCTCCCACTCTGCCTGAGGAACTGGATTGCTGGGGCCACGGCAAGTGGGCTCCCTGCCCACCGGGGCTTCAGCAGCTGCTCAGCCCTTTCC
This sequence comes from Haliaeetus leucocephalus, assembly GCF_000737465.1. Lineage (NCBI taxonomy): Eukaryota > Metazoa > Chordata > Aves > Accipitriformes > Accipitridae > Haliaeetus > Haliaeetus leucocephalus. The sequence continues at coordinate 14,957,666 of NW_010973368.1, read as the reverse complement.
ATCCAGGGTGAGGAACTGCTTCTTTCCCGTTCTCAGGTTTTCCTGCAGCCAGCTTTATGCTTACAGCGGTGCACAGCACTTACCAAGTCTCTCAACATGGCTACCCCGTACGGCCTTGCAGCCATTATTTCCTAACAGAGATAGCAGGAAGACACTCATACTTCAGGAATATTTGGACAAAAAGACCTAAGATACTGAAGATTAAAAAGCATTCAGCTGATACACAAGCAAACAAAGGAAAGCAAACACCTTGACTTAACTGAAGGGGCACAGGGCAAAGATATCACCAAAGAATTCAGTTATCCTTGACTAGAATAAATAAGTAAATCCCTTGAGAACAAGACCCTGGGCACTTAAGCAACAGTAAAATAAATTAAAACCCTGTGTCTGATAATAAAATACAATGTAGCTTCAGTGTAAGATTTCTTGCTACCCTAAGGAGGCTGTTTCTACCGAGGCCTCTGGTATTCATCTATCTCATTAAATGAAACCTGTAATAGAAAGAAACCTCCCCGCACACCTTAAAAAAATACGCGTACATTTTGAAAAGTATCTAGGCTGGAGATTTTCAGTTAGATTTAGGATTCTAGGGCCGATGCCTAAATTCTGGGTGCAGAGGTATTGCAGCTCTTTGTGTGGTGACCCCAACCTAACGGTGCTCATGAAGGTGTTGCAGAGACATCAGCCTGGGCTGTTGGGGTTGTGGCCACATCCATGGCTCTGGGCCCCTGCCTCAGCACCCAGCCTGGTACGTGCACATGGTGCTGTGAATAAAGCCACTGCAAACCCTAGAGCAGGTCTCCAGCCATGAGCAGATTTCCACGGCAGATTTTGAAAGGGATCATTTTTTGCCAAATGTGGAATGAAAAGAAAACCTGATAGCTAGGAGAGAGAGATTATCTCTCTCTCTCTCTCTCAATAACTGTTATGTCTCCTATGAAATGAAATGATGCTTTTTGGCCTACCATAATTGGAAGCTGTGGTAACGTCTGTCACACAAATCATAGCACTAATATTAATCATTTAAAAACAAAGTGATAGCAAAAATCCTGACAACAATGTTGCTTGCAGTTTTTCACATCTTGTGGGGTTTTTTTTAGCTTCAGTTTCATAGAAACTCCAATTATCAACTGCTTTCCACATGCAGTCTAAAAAAGTTTTGACATTAGGGATGTCAGCGGCAGTCGGAGGTGGTGTCAGAGCACCCAGCGCGGAGTGCGGCAGGCTGTCTGCCCCGGTGCGAGAGGCCGTGTGACACATCTTTTCAGAGAGTCACAGTATCTTTTTCATTATGACTTTTCCCTCTCAGATTAGGCTGACTTGTTAACTCATCCTTCCTGGTATCTTTCCGTTAATGCCTCTGCTTTGTAAGCTATTTCTCACTCTCTGATCAGTCTGGGATCACATTTGGGATTGGGCAGTGTAAAGGAGAGACAAGGCTGCGGAGATATTCAGGCTCAGGAGATATTTAGACATTTTATGTTCGCACACATAGGATGTAACATTTTCTATTACTAAAAAAGAAGGAGGGAAGGAAGAAAAGAAGGAAGGAAGAAAAAAGGAGGGGAGGAAAAAAGGAAGGAAGGAAGGGGACACAAAGAAAGAGAAAAAAGAAAGAGAAGGAGCGAGGGAGAGGGAAAGAAAGAAAGAAAAAGAACGAAAGAAAAGAAAGAAAAGAAAGAAAGGAAAGAAAGAAAGGAAAGAAAGAAAGGAAAGAAAGAAAAGAAAGAAAAAGACCCTCCCACTTTTTGTGTGGAATGCTTCTCTATTACAGAGCATAATAGACAATAAAAACTTATTTGAATATATTGTGTTCCATAAAAGACAACAAAAAGCTAATTTTCAATCTCTGTAAACAGAGAGAAAGAGAGAGACGCTGCTACACAGACTGACCTTAGCAGAATTGCTCAAATTTAGCAATGAAACTGATAGATTTACATGATGCATATGCAGCAAGGCTCTTTGTCTTCATGTCCTTGTGCTCATTATAAAGGCATGGACGCAGAGCATGGTTTATAGAGTGATGATAAAATATACCATGGCACCTGGGCTCCCTGCAGAGCTCTGAAGATTTATCTGTCTTTAGATGAGGTACTGTACAGGCTTGCTCCCATTGCTGCACTGGTGAACTTAAACCTAGACTTGAAAGGATCACTCATCTGGCGAGAAGAATAATTTAGTCTTTACCCATTCCAGAGTCCTCCCATGTCTGTTTTTTAATGAAGGACATCAGTTTACACAGTTGTGCTGAACTGTGTTTTTTTGGTTGTGTGATTTAAGCTATGTGCATTAGGATGTCTAATGGTAGTTTTATCTCTGCAGAAGCCCTATTTGAGTTGAACAGAGCATGTCTGCTCTTTGTACTAACACTCATGGAAGAAGACCTTGAAGAAGGGTATGTGGCTGAAGCCAAACTGTAGGCAGAGCAGTAAATCCATTACACTATTAAGCATTTTCTAAACTTTATACTGATACATTACAGTCTTAGTAATATTTGTAAGAAAACTAGAAATACAGAATCCTTCCCTGTTCTGTGTTTACCATGGGGCACAAATGTCTTTTAAATGGAAGATACTTTATCAAGCCTATGCTTTTGAAATTACTTTGTTAATGCAATCAACAACCATTCCTTCAATCATCCAGAAACTCAGATGCCAGTCTTCTTTAAATAGGTGTAGAACTGATAAGAAATGAACCTATTCTCTTTTATACCATGTGATTTTCTGAAGCTAACAGACAGATTATAGAAGGGGAATTTTAGTATTTACTAACTTTTACAAACAATTAATATGATGGTCTGAAGAATGTCGTCAGTAGTAGTGTTAAAAATGTGAACACAATGACATTTTGTTTAGTCAGAAGTTTATCGTCATCTGGCAAGGGGTTTGGAACTAGATGATCTTTAAGGTACCTCCCAACTGAAACCGTTCTATGATTCTATGATCTGCTCATGATACGGGAAGGTAGGATTGTCTCAAATGAGATGCAGACTTTCTTGTTATAGCCTTCGAGATACATATAACAAAAGAAAAATCTGACCTTAAAAAGCTGTTGATTGAAAGAGATGACACAGCATGTAGCTTACTACTAGGATTCACAGTACATCATGCATGCTTACCATTGGGAAAAAGTATCAAACCTCCTTAAAGTCAAGTGTGACTTTACTTGTGCAACCATAGCAGCTTCAGGGAGACTTCTTAAGGGAATAAAAAAAAAAATGCTTTGGAACTTTTTGGGGTCAGACCTTCCCAAGTCCTGGGCCATAGAGGGATCTATAATACAGTCTAGGGTTTAAATTAGGTCTCCTGAGGTCTTCAGGAAACATAAAACAAGAAAGAATGTATCTACGCTTGTAACTTTAGGTTAAGAAGAAGAAAAACAAATGGAGAAATCTTTCTTCAGGGGCCTGCCAAGACACATGTTATTTATAGTTCTAAAACCAGTTTCTGTTCTATTTTGAAATATTTCCATAGGGACTCATTTCTAATTGCAAGGCTAAAAATTGTAGAGATGGCTCCTGTGTGTTAATGAGCACCTGTACTCTTTCTGGGTGTCTGGGAGTGCCATTCTCTCTCCGTGCTGTCTCATCACATTCCCCAGCACAACCGTATAGGAATATTTCTCCACTTGGCCAGTCCTCCTTATCCTGCAAGTGCAGGGAAGCTGGTCTTTCCGCTTGAACAGCATTGTGGGAGTCTGAGAGCCACTTCCTCGCAGCTGGACTTCCATACCTATAAAACGCATTTCTTTGTGGTTGCTTGCTCATGAAAGAGAATGAAAGCAGAGTAAGTCAGGGTTCTTTTTATTGTACAGAGACCCTGACATCTGGCAAGCATCTGGTTGGGGACTCTTATCAGGAAGGGTGGTGGTTAGCACATTTTACAGGTATAGGACCTTTAATCTGCAAGAGATTTGGGGTCAGAGCTGATTAGGCATTATGAAATGGGTTGTTTTTTTACCAGAGGAAGTAGATGGCTTAAAAAGTAGAGGCCAGCCAGAGATCTGTTTCTTTTTCTGCAGGAACTCTTGTAACTCTACATTAGAATGCCCCATACGACGTTGCCAGTGATCATGGCAGTCATGATGACTCAACACAACAGTGCAGCTCTCCCTTTTAGTATAATGTTTCTGCTTGACAGAGACACTGAAAATGAGAGCTGGTCATGGTTTCACCTTCTGGATTTCAAATCTGAAAGTAAGCTGCTTTATAGGTTACGTCAGCTCCAGGACACAGGTTTCCCTTAATGGGGAAAAAGGGAAGATTATGTCTGAAGAGAGATGGCAGAGTGGAGGAAGACAGTCACACTTCTGCACACACTGGGCCTTGCACAGCCTTTCAGTTGCTTTTGCTATTGTAAAACTACAGAAGAGCAGAATTTCAGTGCAAATGGAAGCTGCTGCTTCTGCTTATCTAGTGATGGCAGCTTCAGAGAAGGAAAAATAAACAATACTGTAGGATGATTATTAACCTTTAGGGAAAAATTGTGTCCTGTTCCTAATCCTCCTTGTGGCAGGAGCAAAACTGTAACGCTGTTCTGCGTCATCTGAGGGAATGGTGGTATGTGCTAAAAGCTTAAGGGATTGCAAGCCAAAATGTTTATACCTGAAGCAGAAATGTTCTTGCAGATACATGTCTCTTGCAGGTACAGGCAGGAGTGGGCATGAAAAGGATACCTGATGTTGGCAAAATAAATACATACTGTCTAAAAATTTAGGAACTGCTTCCTATAACTAGGATCTCACTCCCCTAACAACCTCGCTTTGACTGGGAGAAGCCACTAGCAACATTAGCTATGGTCTATTCCTTGCCATTAAAGTCTGCTACTTAGATTATTTTGCCTTCAGGAAGATAGGGAGGTGCTTCTGTCCTTTTTTGCTTTCTTTCTGTACAGGACCCATGCTTTGCCAAGCAACATTTATTCCTAAATAATGGCATATCTCAGGGGTTAGCATAAGAGGAAAACATTTCGTCTAGAAGGCATGACTAATCAACACAAAGGCCTTTTCAGAGGAGACCAGGTGTATAGGCAACAAACACATTAATTCCAATTTTTATTTTGCCTCATAAGGGTGAATTTACAGAGGCGATAGCAGACTGCTGTTGGGGTTTTTTTCATTGTCTGACCCGGGGTTGTCACTGCCTGAAAAAAAACATTGAATGCACTATAAGGTCGACACGCCTTTGGGGTTTTATGTCTCAGCCAACCAGTGTTTGTAAGACTGTTATACCTTTTGTTCTTGTAGACAGGAAGTTAAATTTCAGTAGTAAGAGTTCACCTACAAAGGATGTGGATAAGCATGAAGTTCCTAGTCTGTTGCAGTGCTCTTCTACTACTACTGCTAGGGTGAAAGCTGGGAAAATGAGTGAGGGAAGTAAATCGGTGACTATCTATTTGGCAGAAGCAAGTAAAGGTCAAACTGTTGGTTGATCAGCTATGCATCTTTTGTGAGGAGTGGGTCTGAAGTGAACATAAAAAGAAGATTCCTGGGGACAGCTTGTGAAGAGAGTGGTGATGTTAAATTCAGGACTTACAATATTCCTGGGCTTGTTGATAAAGTAATGCTAAACCTCTACTGTTCTACTGCATGAGTTTAGTGGGGCTGACTGTCAGGCAGTTCTGTTAATTTGGGTGCAGGTCCGAAGTTGGTGCCTCAGTCATAATCTTTGGTGACGTGACTATGTCACAGTTTTAAAAACATGCTTTATTTCTGGCCTCGATAATGTAACTGTAATGTTCAGCCTTTAGATCATTTTATATCTTTGGGGGGTTTTAGATTAATTTGTTATTATTTTTTCCCATGTAAGGGAATGAGTGATTGTGAACAAATGGCCCTTTAACCTTTTCTAAATGGAACAGACTGAGTTTCTTGAACCTTTCACTGTAAGACCTATTCTTTAATACTTTAACCATTACTTCAGCTTTTCACTGAACCTCTCCGACTTATCTAAAATGAACCTAATTAGTCACTGAGCCCAGTCGATGGCTTTTTCAAGCAACTATGTAAGATAACTAAATATAAGCCCATCAAACTGCAGAACTTAACAGTGATTACAAGATTCTACTGTACTTTGTGTGATTTGTACAGATCTGAGCTCCACAAAAGAGTCGCCTGAGGAAAATATTTTCTGAAAATGTGGTTATAGAGCTAGATTTTCTTTTCCCCATCCAGATGTCCACAATGACAAATGATTTGTAAGACACAGCACTTATTAATTTGGCTTTGTAATTTCCTTATAAGAGCTAGTCAAGCATTACAATCAAACCCAGGAAAAAGACAAGTCCCAAGAAGGACAGAAACTCAGATTTGGGGGTTCAAGTTTGCAAATGGGGCTTGTCCTCACATAGGCTTAAGTGAAAACCTAACCACTGGGGTAAAAGAAAAATCCAATTTCTATCAACATAGAAGAATGTTCAGATGAACTGCTGGCAATACAGAAGACTAACTTTGTGAGCATCTGAACTACTGAAACCTGTTTTCCTACGAATTCATGTACTCTGCACTCTAAAAATTTCTTTAGTCCTAGCTGCAATAAATGCAGCTATGTATTGTTGTAACAATGGAATAAATGCAATAGCATGAACTTGCATGCCCTGATGGACGAACTTTTAGTTTTTACCTATTCCTTGGCTGTCTGACTGTTGCTAACAGAAGGTGTAATAGCTGAGTTCTGCCCATCTTTTCTTCAGTGGAGGCATTTCTTTTCGTGTGTTTCCCCTAGCTATTCACCGACTTTCACAAAAATTGTGGAAACTTAATTACCCTTCAAGTTTTACCTCCTCTTTCAAATTTGTTTGAAATTCTCCATGGATTAAAGAAAGGTTATTGTGCAGGAACTGACAGACAGGCTGGTCATACTGGTGGCACCTTATTCAGAAAGCAGGTCTAAAAGCAGAAATAAAGAATAATGCAAAGAAACCTGAAGCAAATCCCTTTAGTTTCTCTCTTTCACTTTCTCTCATTAGCCATTTACACATTTTCTGAAGTCTGAAGTTCACTCAGTTTTAAGATAATTACAATTTTTAAGATGAATACGAAATTAAAATTTTCATATATGTTAACTGGTGACTAGCACTTCATACAATTTTCATTATAAATCACTTTATTTCTCCGGGTTGTTTACAAGAAAGAAATCTAAATGGGTCAAATCCTTCTATTACTTTCTGTTCCAGGTGTCAGTACTACACTAGACACCAATATACACAGTTCATTAAAAGCTAAATATTCTGTATTGTTAAATGCCCTGTGGAATGGAACTTCCAAAGTGAACTACCAAAGCATAATATCTAAGCACTGGAAAAGATTAAGGAAGTGCTGTTGATAGTAGATTTGAGAAAAGAAAAATAAGATAACTTCACCATCAATGCAGACCTTTTTGAGGAAGATAGGCTTTGTATAATGTATTTTCTTTGTTGCATTCATCAGAATTATCAAGCTTTCAGCAAAGACCTAGCAAAATTGGATCTGACTGCCATGTGGTTTAGAGCGTGTTTTACTTACGCCTTTAAAAAATGAATGAAGAATGAAAATCATGATTGTGGGCAGATTCTTCCGAAATGTTTTAGCTACTTATTTCATCTCACTCCTCAGCTGCCTGAATCCGGATAGGAAGATCAAATACCCAGAGAATGGCATAGAAAGAGCCATCACAGTGAGAAGAGGACATCCAGTTAGACTGATGTAATCACCCAAATGCCTCTCCAGCTCAGCTCTAATTGAGGTTGTCATGACTTGGCAGAGCAAAAGCAAATTTTGTTGATGAAATTTTCATCACTGTTAAGTGAGAGGACCAGCCTTATGTAAGATCACCAAGCGGGTAGCAGAAATGAAGACGTTATGCTCTTATCTAAGCACCTTATCTTGCATCTATAGAAATTAAAAATTTGCATCCGACTGCCTTTCTAGGGGCTTCTTTTACAGAGCTCTTGCAGGACTGCACAGGAAACCGCCTGGTTGGAGCAGATGTTCGGCTTCACTCACACAAAGGCAGCAGATCCCACTCAGCCGCTCCTGCGTTTTCATCGGAGGAGGATGGGGACACGCTGGGGAGTCCGAGAAACTTTACCCCTCACTGAGTAGCAGGGTTTCCGGTGTCACTTACTACATATATTAACTGTAACTGGGGGATACTAGAAGACAGCTTTGCTTTGTGGAAATGAAAAGATTTTTCATTTGTATTGATTTAGAGGTTGGATGGAAAAAGGTGAAATAGTGCAGGGAGGGTCAAAGTACAGATCTGGATCTCTAACAAGCTTGGGGTCCTTGAAGAGCTCGGTCAGTTTTTTCCTTTTCTTGGTTTTTTTTTTTTTTCCTCCTTTTCTTTTTGGTTTGAACCTACTTCCAATAAACCAGAATTAATCCCTAATTAGAAGCAATGGGGTTCTAGGTTTTTTTCCTTCTCCTTTGCTCATGAAACTCCTGTTGAGCGTGGCACTCTGGCATAAAGTTTCCTTCACAGCAGCAGTAAGGAATTCTTTTCACTTCTGGAGTCTGTGAGTTTGGTAAAAGTCTCTTCCTTACCCTGAGGTCAGTGATGTCTGTAGTTTAATTTAAGGCATTAGAGAGAAACAATTAGTTTGCCTGGTGCCTAAACTGCTGCTGAATAAACAACCGCAGAAGCTGAATCTTTAAAAAACTCCTCACGACTTTATTTATCTGGACCCTCGGTTGCCATCCAGATGCAAGAAATTGCTTTAGTTCATTTTAATTCTTGCCATTTTCTCAGCATTGTGCTACTTTAGGAGGCAAATAAATGCAGGAGGAAGATACCTATAGATGTGTTCAGCAGCTGGAGGGTTTACGATCTAACCTAAAAAATGCAAGTTGGTTTTCTTGTAGTAATTAATACCAGCAACATTTCTACTAAATGCTTCTGTGTGCCTCATAGAGCTCTTCATGTCTCAGCAGTGGGTTGAAGCTCTGAGGGGCACAGTTTCACTCACCAGCCATGACTTTTGCTGAATGGGTTTGTAAACCTCAGTGAACACTCATAAAACTAAGTCCCAGGCTTCACAACAACTCCTAATTTAAATTCTGAAGCAATCAACCTAACCTACACTCTTTATCAGATATGAAATTTATTTTACAGAAGCAGAAAGACACCAAGCCTTTTAGGTAGGAGGATTTTCAACCTTAAACAATAGTTAAACACTCTTTTGTCCTAAATGCAAAGATTCCTGCCCTGTTGCAAATTGTATTGTGTTTTTTTTAACTCAGTCCTAAGGTAAAATCAGCATATGACTGAGAAAATAACAGTCATTTTGGAGAAAATAAAGACCTGTTAGCTTGGGGTAGGTACTTGAGGCTTACATTAATAAATATTTTCTACTATGGACCATGTAGAGCTATCTGTAAAACCTAATACTAATGAAAAAAATAGCTGAGGGAGAGACAATCCGGACTGTTTTCCAACAAACACTGGGGATGTACTTGAGAATTTAGATGTTCCTGTAACAGTGAAAATACTGTATTCTGGTAAACAGTCCAAACTCATTTCAGCCACCTGAGGCCCAGGAGAAAAGTGATAGAGTCTTTGTCAAGCCTGCCCTTGGTGTTATGTTTTGCAGTATTTCAGGAAGAGGCACAGTGCTTACTGTTATGCAGAAGAGAAAAAGTATATTTATTTTCATCATGAGAAGGTAAACTTTACATCATTGCCCAACTTCTGCAAAGTAACAAAACCCTACAGTATATGTTTTCTGAGCTACTATCCCAACTGCTGATGATAGACAATAATATTGTGATTTGTTTGGATTAAAACCAGTTAAAAAAAAAAAAAAACAACAAACATGCACAAAAGAATTGTCTGTATCATCTGCCATACAGATGAAGCTAAGATTTTCCCACAAAAGCATGCACAGGGTCTGAATGATTTGGGGATGGAGTTGAGAGAGATAATGGGAAAAAATATTGACAATATGTATTCCAGAAGCTTCCAGCTGGACATGAAATGAAAATAATGACTGTTAGGATGTCAATCTGCTCTTTGATAAATCTCATAATTATTATCAGACCCATATCTGATAACAGCGAGCTATGAGAGAGAAATCAAGCTACTTTTATCAACTTACTTTGTCCGTTGTCTCCTTGACCTCAGGCTGCTGGAAAAGTTTTATGTTGTTTAGGTTGGCCTTTGTTTCCCACAGATCTTTTCAGTTTATGGATATACTTGATACAGTGAGAAGACTGTTGAATTTTAGAATTGCTATGGCTGATTTCAAAACCATGAATGTCAAACCTTTACAACTAGGAAAGAGATCTGCTGTTTATTTGGGTCTAACCCAAAATGCAATGTATTAATAACAAAAAAACCCCCCACGTTAATTTCTTTTGACCTGTTTTCCTGGAATATCTTCTTCAGCTTACAGAGCTAAGCTGTGCATCACTGTTAAGTTAAGGAGTGGCAAAATGAAGTCCTTTTACATGTTTTCCTGTTTTAAGTCATGTTAGCCAAAATGGTGATAACACACTGCTTATCCCAGCTAGATTCAGGCAGAGCAATTGTGCAAATGAGAGGGAGTCTCAATTTTAACTTCAGCTTCATGTAGTTTTTACCAGAATGGACACTCATTGTTTTCATTGCTCAGACTTAATATAAAAATTCAGTCAAGGTGAACATCTGATTTTTTTAAAGCCATTTCCATATTCCTAATCTCCAGCACCCCTTGATTTTCAATTCACATGTGCTCTATTAAAAAAAAATAAATCTCTCCAAGCTATTTCAGAATTTAGGAGATCGTAACCCCCTGAATGTACAAACTCACAAGCTCTTAAGTACTCATGAAATTGTACTCCCTCTCAAAACTATGGCTGTTCTGATAACCTAAAGGACAAACATCTCTGCTTTCCACTAAGCACAACTGAAATAGCTAAGGTCCTTGACCAAGAAACTGTTCTTACACTTGTGAGGTGCTTTGACAAACTAAATGGAAAGTTCTGGGTAAAAATATCAATTTTAGGCTAAAAATCTTCTTCACTTTTAAAATTTCTATTGGATATGTTTTTGCAAAATCATATTTGATTCAGTAAACAAAAACATAGCAGAATTTTACTTGCCAGTTATTTATCCAAATAGGCATACCTTTTTGATTATCAAAAGAAAGAAAGATAACCATAGAGAACGGAAAGTAATTACAGTGCCATTTATTATTAATTTTTTTTTAAATTTTTTTTCAATCACAGATGCTTTAATATGAGTAAGCTAAGCCTTTGCTTGGCCGTTTCATTCACATAATCCCCACCTCATTCTTTTTATCCTTCTAGTATGAGCAGATGGAAAACAGGAATCTCGAATTACTATCCTCTGTTTTCTACTTAGTCTCAATCCATGTGGACTTCTTTAATTATTTGATTGTCTTGTTCAATACTTCACTGTCTTATCCATCAGTGAACGCAGTGTTATAAAATCGGGTTCTGGAACTCCTATTGGATCTATCATTGCATCAGAGAAAATTCCTTTTTGGTCAGCTTGGTATATAAACACCTATGTCTTAAAATCCATGGGTGAGATCTTGGGAAGTTAGCTGAGAATACAGGCAATTTAGGGGAAACTGCATTCCCACCCAGAAAATCAGACGGCAAATATGCCGGAGGACTGCAGATTGTTCACTCTCAAAGTCTTCTAGCAGTGATTTTTCTTCCTGAAGTTTTCCTTGTTCAATAGGTAAAGTTTTGTTTCTGTGAGTGCTCCAGCAGTGGGCTGAGAGAGGAGGTCTTGAATGACAGCAATCCATTCCCAGGCTGCTCACAATGCAGGCTAAACTGGGCTCTATTATATCAAAGGCTGAGGGAAAAGAGCACACGTTTTCTTCCTGTTTGGACTGCAAAACTAATTCTGTTGTGGTACCTGAGTAAAGTGTTAGCAATGGTTAAAATGGACCAACAGACTGTAGAGAGCTATTGAAGTTTTGGAGGTGTGTCTGTGCCAGCAAGGGTCTATCTCCTTCTCTCTCTTCACCTCCTTCAGGTTCCCCTCTCCCAGCAGTCTTCCCACCTTTCAGAGCACGGGATCCTGCTTCCTCTCTTTCCCCTTCCCCTCTTCACCCCTCACAGATCTATAACTCTGCTGCTCTGCAAGCATCCTCTCCAACACCCTTCTCCCCCTTACAAGTCATTTATCTGCACCTCTTCCAACATGACACTCCACTCTGCCTGCCCCCCCCGGTCTCCATCCTCCGGCAGCCTCGGAGCAGAGAGCTGTAGGGATGGGGCAATGTTGCTGCAGCAGAGCCAGCCTCTGGCTCTTTCCATGTGGGAAATGAAAAAGCAACTGTTTTGCCGATGTCTAAAGCTTACACTTGTAATATATTGTTTTGGTGCCTCTGCTTATTGCATTACAAAATGCTGAGTCTTATTCTGTTCAACGTCTTCCTGCACTCTAATTTACATTGCATTTGGTGTTCCACATTTAAACAATAGTCAGCTCTGAGAAAATCTGTGTGCATACAGAGAAGAGGATATTCTGACAAAGATATTTACTGGGTGAATAGTCTGCAGCAAAATGTGTAAAATGTTATTCACTCAGTTCAGAAAAAAATATGACAAGTGATGTAACTACAGGATGTTTCTTCTTTACTTGAAAGAGGTTAGTGGCTCGGCTAAGATTTGCCCAAATGTCTCGTAGTTTTGGATTTCTCAAATAGGGACCTTCTGTTTCTGGATACACCTCAAAAAATCACGCCTTCTGAGACATGTACTGTTACTAAACAGAATAGCTAGAAATTCCAAAATATTGGATTAAAAAGATGGTTACTCTAAGTTCTATTTAAAATATGTATATCTTTTGCATATTTATATGTACTATATAGTGGCATAGAATCAAAATCTACCAAAATTTAACTCGCATTTTTTAATGTCAACTAATACAAAAGCTGATTGAAGTTTTCTGAAATGTGAAAATGTTCTGAAAGTGTAATTGGAATTCAGTGTAGATGAAAAGTATGAGATGAATTTTTGCACAAATTACAAAAAATATTTGCTATTTTCAGCCACCTCTGCAACTATGTTACTGTATCTGTATATTTAAAATTCCATTTAAAATACAAAAATAATTTGAGCTTAAAACTTCTATGATAGTGACAAGAGATCCTTACATTAAAAAAAACCAGCACACATGAAAAATTACTGTTTCTACCTTTAAAACAAGAATTAAGGAAAAACTAATTTCACATTGCCAAATTATTCAGTTATAATAGTCATAATTAGGCCCCATTGACACTTAATAAATATATTTATATCAGCATTGCCATCCAGATATCCACATTTCGTCATTAAACATGAGTAAACTAGTATTACATTTGTTATTAGAACCCCAAACCATACAACTGATAATTAAACAAATCAGCAATTAAATTAGATCAAACTATTCAATGAGGAAGCCTATAAAATAAAAACAATCTAACTATTGTAAAGTTACTATTGTAAATAGAAACTGTATTTTGCAGTTTGGTCCACGTTCACCATTACTCATCCAGGGACTCAATGGTTTCAGGGGGGCTTTATCTGGGATAGAGCAGAGGGTGAAATTTTTAGAGAAGGATTAAAATTTCCAGAATGAATGAAAATTCCAAGAAATAGGATTCCCTTGAAGCATAGACAAGAAAAACATACAAATATATTGCCTCCAAAGACCACAGAATTTCAAGCCAGACTGTAAAACTGAAATAAAAATTACTTCATATGAATGCTGGAAAAACTGAATCAAACAATTGGGTTTTCTCTGCATAATTTAAATTCTATTCAGTATCCGCTCAACTTTTTTACTTTATTCTCTTTCTCACACACACAAAAATCTGCAAATTCATCCTAGTTAGAGAAGGAACATTTTTAAACCTCTTTGACAAAACAAAATCTTATAGGGAAAAAAAAAGACATGAAATAGCCAATGCCAGAATTGCCATGTAGGGACAGTTTTTCCTCTAATCCTGTGTGAATACAAATGTTAGGTCTGGAAGGAGAAATACAGATTCATTTGCTATTAAAATTTAACTCCAGGCCATTGTTATCAATCTTTCTTGAGATAAAGATGACTCAAAAGCTACAACAAAAATCAACAAAACAGGTTAGAACCCCATGAAATATGGACACTAGCATTTCCTACAGAATTTGAAAATGCTTTAACATGTTTAATAGGGAATTAATGAAGATGACAAAAATGGGGATGCCTAATACAGCGTATGAAAACAGAGATCTATAGCCTTGTTTGTCTTTAAAGCTTGCTGAAGTGTTTTAATAATGCAGTGAATTATTGAAGTTGTGCTCTCCACACTAAATGTGCAGTGGAAGCTCACTTTCTTCCAGGAATATAACTGACAATGAATGTGGTCAGACAGCATGACATAGAGAAGCTTTGAGTCTGTTCCTTATTAATAGGAAAAACAGTTTCTTAGTCAGGGCCCTCAATTACTTTGGTTGTGCCTAGTGGAAAGCAGACATGTTTGTCCTTTAGGTTATCAGAACAGCTACAGTTTTTTGAGAGGGAGTACAATTTCATGAGTACCTAAGAGCTTGTGAGTTTGTACATTCAGGGGGTTACGATCTCCTAAATTCTGAAGTAGCTTAGAGAGAGATTTTTAAAGGTTTTTTTGGTGTTAAAAGATGCAGAAGGTGTTCAGTAGGATTTACAAAGTAGAAAAGTAGCTGAAGATCCCGAAGGTCACACTGGCAATTTCAACAGGCATGTACCTGCACAGGTACTCAAGTGTTTCAGCTTCCCAAAAAATGTGTTTCTTTATTCTGCTGATTACTAGAACGTTTAAACTGTTATATGCACACAGCCCTGGAATGACAGAGCACCTAATCATGCTGAAATGAGAATGAACTGAGAGTTAGGACCTTCATCTTCCCAGTCAGCCTGTGTCATGACAGGGACATGTCTGTATAAGGCAGGTTTAGTAGAGGGTGCAGTAGGCACCCTGAAAAATGGCTGCAGTTGGTGACTCCTGAAGGCTATTTGGGAAACTCAGACAAACACTGGAAATGTCTGGATCCACCTCCACTCCCAGATACACTGTTTAAGGGTCATTTGCTAGTAATCAGGTCTTGATTGCCTTGCAGATGGTCACTTATTGATCTTACCCCATGGTATTTGCCTCCAAATCCATACTGCAACAGAATGGGCACTGCTGCAGAAGTGGAGCACACGGGCTGGAAAGCTGCAAACCTGGTTTAAAACAGGTGAACAGAAAGAGCATGAAGTGGGTATGGCCGCATTTCCACAAGTGACAGACTTTCTGATTAAGTAGTCTCCTAATTTGCTTTCTTTTGACACATATATTTGCACCTGAGGTGATGCACCATATCTTTTCCTCTATCTGTATTTTGAACCTTGTTGTTGAGCTCTGTTCTAACAGGAACGCCCTGCCCTGCATGCTGGCTGTGGTGGTGTGAGCAAACGATTTCCTGTTTGGATTAAATGTGATTATTTTCAGCTGATGTAAGCGGTGCGAAGGGAAACATCCAGCAGCAAATCTAGCATGGCTCCTTGTGGTATGGCTGTGATGGGTTGCTTTCTATGCTTGCTAGTGCATGCCAGGATGTCTTGAAACATGAGGACCCATGCATGTCTTGGACCCCAGTGCAGTTAGAGAAGGTGACACTGATGGCAGAGGAGATCATGATAGCTCATTCCAGTGTCCCACCTCCCCTCAGCTAACTGCATGATATAGTCATGAACCCATAACTACTTTTTTTTTGTGTACCTTAGTGTGGATATCCAGCTGATCTGTTGGAAAGCTACTTAACTGTCTGGTTTTCACATGTGGATTTTACTTGGACAGCATAGATTTGCTTTGGCTATTTTACACTGCAAAGGACAGGAAACTGTGCTTAAAAAAAAAAAAAAGGAGAAAGAGAGGGAGAAAGAATTGTTTTAAGTTTGCACATTCCTGGATTACTGCACGCTTACTACCTCACCCACCTATTAACCCAGTCTTTGAGCTTGATGCATTTTTCTCTTAACACAGATATCTATTCCAGCACTCCAAAATGACAGCTCTTGGGCCTGATGTAGCACAAGATGAGTTGGGGTAGTTTTGCTGAAATCTAAATGTTTGAACAGAAGGCATGTCTGAGATTACAGTCAGAAGTTGCTCTTCTGTCTCTGCAATAATCTCTGAGAAACCAGACACAGTTGCAATGACAACTATGTGCACAGTATTGTTAAATGAGATTGTGGCTTTTGCGGTTTTGCAACGGGGACAGAAGTCCACTAGGAAACAGATTGAAACCCCAAGATATTCTCTCCTAAACTTGATTCCATTCTCATTGCCCTCTGCACCAAGCTAAGGCCACTTTTGAGAGGCTAAGGTTAGTCCATACAGTTTTGCTTAAAGAAATACATTAATAATTTGTAAGGTTTGCCTGCTTCGGGTGGATCAGTCACTTCCTAGTTTGTGCTAGAGCTCACTTCCTGTGCAACCACACTTACGCACCTTACACACTGTATTTGTAGTTTCTCACATCTCTTAAAATAGGGAGTTTCCGCAAAAATCTGATGTTATTAAACAGTGGACAACACACTGTCAGGTAGAGACACAGGTACATGAATTACATGCAAACAACAAACTATGTTTCTTGAAGAATGACAGTAAGGAGGATGATTTGGGTGCTTTTCCCTTCTTTTTCCCATCTGTTCTCAATTATAAGAAACTCCTCCCGCTAGTTTAAAGGAAAAACATACACCCTGCAAAGCCTCTCATCTCTCTACAATATGTGACATCTGTATGTAACAGATGGGCTTTCAGGTTTCTTCATCACTAGCTTTATTTCCCAGGATCTATGACTGCAGCACCTAAGATCCTATTCTCGAGATGTAAAAGCAAACTCAAAACAAAAAGGCCTCACACTTGCTGTCCCTGTCCCTCAGCTTACATCAGGTGGACAATACAATGCCATCCACCATTAAAGTCTGTATTTCCAGCCACACAATACCTGTGGGTTGGAAGAGGAAATGGATTTTCTTTTCAGCTGTTGGAAGGAAGTTGTTAGGGAAGGCTGATTTTTTTCTTCTCTGAGTTTTCTTTTTTTAACAGCAAGGTCTGTGTAAATGTTCTTGTGGCCAACGTAGCTGGGCCATGCTCGAGGCCTAAAGCTGCTGCCTCAAAGTGAAAAAGTGGTATTATTCATTTCACACTAGGACTTGTGCATATGAGAAGAAGGTCCAACACTCCTCACTCATGACAATGCTTATCCTGTTCTGAGTCAGACAGACAAGTCCCGTGCGTGCTCCATGCATGGGGACGACATAGCTGCCTACCTTCCCATGAGCCTTGCCTCAGTGTCAAGCCTGATAGGACACAGCCGTGACTTGACTGGCAACAGTTTTCAAAAGCACCTAGTGCTTCTGAGCTCCTTATTTAATACTTGCATAGCCAACATTATTTTCCTTAAAGGGGAACTATTCCATAATGCATGTATGTTCTGAACTTAAAAGCCAACAAGGCTGCCCTAAGCTCTTGTTGGGCCTAAAAATGCAAGCCAACAAACATTTTGATCATCTCTCTGTCAGTTTCTTTGAATGGCCTAAAATATCTGTGGGCTGCAATCCCCCTTTCCTGCTTTGTCTCATCTCTTCCACCTTCCTGCACTCTGATTATTTCCTTTCCTGGCTGGTTATTTCTTTTCATATGCCTAACCTCGTCCCTCAACTCCTCCTTCCGTGACTTCTCGATTTTTTTGGTGCTGCCCCCACTTGGCTCTCTGCATTTTCCATAAGCCATGCAAGCACTTTGCCTGGCAGTGCACTCGTCCCTGCAGTCCAGTTGCCTTTTTCTCAAGAGCAGCTACTTTCACCTACCCCTCCTGCGACTGACAGAAGGGCTGCTGCTGAGAGGGAGCCGCAGAGCTGTTGGGAAAGGACAATCTACCACTTCATGTTGTCACACAGTCCTAGGACATTGGGAATCACCCAGTGGAAGCTGGGAAAACTCAGGACTGTCCTGTGGGCAGCTATGAATCATGTATGAGTGAGAAGGCATTTAATGCTGTAAGACGTGAATAAAAATGCAAATGAGGATGGGAAGTGACCTTGCTTGTGCAACTTAAGAAAAGCAGGTATTTGTCTAAAAAATATGGGGTTTTTTTCAGCCCTCAAGCCACAGAAAGCGGAGGAGACTTAAGCTGGAGAAAGGAAGAAAGAATGATGAACAGTGGCTATTGAGAAGCTGATCAAAGAATGGCAGTTCAAAAGGTTTTAAAATAACATGGGCACAACTAATTAGCTCACAAGCTTATGCAGTATATACAATGATGCTAACCTCAAACCAAACCAAAGTACCTCATTGTGGATCCTGGGCTGATTAGTAGTTTTGGGCAGTGCTGTAGAATTCCCACCTGTAATACAAACCTCTAACTCCTATGGGAGGGCACAACTCAGTGAATGCTGGTGTCCACTAAATATTACTTGCTGTGGTTCCTATATGCCATCCTACCTGACACAGAGACTGATGGAAGTATCAACACATTGATCATTTCTTCCCACTCTTGAATGAAATCTAACATCTGGAATAGCTATTCTCTTCTACAAACAAAAGTAAAAAAGAGCACTTTCATCATCTTCAGTAGGGCTGACCAGAAGTTTTCTCTGAGTTGTAGTATTCATCAGAAAAACACTAGCTTGCTAGAAAAAATTTTCAGGGATATGTTAACTTTCATAAGATCTCTTCTCTTCTCTTCTCTTTGCTTCGTTTCACTTCGCTTTGCTGCTTCTTGCTCTACTCCTCTCTTGATATTTTAGTATTTGTAATTATACAGTAACTGTCAAATCCATGTTATAAATTAAATTTATATTATAAATTTTTCATTTTTAGTTACCCAAAACAATCAATACAAAGTTATTTTCTTTTACTTCACTCCAAATTCAAGATTTTATTCGAAGTCTGAAATTGTGTAATTTCACAGGTAATTCAGAGGCTAAAGGGTCTTTAAAATGTTATGATATCTGAGAAAAATGACAACATGTATAGCATCATTCTTCTTACCTGGACATCACATCATAGCATTATGATACAGATTGTGAATACAGGGTTTGTTCTGAGATAAATGTTCCTTGTCTATGGAGTCACTGACTCATCACAGAATAAGTGAATTCTAAGCCACTGAGCTCTGTCTGGTTTCATGATCAAAGAATTTCCGTCTTACAGCAATTGAAGCCTTATAACTTTACTCTGTCAGGGAACAGGGAAAAAAGCTGGTGAGAGTTATGGAGCAGATCAGTGGCTGAGGTGATGATCATACAGGGGTATCATTCTCAAATACATTTCACCACCTGCTGATCGTCTTCCTACTCCTGGGTATTCATAGGAAGAGAAACTGGCCATTTCTTATAAGACACTATCATAGCAGTGGACACTCTTTTTCCCTAAAGGAATTTCTATTCAGCAGCCCATATTTTCAGGGGGTTTAGTATGTTTTTCTCATCTATATAAAGAGCTAATTCCTTTCTCCTGTGAAATAAGTGAATTTAGAGTACAGATATTTTTAATTTTGTTTGTAACCTTAGACCATCATGTTGACAATGATACTAGTACTACAGATCTGAATTTTTCATGCTGAAGACACTTTTTACGTATTGTCCTTTAAGAGCATAGGAGGAGATGATTAACAATCTTCACTTTAGTCAAAGAAAAAGTGAAGTGTTAATCAGAATTTCCAGTATTTTCCAACCAGTGAGTGCAATGGGAGTCCAGGCAAGTAAAAGGCAAGGTTCTTGCCTATTCTTATTCTGTACTCTTATTAGTGGTTTACTGGATTTCATGTTTACTGGAGATTCTGTGTTGGCATTTGTTTATTGAGGATTCAGCCTTTTTCATTGTGGGCTTCAGTTTACACTTCAAACATGAACATGCCTGTGAAAAACACAGTGCATACTATCTTCTCTGAGTTTTTCAGGCAGATGTACAAGTGGTATTATTTATGCTTTAACTTAACACATATATACCACATTTGAAGTGAGATAAGTGTGGCAAGAGTACAAGATTACGAATGGCTTTCATAGCTCACCCTTTCCCAGAGGGTTTGCTTGCACCTGTTTTTTACCACGAAAAGGACGTTAAACTTTCTGATATGTGACCAAGTTGCAAATGAAAGATCTTCGAGATAAAAAGTGATATGATTGACTTAAAAGGTCAAAATCTAATATTTTATTCTGTCAGTTTATGGTGTGATAATTTCACAGGAACATCAAAGATACTGTGTGACCTCCCAGCACATATTTCTCACCTTGAGTAGCTTGTGGCTCTCCTCAGATTTCATGGTCCATCACTGCACACTTCAGCTGCGTTCCTTTAATAACAGCAGAGTAGGTTAACAGAGCATTTATCTTCCCTGATACCTGACTTGCTGGGGTGTAGCTTTTACAGCCAGTATTAGGGAATGGTGTGCTACTCTGCCCATTGCCCTCAGGAAAGAGACAGTGGGCTTTAAAACAACACAGAATTCATTTTGAAGCTTTTCCAACAGATCAGTCAGTTGAGGAATTGCTGTAAACTTGTGTAAACCAGCAGGCAGGACTTAACTCTTGAATGTCAGGAGCCTGGTTTGAGACCAAAACCCAGCATGCTTCACTAGATATCCAAGAGTAGCTACAGAGCACCTCATTTTATAGCTGTAAGTAGCTCCGTGTCATTCACATCTCATCCAAGCAATTTCCTTTCATATGCAAAAAATACAGTTGGAGAAGTGAGATTAGGAACTGGATCCAAAAAACCCCTAGTGTAAAGTGCTGGGATCTTCCTCCTGTAACCTAGCAGGAAATGGGGTAAACCCTGAATCATCCATGATGCATTATGGTCCCCAAATGGTGGTCTTTTAGGTGGGTAGAGGGAAACCTGGATGAGAAGATCCTGTTCATTGTTGGGTCTTCAGTAATTTTACAGAAGAACAGAAGTGTGTCTGGCAAGGAGCTAGGCAATCCTATGTTGCTTTTCTGCAACCAGCCTCCTTTCCTCATCTTGTCGTTGTCAATTTGTAAAACACTGTCTCAAAAACATCAGCACTCATCTTCAAAACACATACTTACAGGGCTACTAGGAGTGTGAGAAAAGAGTTTTTCAGTATTTGGGAGGTATAGTCAGGAAGGATGCAGCAGAAGAGTATTCCTGGACAGGAAGAGTTGCACATACAGTCATGTACATGGCAGGTGATGTAGAAACATGTCCCACAGAGTCCAGAGCTTTTGGGAAGGAGTGAGAGGGCTGGGGAAAGAAGACAGCACAAAGTCTTTCTTAGTCTCTTCATCAGCAACCCAGATCACACACACATAAACGCACACACCACTCTGCCTGGCTATTCTTGTCCAGACATACCTCTAGTCCAGTTCTGTTACTCCCTGTTCGCTCTCACCCCCACCCCTGAATATGGGAACACAAAATATGATCAAACTGAAATACACTGTAGGAAAATGCACCCAGCACCCCCCACCCCCACCAATCTCCTTTATTTTAAAAAACATTAGAGCAATAACAACAATAATGATGGATTTTCTATCTGCTACTTTGTAGTGGTCCTGATCCTGTAGCAGTTGAGGAGATTTGCCAGTTTGTGGTCTAGGGGGGGAAAATTCCAATTTAAGATGAGATTTTGCATCCATGTAATACAATAATGGAGATTCATCCAGTGATTAATCCAGGATATGATACAACTTGTTTTTGGTATGTTAAGGAGCAGGCTAGGGGACCGGCATAGGGAGAAGAGAAGAATTTAAGCATGTGCAGTCACTATTTTTCATAAGGATTTTTATAATGCTTTTACACAATAGGCAGAAATTGCTCCTAAAGAGTCATTCTAGTCTATTGGGTAATTAATATGTATATTAAAAAATTCTAAATATATATTTAATCAACTGGCTACATAAAGTGCCTGAAGCCCTGAATACATATGAACCCAATAGACCAGAACAGCTGAAAAAAAGCTTGCTCCAGGCTCTGGGGGTATGTTCCATGGAGTTTGCTTTTAAAATAGATCTAAAAGCCTAGAATGGACTTGAAGAAGCTGCAACAGTTTTAAAGAAGGGTCCTTTCTTTTCAGGTCACGGACATAATCTGAATTGAGGTAACAGAAAGAAATGGGAAGGTTTGTCTGGAAGGGTACTCTAATAATTAAGATAGTGGCCCAGCACTTGACTCCCTTAGGTGCCCTTTCAGGAAAGTGCAGCTGTGAACCTCACCTAGCCCATTATCTGCAACTGGGCCTCAGTTTCCCCCTTTGTAAAATGAGAGTAACAACACTTAACCTCTTCACATCCTTGTGCGGTGTGTTAAAGAGAACTGTTCAAAGATATAAAAGTGAAAGATAAATGCTCAGTTCTTATTGAAAACCAGGTGGAGGAGTCACTGTAAGTGCCCTTCATGCCCTTGAAAATCTCACCTTTACTTTATTGATGGCTATAATGCACTTTGAGACCTTTGGAGGAAAGGGGTTATAGATGTGCAAAGCTGCTAAGGAAGATGGAGTAAAAATTGACTAAAAGGTCAACTTCAGAAGCAAAGGAATATAATATGAGGATAAGCTATGGCAAATACCCTGAAGGCTACACCTGGGAATGTGGGAGTATGAAGTCAAATTATGCCTTTAGATAATTTTGAGTCAAAGATAGTATTATGCAAATATAACAGCAGAGGAAGGTGACCTGTGGCATCTCAGGAGGCCAGAACCCGGTCATTCATTCTTCAGTTAGCCATCCATATGTAAAACGTTTCTCTGACCACTCTAATGCAGATCATCTCAATGAACACCTTCTCAGTGGTCATCTTTTACCTTCTGGAAACTGCCTCATTTCTCTCCAATAGCCCCTAGTCACAGAAGAATCAAGACTTTTACAATTTCAGCTATCTGCTTATTTGCTCAGTAGTCTTGTATTTTATATCATGGTCAAAAATCCATCATCGTTTTCCCAAATAATTCAACTTATAAGCATCACCTCTTAAATCTGCTCTCATGCATGCTGCAGTAAAGCTGTAGCAACACACTGGATTCTGTGGGAAACATTTGGGACCTGAAGAGACCTAAATTTACATTAGTGCATTTATCTTTCTGTCACTCAGCTTTGTTTCCTACTTTCCATCACGCTGCAGTTGAACGATCTCAAAAAGTAGGTCTGAGAGCAGACTTTAAATTTTGGTTTAAAATAAAGAGTCTTATCCACAGGCAACAGAATAACAATTGCTAAAGGCACGTGAACAATATTGTAAAGAATGACAGTAATAATTCCAGGTATATTTTATTATTAAGCTGAAAACAGCAAACCATGTTATATTTAAGACATTTAAAAGCTAAACTTAACTGGAAAATTAAAAATTGGAAAATACAAATTGATTTTTATTGGTTTGTTTTAGAAGAGATTTCTAAAGTGACAAGTACTAGATATAAAGCCAAAAAAGAGGCTTACTGTGATGTTTGGATAAAAAATTACTGGGCTGTTGAAAGTAAGAACTTAGTTTAGGACAATTTCCCTTTTATTACCAAGATGAGCTATGATAATTAAGGTTTTGTAAACTATGGCTTACAGCCTCCTGGATATATTCTCACCACATCCAAAAGAAAGATCCTTGTCTCATAGAAGCAACAGTCTAAACAATTAAAGAGGTCTAGATGAGTGCAACATACAACCATAGTGGTCAGGATAATTATTGTACTCATAAGTTTTAATAACACAATTGGTTTATTAATCTATTTTCATGTAGGATGATCTCCACACAAGCAATTATCAGCTAGTGCTTGCAGGTAGCAAAAAAGAAATGGGTTCTCACAAGGATTAGAATACACACATTGGAAATGACGTTACAGATTGAGTCAGGAAAATAATTTCCTTCATTGGTGAAATGTATAAATGGAGCAGAAAAACAGGGTGAAGAATTTGGCCTTCCTAGTGCAACATTTGTAATGGAACACCAGGGTCTTTCACAGCCAGCTTATGGGAAAACTCATGTATTTATGGGGGGCATTGTGGCTGGTAATCAGGAGTCAACTGATCACTGCAGTCTACCTGTTAGCTGGGAAATTCTAGCAAGTTCACAGTTAAGTAACCAGACATGAGTTCAAAGTAGGAAAAAAGGTGCTTGATGATTTTCCTTTGTAACTGTGCAGAAACACATGTATAGTTAAAGCATCAGTATAAAAATAACCTAAAAAGGCTGGTCAAAAGAAGAGAGCACAGTGGTTAGGTGAAGCCTTAAAGACAAGGACATGATGTTTACATTTAAAGTGGTGTTGGAGAGAAAACAGAATTTGCTTTAAAGGATGGAGTTGACCTAGGTACACCTCTAGGCAAGAGAGAGAGTGTGAGCACGGTATTAAGGCTTCACATGTGAGGGAGTCAGGAGCTGGTACAAGGGGCTTCCACAGAATGAAATGTTAGCTCATTGGACAGAGAAAATTCCTAGAGTTTGGCATGTGACCTAGAATACCGTACTACGGATAGATTCTGTGCAGACAGATTTCAATAGTCAGGGTCACCACAGTTTACATGCCTCAGTTCTCCTAGGATAAATTAGGACAAAATCAGTAACACATATACAATTAGAGGCACTTTCTCTTCAAAGTGTTTGCTTAGCTGTAATAGAATGTGAAAATGTGTAGAAGTGATTTTGCATGACTGTGAAATCAGAATTCATTCAGCAAATTTGTTCAGTGCAGTTACTACTAATTCTAAAGCAGTAAAAATAGTTCTGGGAATACCTTCATCTTGTTTCCTCTTGAATCAAGAATGCTGATATTTGTAAAAAATCAGTTAACGAGGGAGGTGGATCCTTTGGTGATTTTTTAAAAAAAATATTGAGGGAAAATAAAAAAAAATTATTTTCCTTGAATTCAGGTAATAATATCAAGTCAGATCCAAATCATCAGCAGTCAATGGGAAAAAGAACCAAACAAAACCAAACCAGCCAACCAAACAAAAAAAACCCCAACATTGAATTTACATCATTGAACAAAGTCTAGGAAATGGACTTTAAGGATCATTTCATCTTCAACTGACTTTGGTGAACTAGGACAAAAAGTTAAATGGAGATCCCTAGAAAGTTTCGATAAACATTCAAGAGCTTGAATTCCTCTGTGGAGCAAATTGATTAATTCATAGAGAACGTTATGCAGCTCTCTTGGCTAGATGCATGGTCACTATGAGGGAGGATAAGGTCTCTAATATTAGAAAGTAGTGGGGCAGAAAAGAGATGGGCCAGGCAAACGCTGACATAGCCGTGGCCTCATAAAACTGTCACATTCTCCCCTGTGCTGGTTTGTTTATATTCCTGGAGTTTAAAAGTGGTCAAATATTTTCTTTTTCAACTGGATGGAGGAAAAGGAAATTCACTCTTTGAACAAGACCTAGATAGCAGCATTAAGTCCTGAGTATATTTCTGTGGCCACACTAAAAATGACTCCCTGAAATTGGGGGTTGTAATGGGAGTGCTGACACAATCTGATTCCTAGCTATCACTTTGCAAGCTGTGCTGTTATAATAAGAAGAAAAGGTTGTGTCTTTGGTGGAAAACTGATGGAAGTTAGTAATGCTGGGTGAAAATATGCAGCTCATTTAAAGGAGGAGAAACTGTAACAAAGTAAATGAATCACATAAAAAAGGTAAAAAAAAAAAAAAAAAAGACAGCTAGGCCAGAAATGAGAGACATATAAAATATAAGGGAAGGAGAATTTTTCCCCCATTCAGCATACCCTGAGAACCTGATTGTCATCCAATTAGAGGCTGAGAGAAGGTTTGATTAATCTATCACAAGCAAAAGGGCCTAGCTCCAGTCACTAATCGGGGAGGTGTGAAAACTCTGTGTGGGTCCCTAGAGGTTTCTTCAGCTTCTGCGTTCGCATGATCAGGTGTTCCTGCATAGTGAGTTCCAGGACAACTGTCTTTTCTCAATTATTACAGCTAATTGTAAATAAGACCATACAAGCCAAGGACTTTGGATCCTGCTTGCTCAGTATGAGCTTGCTCTAACTAAAGAGAGTAGCCCCCTCTGAAATCTCTGCCTCTTTCCTTTTTAAAGTTAGATATTGGTACAAGTGCAGCCAGCCCCATACGTTATGCAGTTGATTGTTTTTAAACAGGACCCCTGAGCCAGTTTGAATAGCCTGGGTGATAAGTGTCTCCACAGCAGGCTATATGGGAAAAAGGAAAAGCTTTCCCTGGAGCAGCGAGTTGACTGCAAAGACATTCGGAAAAGCCTGCCGCGACATGAGGCCCGCGATGGCAGTCTGAGGGCTCAGCACAGCAATGGCAGACCCAGGCAGCCTGCCTTCATCTACTTGCCAGCTCTGCCCCCCGTCCACGAACGGCACGGTGATAAAAGCCTCGGCAGCACAGCCTCGGCAGCAGCCAGCCATGCCTGTCCCACCTCTCTGGGTGCAACTTTTTAGATTTGGCTGCCTGAGGTACCTGCCTGGGGTGGCAGGACTTGTTATTGCAGCCTATCTCTGGGAGGGTTTGATTCGGTTTTCTACGCATTGGCATCAAGTATTGCTTGACACACCCTAAGGCATCCGCATACGGCTGTCAGATGCGATGCTGCACCTACAGGAAACCTGTGTCTTTCTGAACTGGCAGCTGAGGCTGGGCAGGAATGTTCTAGGGCATCTCAAATGACACTATGTGCCTTTGCGATGCTCAATGCCTGTAGAAGTGAGCCCTAAGCATCTATCTGCCTTTGTTTCTACGAGAAAAGGAGGAGGAGGAGATGGCAAAGCACAGGGTTTTTTTATATAAGAGATATAATATCATTTGGTGGCTTGAAATCCATCAAGCAACCTTGACGGGTGCTGCGAGATAGAATTCAGAGCACCTGGAGAACTATTGCTCTGTTAGGTGGCGTGCTATCGCCACGTTGAATATATTTTAAAATCACTGTCAAATCATTTTGCACTCACAACTTCCAATTTTACTCTGCTGTGGCTGCAGAGGTGGTAAATAAACCCACATGGAATACAGTGGATACTCATCCAAGTCTTCTGGTCTAGACAGCATTGGTCTTATGGACCTACAACTCAGCATGTTTTTAAGCCTCTTCTGGGAGGATGGAAGGCTCTGAATCCTGTCTGCAAGCCTTCTGTATATACCAGGCATTGTTATACCAAAACCTAGCTACCTGTCATTTGGATAGGCAGGAATTCTTCCAGTCACCTTTATGGCTGTGGGTAAATAGCTTACTTTCTGTCATTTGAGATGGGTTGCCTTTGTTCTTCTGTTATTGCTTCTTTGGTTTATACAATCATATAAGTTTCTTTCCAGACTAGGATGATCCCATAACTCTTAAATAAGGCCCAGTTGGATCTTCTCCCACTGTCTCTATGAAACATATGTATTGGAATACATGTAGTACTAAGACTGTTTTGTATAGACTTATATATACACATGTATATATACATATGTGCATTTTTATATGCACATATGAATATGTATACATACGTCTACCTACCCACATTTGTATGTATATATATATATAAACATGTATGTAAATATAAGAAATCTACAAGGTAGTACATCTGGCTTTGTGCAGATATTCATATCATTTCATGAACATCATTATTTCATAATCATTATCTTTACTATTCTCAATGAATGTATCAGAATAAAAAAAAAACCCAACAAACAAATGTAAATTTTGAAAAATTATTCTACAAAGTGTAAGGCAAAAAAGATGGTACGTATTCAGTCTGTGCCACACTGCAGACTGCAGTATGTATTAAAATGTGAGGCAAATGGTTTCCATTTTCAGCATATCTGACCACAGGATTCTGTGATTCTATTCTGTGATTCTCTGATTGCCTGCGTATAAATTAAAATCAAATGGATATTTCCTCAGATATTTCTGGCAACACTGTTTAGCTATAGTTTTTAAAATAATAAAATAAACTTGATGTTACAAATATGTGTGTGATTGCCACTTGTAATGAAAATGTTGTAAATAACTAAATCAGAAACATTCAGTGCTGAGGGAGGAATCTCAGGACTTACTGCTTCAAAACCACAGAATTCTAGCATGTAAACTAAAGAAGAATCTCCATTAACACATAGTAGCATTTATAAAAGCAGAAACATACTTCAAGAGGTGTAATTATATGAGACATTTTATCTTCTTGGGTGGCTGGCTTTTGAGCTGATTTTTTTTACCATATTATGAGGTATAGGCATAATTGGTCTAACTACACTGTTTTTCAATCTACAGCCCTGTAAAAAAGGATGCTAGTCTAATTTCTTAATTAGGCCCACATTGTGGACCAAAACTGCATGGCCATGCTAGGGCATGAGGAGGAGTGATCTCTCTCCCAGTTCCCTTATCCCGCCATCTCTAAGCTGTAGGTATGGGAGGAGTACTCTACACATTTCTCCTTTTCCCAGAGTGTGACAATAAAGGTGGTCTAATAATAAGGAAATACTAGCTCCATTCCCTCCACAGTCAGGAAAATAATCTGCTATTGGCAAAGGCCTGTAAATTAGATGGTACTTTCCATCAGAGGAAAAAAAATGCAATGCTCGGAATTAGCCTGGGGGTCTAGTTTGATTCGTTGCCTTCACAGGATCCTGAGCAAGTCAGTTAGATCCAGATAGAGGAATTTGGGAACCTTACTCTTATTTAACTTGATCAGAATTAGCTTCCAGAAGCATGATATGAGCGTGAAGATCTTGAGGGTCTAGATTTCAGTCTCATTATGACTTACTTGACCACTACGTCCATAAAATGAAGGAAAAAATATTCCTACTCCCTGAGTTTGCTGTGAAAATAGATACATGAGAAAATACTTTGAGAGGCGCTGGGTACACTGGCAATATGAAACAGTACTGAGTATATTACTTCTAAAGATAAAGAGGCTGTTTTTTGAGGCACAAACTGTCCTTTCTGTTCATTAGGAGTCCATGGAATTGCATAGGAATATTTTTGTTTTACTAATAAGACAAAAGATGCTATAAAATGGTGTAACCAGTACACTACTAAATGTTTTCTTTACTGAAGTCTGAACAATGGATTCATCATTGGTCCTGACTGTTAAATATGGTGTCTCTTTTTCAAAATATCAGTGATCATAATGCACTAGAACTGGGCCTGTT
The DNA here is from genome assembly GCF_000737465.1 of Haliaeetus leucocephalus. Taxonomy (NCBI): domain Eukaryota; kingdom Metazoa; phylum Chordata; class Aves; order Accipitriformes; family Accipitridae; genus Haliaeetus; species Haliaeetus leucocephalus. Next base: position 14,928,622 of record NW_010973368.1, on the reverse strand, counting down.
GACAAATTTACACTACCTTTGAATTATTTCCAAGATTTTATCTTAAATTGGCATCATTTTATTGCATTGATAACTAGAAGTAGCAAATCAGAAATTAGAAAGAAAGAAAACTGACACTGATTGATGTCCAAGTCTTTCTCCTGATTTGCTGATTAAACTCATCAATCTATATGCAGAAGAGATGTCCAATACAAATGGAACCAACCAGCCTTAACGAAGTTGTGTTGTCAGCATACTAAAGGGAAAATGGGATCCTCATGGCAGACAGGAAAAACAAAACTAAACCAGAGACTGTTTGCTATGAACGACATTTATTTTAAGAGATGGTAAATCACTATTTAAAACACATTCTAAACATGACAGTAAATCTTGTTGGTTATACTAGATTAGATTGTGGTGTATAGATTGTGCAGGGAAAAAAAAATCAGGCTAGTTTGTGGACCCTCTGGGCTGTGAGAAAACTGCCCTCAGTCCTCTGTCTAAACTCAGTAATCCCCCAGCTTTTTTGGAGAATGAATGTTAGTGGCACTAGCTAAAGTATCCCGCTGCCCAGACACACTCCTGTTTTCTCAGATTGCTCCTTTCTCTTTCTCTCCCACTTATACAGGGATGCTACAGTCTGATTCTTTGTAAACGAGAGACCATCAAATTGAAGCTGTACCCTAATTGTGATTAAATGAAGTGTTTTTATAGGGATTCACTGTATTTACATTATTTTCATATAGATCAGAACAATTTAGGGTACAAAGTAACTGAAGAAAATGGCCCAAAAGCAGAAGTGTTCATCTGGAAAAAAAATTGCTTTTGCAACCTCCTTGATAAATGGTGCAAACCCATAAGTGCATGGAATCGCCAGACTTTTGCATCTAGGCATAGCTGAATGGAAAAAGGATCAAAACAAATAAATGTGAAAGAATTCTATAGAAACATACTAAAAATCTTTGGCCAGGGTCAGGTCAGCCAGTTCAAAAGAGAATGGGTACAATAAGAACTTTCTCCCAGTATTTTAATTAGAGATGGTTGGACAAAACCTTTTTCTTTGGAGAATGATTTGATTTTTCTTATCTTAATGGGACAGAGAAGGGTTTGCTAGAAATATTTTAACTTTTTACGTTTTTATTTTCTGTAGTTACTGTTGCTAGTGCAGTCATATGTTGTGTAAATTGTTGTTAATGATGTGACTTCTGAAGCTCCTTGACCTAATTTGTCTCATCATCAATGAATTCTCAAGAGTCAGGTGAAGACTTAGATTGATGCTGGACTCTGGACAAAAAAACTAAAGGAAAATAAAATGTGTTTAGGCTGTTTCAGGGCCTCCATATTTAGAGTAGCTACTTACGACGTCATTGTGTTTTATAAATCAGGGTTTCCCAAGCCACTGCTCAGAAGCAATGTGCTACCTGAAAGGCTCTGTGATGTTAATTACAGCCACAGGAACCTAAAAAGTCAAGCATGAGGTCACCACTGCTAGACTTTTGGTTGACAGCGACAGTGAAGTGTAACACTTCCTCAGGGTGCTCTTTGCTTTCTGCTCTCTGTGGTTGCCAGTGGGTAGTGATCTATAGGCTCCCACCTCCAAATAATTTCTTAAAATAACTATAAACACACAAAATGTTTTAATGGATCTTTTCTGTCCCATCCTGACATAAAATTAATACCCCATATCAAATATATTCTTTAAAAAAAAAATCCTGAAGAAGAAAAATTCAAAAAACATGTGGAAATTAATAGATCCCCCTCTGACTAGACTAAGGCACAATAGGCTTAATTGGGGCAAAGAACAGTCAGGCATTACGAAATGTCTTCTAACAGAAAGCTTAGGGAAGCACTGGGAAAAGACTGTCTGGGAGTTGTGGAATCTCCATCATTAGAGGTCTTTCAGAGCAGATTAGACAAGCAACTGTCAGGAATGACATAGGTATAGTTGGTTTTGCCTTAGGGCAGAGGGACGGACTAGCTGACCTCTTGAGGTCATTTTAAGCCTTGTGATTCTGTGAATGAAAACACGCATCCTCTCCTAACTGCAATATAATCCGTCATCACTCAACACCATTTCCTTTCGGTGTCATGCATTCAACCTTAACTTTGTCCTTTGTTTTGCTCTATTAAGAAAGTACGCCTTCAGATGTATTGTCTTGATGTAATGTAATATTTATTGAGTGCTTCATAAAGAATGAGAAAAAGACATAAAATTTTGAGGTTCATTAAGAAATTACAACCTTCTATACATTTGTATTGCACGATGGAGAAAAAGCTACAATTAATAAATAAAAATGGTGTGATAGGTCTTCTTGGTTATGTTTACTTCCTTAGTAAATATGATATCTATTTGTAGATCTTGCAAGGTATCTTTATAGTGTCATGTGTGTATATATATACATGGATAAGTATTTACATATATATGTGTGTGTGTGCACGTATCACTGTGAGGTTATATTGCAAATAAGAAACAGGAGTAGGAAATGGAATTTGTAACCTAGCAATGTGCCATTTTGATATTGGCACGATTTTTTTTTTTTTTTTAATGTTAGAAAATAGTAGGAGGATCAATAAATTTAAATAAAATCCTTAGTTGGTGAAGTCTTACAGGAAGGATAGTCACTTTTCCAGGTTCTTGCTGATTCTCCAGTCAAGACTTAGACCTTAGGCTGAACTTTCACTTACACTGTTATATCTTCTTCATAAACTTGTTCTAATAAATACCGGGTCAATTATGATTTGACTTATGCCACTAAAAATTTCTAGCAAGCTCCTCCTAGGCACCCAGGTATTTATGAATCTGGCATCATTTTCCATGTACAATCTAGAAAACTGAAAAGCAATTAAAAATCCCATCCAAGATTCCTTATCAGGCAATAATCTAGCCATTATGTTCCAATTTAATATTGGAATAACTATATGATTTTCCCATATTGATCTTTTTCTTCCTTCTCCCATGAGTTTTTACTGATTATTTTTTCCTAGAGAATTTCCTCATCTTCTTTGTCTTATTCTCCATGACTTTCTGTCACTCCTTTCTATGTTTTTTCTCCTAGTATACAAACATGACTTTGTTTTCCTCATGTCAGAAAGTCCATTAGTGATGCCTCTTGCTTTTCCAGTAATGCTCTAGGTGTTAATTTCTTTTTTTCCTTCTCAGATTTTTAAAGAAACTGCCACAGCATGTGTCTGGGATTTCTCCATTCTCATTCCTACCTCTACCCTCACTGGAAAATCTTCCTCTTGGCTGAAACAATTGTCACCAAAGATTTTAAGGATTCTTAGTCAAAGATCAGAATTAAAAATCATGCTCATCTTATCAGCATAATCAGTCCCATGCTTGAAGGCTTGTCTTCCCTGGCCTTCCATGACTCTTTTTCTTACTGGTTTTCCTGTTTCTCTAATCCTCCCTATCATCTCTTCTCTGGCCCATTGTTTCACACTCACTTTCAGCTTATTATGGTGGTACCACTTGTCTTGCTCTTCGATATTCTTCTTTTCCTCTAAATCACAAGTCTTGGTCACCTCATTCATTTAGACTGATGTAACCATCACCTCAGGTTTACTTTTCTTCATAGACCTAAAAGAAAGCAATTCTTTATTTTTTCTTCTTTTTGATGAAATTCGTCATCATCTTGCATGTCACCCAGGCATGTAACCTGGCTCATGTCTGACAGATCTGTAGACCTCACGTCCAAATACTCTCTACATAGTTTATCTGAGACACAACCTTTCTTATCCATCCAGTTAAAACTGTTGTCAGCTTTCATGATACCCTGTCCCAGTTTCTACAACTGGGATTCTACAGTTTGTTAAAATGTGCATTTTTATAGCCCATAACTTAAACCATGATGCCCTTACTTGCAAACTTATTCCTACGTATTTATTATCTCTAATTTACCTTTAATGACATTTACTAGCCTTTAGGACCGCTACTTTTCAAACATTAATCCTGTGATGTGCAATGACTGAAGCATAGCACATTGACTACTAATGTCTCATTGTTTTCTTGTTTTCCCCTTACTTATATGGCCAGTATCCTTATCTTTGACTTGTAACTCTGTACATTTTACTCTGTGTTTGTACAGTGCCTAGTACAATAGCAGTTTGTGTTCATGATAAGAATCTTGACGCTTCGTAGTGCTAATTCCCTGAAATTATACCAGAGCTACCTGGCTTTAAGAAAGATCACAATTAGTCCTGCTGCATCTGTTTATATTCGTGTGGTTCAGATCTGTCACTGTTCGTGGAGGAGAGAAGGGACATGCTTTCAATTGCTCAATTGTACCTTTAATCTTAAAGCGTGGGTAGGGAAAATATCAGTAACCCATCATTTCCTACAGTGAATCAGAAGACGATAGTCAGCTACAGAAGAATATTAAAACATTTCTGAAAAAGAAAAGTTTCTTGCTTGGAATATGAAGTTAATCTTTATAGAAGGATCTTGAAGCATTCATCTTCAATGTAATAACACTCACTAACCTTGAAGAGAAAAGTATGCCCCCATCCTTTTATTTCTTTGGAGGGACTGAGAAGTGTAATAAGTGATGACAAACTACTGAAAACAGTGTGCCATACTTATAAATTCCTGCTTTAACTTAGCCCTTTCAACAAAGAGTAGAATATTATAAAACTGTGACATCCATTAGCTGTGGCTAAGCCAAGTTAAAGCATTTTTACTGACTGTTTTACGAACCTACTAAAATAGGAACGGACACTGCCTATTAAGTATCTGCCCACTTTGCCCAAGGGCAAGTAGCATAATTAATCAGGTTGGGTGGTCAGACGGCTTGTCTGCCTGAGTCACCCTTGGACTGACCTAACCCCTTGCGTTGTGAAGTGGCCATGGAAGCGAAGGACTCTGTTTCAGCCATATTTCAGCTGTTGGACAGCTGCTTTTCAAAATGAAGGCCTGTTTCTGGGACCACACCATCACTGAATGCAACAGGGCCATGGTGCAAATACTCCTGTGTTTATGTTGTAGGAGAAGATACAGTAATGAAACTATATGTTTAAACCTAATGTCTTTCTCCACTCTATACCTGCACCCAGAATCTCCATGAGGTGGTGAATGATATCTGTACAGGTTCCTCAACTACTAAGTTTGTGTCTTTGCTAATCCCCTAATATTTGGTCTAGTTCATGATCTCTGAAGGCCAAATACTGTTAGGAAGGAATCCAAGTATTTACAGTTTTGCTACCTTTTCCTTCTAAATGGCTAAAAACTGCTGACGTGCCTGTTCCTCTCATTTGGAGAGAAATGACTACCCTTTCTCAAAACTATACCTTAACTGGATGATGGTGATTGCTGTTGGTGACTGAAATAAGTAGTAAGCCACGCAACAGGTGAGGTATTGCACCTCTGCTTACTTCATTGATGTATGAAAAAAGATAATACCTTTTTATTTTTTTTTTCCAAACTGTTCTGTTTCTAACTTCTTATGCATGGCTTTTCAGCTTCTCCCAATTGCCTGTCCATCTTGTGTACAGTCTGAAACATCACTCTGTTTCAGACTTGGATTTATCCCTTGAATATACTTTTTCTTTACACTTCCTCTCCACTTTAATTCTTTAGACTTTTCTATTACTAATATTGATAGCTATTTTTCAGAAAACAGCTTATTTCTGACAATGTATTGTTTCAACAGTCAGACTTAGAAAAGTACAAGGGAAGTATATCAAAAGACAAACACTCATCAGGATTTCTTTTTCTCCTAATAGTCTATTTTTTCCTCTAGTTATAGCCCCACAAAAAATATAAAGGAGTTTTTAATGAAAAAATACTTGAAAATCAGCTTTTAGAAATACTTTCTTGTATGGCAATATTAGCCGGTCAAACTTGGAGCCTAACACTGACATGTGTGGCGGACATGTGAACAGTGATTCTGAGTTCTGAACTTTTGACAATGACTTAATTTTTCTTCCGCAGTTTCCCTCTCTGTGTAATAAAGATGTCAGTTCCTGTTATTAATTCTGCTCTAACAATGAGAAGGACAATATGACATTTCTTCAAGATTTTTGAAGATGAAATCACTGTATCGGGGTAATACATACAATGCATAATATTTAACAGGAGAAGACATCAAAGTATTTGGAACTTTTATGTGCATTACTGTAAAGCAGGTTTCACAATTACTAAGTTCTGTGAAAATGATTTAAGGAGAAAAATGCTTCGTATGAATTCATTCAGAGGTGTGAAAGATAGTCTTAGCTGGTTTTGCTAGTGGTACATATGTAAATGTTTCTTCTTTCTTTTAAATGATTTATTTTTCCAGAAGCTTCTGAACAAAGACAAACCTTCAATACAACTGCATTAAAAAAGTGAGAGTCTGCTAATAAAGTCTAAAGAAATAAAAATCTACTTCAGAGAGATTCAGTAGGCTGTCTGCATAGTCTAATGATAGCAGTGTGAATTACAGATAGCACACAAGCAAAGTAGCAAGGCCACACAGCACCTTGCAATTTAGAATTCGTCAACATTTTGCAGTTTCCCATGTGAGTCACCACTTCATTGATGTCTCCCATTTATTGTTTACATAGGCTTAAGCTTTGGAACATCCATGCAAAACAGCACATTCAAGCTTTAAATCAGTCACACATAATGAGAAATCTCAAATCATTCCAAGCAATTCATTTAATATTTTATAAGGAAAATACAACTTGAGTTGTGCAGTTAAATTTGCAAGAAGATCAGGAAGGACAGCAAGAGCAGCCGCCTGTACATTACCGGTGATGAAATAGAGATAAACCGAAAAACTGTGAGATTGCATATCCAAAGTCTGCAACAGCTGTACTCATACCTAATGTGTAGGTTTCATTCATTAAATACATGTAAGATATAAATATGTTAATCTTGTGCCTCTGTCAGTCTGCAAAGAGGATAAGAAGGGTAGAAAACATAATTAAAAAGTGTGTAGGTGTTTCTGTTAAAAGAAACTTGCCAGTAGTGTGAAATCTGAATTTCTAGCTTGCCTTATTTTAATTTTGTGATGCCTGGGCCCTAAGGATCAAAAGAAGGGATTTCCTTCACTTCCCCAAGCCAGGCAGAGCCATGTATTATGGTGAACACTGATACTCCCAAGGTAGCAGTCAGAATGCCACTGGAGTAGAAATAGAAAGAATGTCAAGAAATTCCATTCCTAGCTCTTTACCCCACATAATCTGATTTCTCTTCCTTCTTCTGTCTGCACCCATGCAATTTCCAATGACACTGCAACACGGCTCCACAATCAGTTGCTAAAGAGCAGTACATTCCCTACTTACACTGTCAAAGCATTAATCAGGAAGTTGGAGCAACCTGGGGTTTGGGTTAGTTTTTTGTTGTTCTTTTTTTTTTCCTGAAAAATGTCTTTTTTTTTTTTTTTTTTTTTTGGACCATTGCTAAATATATCCAGAGCGAGCGCTCTAAAAATCTGGAGAAGGAAACGAAAATCTTGAGCAAATCTGTCCACAGTGATTTCAGGACTTGATTGTGGATTTCATCCTGATGGTGTTGATTTTAGGGACTACTACATCAAAGCATGAATGGTTAGCTGCAAGCTCATGTTTACTACTTCACACAACACACTTGTTTCCCCGAAAGCCAATTCTGATTCAAATCAATTTAATTAAGTAACAAAGCTGGTTGTCATGGTAACAACGCTACTAATTTGTCATGGCAAATACTCTGTGAGATTGACCAGTTGCTAAGCAACAGCCAATGGGCTTGAAGACAGAAGATGACAAATTCTATCTGATGCAGATGTTGTGATCCAGTCTTGAATTAGGCCTCTGTTCAGAGTCGATTCCCAAGAGAGCATCACCTGGATAGCTTAATAGCAACACAGGGAGTAGCATGCCACAACAAATTACATTGTTTTGCACTTTTAAAAATGAGTTTGAGGGAGAAGCTAGTAAAATAAGTTAATTTGATGCTTCCTGTCATCTTTTTATTTTCCTGTTACAGAATATATGGAGATGATTCAATCTTACTGTACTTGGCTTTGCATACGCATATTTATATGTCAGAAATAGTCTTTTATCCATCTTTGTACATACCATACATAAAATTTAGGCATGGAAGCACAAAACAAGTGGATTATGGCTAAATCACCTCAACAAAATCTGTTTGGAGTCATGTGCATAATTCACTCACAACAATAGCAAACAATTTATTTTTAGTTTATTATTCTTTCTCTCAGAATAGCCTCCAACTTCACAGTTTAAACTTGATTTACTTTTATTTGTGAGAATAAATTCATTATTCCTATCACAGAAAGTACTACAAATATTTGAGGCTGTTGGTGCCTTCCTACCTGTGCCTGCTTTTGATCTGCACAGAAATCAAACTAAGTGTAAAGTAGTGTCATTTTGTCAATGCTGACTTTCTTAAATTCATCGTACTAGCTAATTTATCCTGAAATCCTTCTCTAACTGTCTTCCGACTAAAAAAAAACCACTTAAATTTGGAAATAATTAAAGTACTCTGTTTGCTTTTATGTTTAGGCCTGATTCTAAAACCTACTTGTTAAGCTTAGTACTTTGTGTGCAAAATGAACTAAACTGGCAACTAATAATAAAGAATACAGAAGTTTGTGAGATTAAGACTAGAGGTATTTAGAGAAACATTGGTGGATTTACAGTTCACTGGAAACTATTGCTATCAAAACAGAAATGCTTTGTGAAATGGGATTGATTTTTCTAGGATTTTGCTTGCAAATGTAAGGAAAATTTCTGACAGTTTTGAAATGGCTGTTTTTTACATTACTTTAGACATTTCATTTTTTCATAGAAATTGACTTTTCAATTAGAAATAATTTGTCAAATTATAATCATAACAGAATGACAAGTGCTTTAATATAACAAAGACTCAAACATTGAAATCAAAACAAATCGTTCTAATTTTCTGAAGCAAGATAACTGAATGACCCACAGTTCCCCTCTTTGCTCTACCATAATTTTCTTTTCTGTGAAATCACTCCTGCTGGCAGACAAATTTTAAAATTCCCGAAAAGCTTTTATACCGCAAATATTCCAGCCTCTGCACATTTCTAATATGGATAGTACATTAGTACGTTCAGCTAATGGATTGCTGACAGGAAGATCCAGCCAAGAATCTAACATTATGCTCTACAATATTCACTTGAATATATACAGCAACAATTTAGCAGTTTAAAGAAAATGTTATCTAGAACCAAAACAGGGTTTTGTTTGTTTTATCAGTTTCTCTGCAAATGCAGTCATTGTGATAAAAATTAAATAAAACCAGAATCTTTCATTTTATTGTGAGAGGGTTAAAATAAACCAAATGAACAATCCAAACAACTTTTGGTTTTATAAAACTAAAATCAGCCTTTTTTAATTAGAGTTTCAATGTTAATATATAAATAGAGGGAAAATCATGCCCGTCAAGTTTGGTTAAAAGGGCGTTCTTCTGCAGAAAATTAGCCAGGGTAATTCCTACAAATTAACAGAAAATATAAAAGCAACAGCAACATGCAACTTAAATGTTGTCCTTTCACGATTTCAAACTCCTTGTTAGACTAGTGTTTGTTACATTATATTGTGTTGGGTGTCTGTGGCAAGACTTTGGCAGTAGACGTGCTGCAGCGGTGGTCTCCGTGGGCAGAGGTGGGCAAGGAAAGGTGGTGTTTTAATGTTTGTCTTGTGTTTCTCACAACCCAAATCTATTTTAATTGGCAAAAAAGGGTAAATTAATTTTCCTCAAGTTGAGTCTGTTTTGCCAGTGACAGTAACTGGTAAGAAACCTCACTGCCTTAATCTCAACCCAAGAAGTTTCTTATCCTATTTTTCCCCATGTCCTGCTAAGCAGAAGGAGGGAGTGAGTGAGTGGCTTGGTGGGAGCCTGGCTGTTTGCCAAGGCTAACCCACCAGGTATATACAATCCAGTCATTGAAAAAAGTCAAATGTAGCGAGTGCATAGACAAATGGAGCCAAGGCTTCATGCTCAACAGTAGTACTTTCTTGTTTTCAGAGTGTGAAAATTATTTTAACACAGGAAAAGTAGTAGACAATATGCTTTTCTTCCCCTCTGAAAGCTGCAAATAAAATCCTAATATCCTACCAGGAGAAAGAAGAAAACAACCAAAAAATCTTTAAAATCCAACAGATAAGTGACAACATTTTGTACACGAATGCTCAGAAGACCTTGCATACATTTGCCTTTGGCCCTGAAATTGGTGTTTAGGTGCTCTAATAGTACCTTTTGTGTGCCTTCAGTGCCTAATTTGTGCATCTTAACTTGTGCAATCCTTTTTGTTTATGAAACTCATAGGCAGTTATATATTTTTAATTTTCTTTTCATGAAGCTGACAATTCAGAGATAATTTAAACTCAGCAGTAGAGGGAACAGTTATGACCCTATCTGTTTCTTGCATCAGGCCTGCTGGTAAGACAGAACGTATCTTTTCAAAGCTTTTCATTCTGAGTTAAACACCAAGAGCTGGAGAAGCCATAAGATCCTTAAATAAATTATTCTACTGGTTAATCATCAACTCCTTATTCTTTCTGGCCCCAGATCTGAGGGCTGATATTTGCTCTCTTAGCTTCCTGATCATATGTTTTGCTACATCATACGAATCCTTTGAAATTCCCAAATCCTTATGATACTCCTTTTCAAAATGAGTTTCTCCTTCAGAAAGAAATTGTGACTTGCAGTCTTGATTCCTAGATATGTAATATTGCCATTGGAAAAGTTAAAATAAATCTTACTCAAGCAAGTCCAGCTCATTGTAATGTCCAGGCTGTTCATCCGATCTGTCTTTCTCATTATTTACCATACTGTTGGTTTTTTGTATGTAAATCTTAACAAGACCGATTTTAAGTCATTTTGCACATTGCTGTTCATGTTGTAACTTGAATCAGGCCAGAAGGAAGCCAATAGGAAAAAACAGATGGATTATTGTTTCATTAGAATACCTTTTTAAAAGCTAGCAGTTAGAAAGGTTTTAATGAATTCACTATCAGTAGTGTTTTTAAATGATAATGAAATCAAATACCTTATAGAAATCTTTGCCAATGAAATCATAAACTCAATCGAAAAGAGCAAGTTTATTTAACAATTTTTTTTCATCAAGCTGTGTTGATTGACAGCATGTATATTGCCATTATTTTAATTCTTCATTGATTTAATTTCCCATCACCTTGACTTAGTTGCTCTATATCCTTTTAACCAGCCAACAGTTTACTGAATTATTTGTCCTTCTTAAACAGTGGCACAACAACCAGTTGTTGTTTCCAGAGCCCCAGAGTTTTTTCACTCTTCCAAGATTTATCCACCAGTCTGACATTCCTTTGAACATTTTTGCAACTTATCATGTATGAAGTATTTCATCATAGTTAAAGTTAACTTATTTTTTTTCTCAAAACTGTTATTTTGTTCCTTTTCTCTCATATACTACTGGAAAAAACCCTGTTTTGTTGTTGTAAACATCAGCCTTCGTTCTAAGAACAGATGCAAAGTATGCACTGGATAGTTCTTCCTTTCCTACAGCATTAGTGACATTTATTTTGTCCCTATTTAGTAAACTTGCCCCAGAACCTGCCCCCAGGACAGACTTGTTGGAAGTAGAGAGAGGTGGAAAGTCCAGGGGAGGGAATTAAGAAGGCTGCAGGTGTTTGATCACTTCTTTTAGTACAGGGCACTTACCACAGGTTATATGATAGACCAAGGCTTCTCAGCAGTATCCTCCGTCCTCTCTTTCACATTCATGTTGGAACTGCCCCTATACCAGTGCATCACCAGGAATCACTTTGGCATTATGCAATAGTAACAGCAAGGCTAAATTATTTTTTTTATGTTCACTGCTGACTTCCCTGATCTCAAGAACCACCAAATGTCTGAAACTGGCACACAGTTCAGAAAAATCTTTTACTTTTTTTTTCTTAATTGATCTGACACTTAACAGCATTTGCTTCAAAAGGTTAAAATCTGTTCCTATAACTAATCTTATCTTCTCTAAAGCCCCTTTTCTCTAGCGAATGACTAGTCTGGCCTCTGGCTGACTTTCTGTCTTCACAAATTTCTCTAAAATTCACTATCCTCCCACCTTTCGTTTCAACGAGGGTCCCTGGGAAGACTCCCGCAAATACATCATTGAGAATGGCAACCAGGGAAAGCAGCCATTTCCCGCTCCTCCAGAACAAAACAGTTCTGCCACATTCTCTTAAAGTATATTCTCTTCCCAAGGCAAGCACAGAGCTCCCATCAACACTAATGCACACACAGAGGTGAATATTCCCATTTGTGAGAGACCGTAATTGAATCACCATTAGCTTCAGCTCCTGGCGTTGTTCAGAATGAGTCGAGTTCTATTGCTTCTTGTTGCTAGAATGTAATAAACAAGAGTTAAACTATTTAAAGGCAGCTTTGTTCTTCTGTCAGACACCTGCTGAACATTTGTTTAAAATATAACAACTCCAAAGAGGTATTAGATTCTGGCAAAGACAAAGGCCTGAATTAACCTGAGCTATAAAGTGGCTATAGAGATGGGCCTCTGTCTCAACTGCTTCAAAATCCCCTTTTCAGATATCTATGGAATGGTTATATTACTAATCCAAATTTACCTCTGAGCTGTGTGAATGTATATTTTCCTAGTGTTTAAGTGGAAGAAGCTGCAAGGAAGCAGGATTGTCACTTCACTTCCAACTTTTTCACACATAGCAGTGATACAAGAATACTCCATGGAGTAAGTGGTTGTTGCTTGATTTTTTTTCCTCTCCAGAAAATAGAGCCTTCCTAAGAAAACTTTACAGACTTACGCACAAAAAACCCAAAACAAAAATGTACTTTTATGAAAGCTATCCATCAAATGTCAAGGATAATAATCAATTTTTTGTCACAATGAACTGATAAAAGCTTTCAGTAATAATGTCATGGGGAAAAAAATTTGTGTTGGAACTCGTAATGCTCAGCCCTGATATCAAACGAATTCATAAAAGCTCAATACCACTGTAGCCCTCGGAGGCATGACAAAACACAATTTCTCATCCACAGGATATGGAATAATTCCCTTTTTTTTTTTTTTTTTTCCACAGAGAAGGAAGCAAAAGGAAAAAATCTGAATTTTAAAAAAAATATTACACAATCCTGCTTATGCAGGTGAACATTAGTGATCATTTTGGTCGCCGATATCACAAACCGTTATGGTGATTTCTCTCACATCATGCAAATGGCTGCATAATGTCTACTCCTCTTGGAATGTAAAATCAAATCAGCATTCTAATGATACAAGCCCGTGATGAGCTTGGAAATAAATATGCAGAAGCGCATAAAAAAAAAAAATCAAGGCAATCAAGGAGAGCCAGCGTCCTAGCTCGGACTATAAATCTTTGTCTGTTTCAATCGTAAAGCTGGCCGAATCAGTGTAAAATTCGAGCGGGGATGTCATCAATTTCTGTTAACCTCTCTATTCTTCTTTGTGTTGGCGGTGCAGTGATGGATTGGTTTTGTCACTTGTGCTCAGTTCACAGTATGTTAACATGGAAGGGTGCAGTCAGGTTATGAAGAAGGGTTATTACTGTCCCAGCTCTGACCTGGACTTACTATCTTTTCTAGTATCACAAAACCTTACTGTCTTTGGGACTGAGAAGTAGCATCCTTGGATGCTAATACTAAACAGAGCAGCCACAATTTTTTTCCTCCAGTTGCTTTGCTATAGTTCTTTCTAGTCGCTTTGCTCCAGCTCATAGGCCTATTCTTTCCTTCCTATTTTTTAATTAATAAATTAATGTAGGAGATGCTTATTAATCCAACTACCAGTGCAGGAAGAAAAGTAATGAATTACTCGATTACATTAAGAGGAATCTATGATTTGCAAACACAAAAATATTCATAATTTTACAGTCTCCAAATAATAAAGCGCCGGTAATAAAACAAAGGTAATAACATAAACTTACTGGCATGTAGTGAATACATAAATGTTTCAAGGAGTGGACTAACAATTCTTCTTTCATGTTGTCTTGATCATGTGTTTGGTAAGGGTGTTTAACTTGTGCTACTTAATTTTGGCGGTGGATTTGATGAGTTGGGGTGTTCTTCAGTTCTTGTTCTCTGCTCTATGCTGTGTCAATGCACTTGTCGTGGTCTGTACTGCACAGCACTAAGACACCTGGCCCTACTTCAAAAACTCGCAAGCTCAACTTTAAGCAACTTCAAGCTCTATTAATGTCAATGGAACTACTCAAGTGCTTAAGTTAAGCATGTTCCTAAATGCTTTGATGGAAGATTGTAATAAATCCTAATCCAGAGCCCAATGAAATCTTTAGGAGTCTTTATATTGACTTCAGTGGGCATTGTATCAGGCTAATAGAGCTCAACACCTTGCAGAACTGAGCCCTTAAACAGCTGGCTCATTTCACCACATAAGTGGTCGTTTTAGTGGTGGGTGAAGTGATCCCTATGTGTAGTATTTAATATAGTGTGTTTCAGCTTGTTAAGTTAGTAAAGTGCTTTGGGATCACTTGAGATGAAAGGTACAATACGAATGCAAGTTATTATTACACTGCCAGAAGTACCTTTTTTTTTGTCAGTGAAAAATCACGTTAAAATAAATGCTTTAAAATGAAGGAAATAGAACATTAATCTATAAAAATTCTATATCTATTTATTTCTGTGAAGAAAAGCCAAGTGGAACAAAACAGCTCTGGCAATAGGTAGTCCAGGTTCTGCAAAAGTGCTGAACAATTGAGGGTCAATGGCATTTTGTAAGTGATGCTTTTGCTCTTGACAAATTGGACCCAGGATATAGGAGTAAATCTGGTCACAAATGTCTGCCACTTCTCGGAGCTGTGTTGGCTGCTCAAAAGCAATTAAGTGAAGTGGGCGCTCAAGTCCCATTGAATGTCCCAATTAACAATTAGCAGGACTTGTGCTCTTAAGGGTTTTTGGAGATCTTACACAATACAGCACTGAGAAAGTCACATGAAGGAGACCTCAGTTTCCATATCCTTTCTATAGGAGCTATTTTTAAAGTCATATGAAAAAATCCTGAATCAAATATAGAAGAGAACCAAGAAAGAAGCAATTGTTATGTCCTGGCTTATATTGCTATTCATCATTGAGTTCAGGAATGCAGAAGGAGCCTAGCCAGACAGCAGGCTAGGCAATCTGACCAAATCCAAACTGATAGAAGTTTCACAAGCAATTTTTTCCAATAAAAACGTATTCCTAAGTCCTGGTATTTTTAAGATGTCTTGGGACACCAAACCACTGTATATTAACAACAAAGCCAGAGATAAGGTTGGCATGATAAAGTTTTTATACATGGCCAGTTTAGCTTGTTTTTTTCCCCCAGGTTTGTTTAGTTTTCTCTTGTCATGAATTTAAACGAAACAACATGTTCAGTGCCAATGCCAGCAAAAGTAGTCAAGAAAGGATCCCAAACCAGTCATACTGACCTTGTTGATAAATCCCACCCGGGAAAGAGCTGCAAGCAGCACTGAACCCAAGGGGAGCTCTACATTTGCTCATGCTGCTCCTGTCCCATGAAGAGGAATTGTCACTCCAGAAGCGAATGTTTGCGGACATCCACCAGCTCACATGTCCCCTCACCCACTAAGTGCCCCCCTTACACACATAAACAGAGCAAATGCAATCTGCCACAAAAAGGCCTTGCAATAGTCTCCAGAGTTATGAATCCCATTAAATTAGTTATTGTATTGCAAATATTTTTAGCAGGATGCCCATTTCCTGCTATATTTGCCTTAAAGGTTCGTGTTCTCAATCACATAATGACATACAAATTAAATGCATTTTCAGATTTAAGCGTGTACAAGTGTCAGTTATCAAGTTCCCCTGTTAGTCCCATGAGGCTGCCCACAGCACTGTTGGAAAGTGCACTACTGTGCAGACATTACATTACTTACTCCAAGAAGCTCCTACTGAAGGAATAAACACTAATGATTCTATTTATTATTGATACTGCAGAGTCCAGTGAACTCAGACATGAGATTGGGCCTGATTTAATAGATGCTGTGCCAAAATAAAGAACTACCGGGGCTGTGTGTCTCTGCCAAATTCTAAGGAGAGATGGAACAATTTTTGTCATCTAGACTGACCTGCAAAGCAATGAATCCCACTCTGCTGCATCATTCTTCTGTGGGTAGGACCTACAGGAGGAGCTAGTTTAGGTTTTCCTGAACTCCATCAAACTTTGATTATAGTAATCAGCACTTTGAGTAATCAATATAGATCAATCTAGATCAAGTAGAATGATGTTCTAAGTACCTTGCCAATAAAATAATATAATTCCATCCATTTCTGAAAATAGAATGCAAATTAATTAGGAGCCTGGTCAAAAAAATTTAGTTTCAAAACCCTAAGAATCATTTAGAAAATAGTTCTCTATTTTTTTTAGGCTTTATTTAATTTCTATATTGTTTGCCAGGAAGCATTTGGGTGAAGTCCTTGACATGTTGAAGAGTTGTTTTGCATAACTTAAGCCAATGGAGGTTTGTTATTTTCTAAGATCCAATCCTGAGAAGCCTGCAGAGGGTCTGGATATTTGTCTTGATAATTTATGAGGATATCCATGGACTATGGGACTTTGGGTTTTGGGCCCACATTCAGCTCAAATAAGGACTAATTTCAAATGAGGGCTAATTAGCAAATTATTACTTTGTAATCTTCTTCAACAGTTATTTAAATCAACCCTCCCCAAAAGCTGAAAAAAAAGTGCACAGACACCAGTGAACATAGGCACAAACACTAACACAGAAATGCAAACACAGATATACAGAGTGTATAATGAGAGGGAGAAAAGTTTCTTCCTAATAATACAGAGTAACTTTAAAATATAGTTGAATGCATGTCAGATTCTACCCTCACCCTTTTCTGTTTAAAAATGTGTTGACCTTGAGCCCATTCTGTAATCAAGGTGTCTGATAAGTCAAATCCTTCAGAGGTGCAGGTAAAAAGCACTTTTTAGAATGTTAAACTGGCAACACACAGGGTGCAGTTATTGTTTTAGAGAAATGCCATAGATGTCCTCTAACCTTTTTTTTTTAGGAACGTATTTCTTGGATGATTTTTTTCAAGGACTCAGGTCAGGAAGAATTTACCCCAAGGGTAGTTGGAGGGAAGAAAAAATAACAAGGCATGGTGGCACCTGGGGACCACAACATTGTTCACATCCTCTGTAATCATCAGTGCACTGCTCAGCTGCTTTGGTAATTTACATAATACCATCCTGACACGCTCACTTCAGTTATCCATCACCATTGGGATGGTGTTGCTGTTTTCCTGCTTTATTTTCTTTCTCCCTATCTCACTCTCTCTGTGTCTTTCTTTCTCTCATTGTGTCTTATGTTTATCTGGCCAAGCAAAAAAGATTGATTTCACATTGTTTCTGCCCTCCTTGTTCAAGAAATATGAATTTAGCAAATGATGAGGCACCGAGCACAGCTAATAAGCAAAAATGCACATATAGAGATTTTATTCTTTACATTTTAATGAATACTATCTTTGGGGGAATTGAGGAGGAGAAGAAGAGCAATAATTTAATGGATGCAGAGATGGGGGAGAGAATCAGTTTAATAAAGCTAAATTCTAAGGATATGATGGACTTTAGCCACGTGTAATCATGGCTAAATCTGCAAGATAGGACTGGACACTAAGCTTAAAAAAAAGCTTAAAGCTTTTGCCTCTTGAGTTACATTTCTTCAAAAATGAACAAAGGAAAGCTAATATTTCATATTTTCTAAATGTATTTTTTTTGTCATATGACATTTGAATTGGCTATCTGAAAACATGATTAATTCCTGCAGTCCTACCTACTGAGATCAAACTACAGGCTTGTTCTCCCAAGTTTTATACCTCTATACCCCTTTGACTTTACTGGAGTTGTTCTTGATGTACATCACAGTAACTGGTATTGACAGTTACACCATTCTGTACACCCTTGACTATCACCCTTGTGTATGACAAGGGTGATAAAGTCACCTTCCCATGATAAAGGAAAACTTTAAGATGTAGGAAAGGACCACTGAAATAGGGACCTGGATAACTTATTTGTTGTTACTTTCTCTAGTCTATTGGGGTGAATTTCTCACTCTTAGGCACTGATTGCCTGGCAGTGAAAGCCTCGAGTACCTTGGCTACCAGGACTTCCCACAACAGGAAGCTAAAAGACAACATTTAAGCCAACATGGTGCTTGGGGCAGGAAAGGACAGCAGGGGGTTCATATCATGCACTCATATTGGTGTCCCTGAATGAGTGTGGGAAATGATTCCTTGTCTCGGTAAAATTAGATCCCTGATAAATCATTGCAGGGCAAAAAGACCAAACCTGGCAGAAGTAAAAGAATGATGGTGTTCAAAGCCTGTGTCATTAACCCCCACAAAGCCAGTCTCAGACACTTAGAATTTCCAGAATCGTCCCTTCTTGAAAAAATGGGTCTATCTCTACAAAGGCATGAATAGCTCTGGTTTTAAACAACTTTGCCATTATTAATGTAGATACTACTCAGTTTAGTACCTCAGGTTAGGTGGGAAGAACCTGAGCATCAGTCTCTGCTATATGGAAGCTTTGGGTTCAATTCCTATTGTGCTAAAATACTGGGACAGGTAAGCCAGCTGCATATGTGTTGAAGGAGATATAAGGACATACAGAGAAGGTTAACTACCTTGGATCTCCACAGTTTGCGTTTCTATAAACTATGTTATTTAAGCAAGAGTATTAATTTGCTTGGTGATAGCACTCTGGAAAAGTTGATCCTCTGTAGGGTCAAGGTCTTCTGCAGCTAAAGTCTTCGCATAAACTTATGGCTTGTCTGCATCAAATCCATGGTATGAATGGATTTCTAAAGTCCAATATGCAATGTAAAATAAAAAATATTTAATGAGCAAAACCTTCCTCCTCAAAAAACGTCCCGTACAAAAATTGAGAAGTATTTGTTATAGACTACAGTCACACTTACGACAGACTTTAGTTGCATTTCATACCAGGATCTCTGCTAAAGGCTCCTTATGCTCTTTGATTCTTCTTTTATAAAAAGTTTATTCTGATAAAGAAATACAGGACTTATTGAAGACTCCTCAGAGATGTTTCAATTAAATCCTGTCTCCTTATATATCAACTTTGTGTGGCAGAAACAAATTCAAGGCCCTGTCCTGCAAACACTGATACAATGAGATAACTCAAGAGAGCACTCGAATGATCTCAAGTATAGGCTCCACTAGACAAATTTAGCCTTGGCAAAATCAATTTATTTCATGTGTATTAATACTGCTTTATGCTAGGCATGATTTTTTTTTTTTGAGGGAAGAAGGACTTCATTTTGACACAAAAAATATGTCAACTACACCACCTTGTTTAGAAAAGTCAGTATTTGTCTGTGCAGAGCAAATACATAGAACATTCAAGCACCTCTGCAAGTTAGGAAAATGCAAGAACACAGGAAGATTCTTCTGGGGTCTCACAGAAAGACTGTGAAGATCAGTGATCATATTAACCTCTGGGGACCTCGAAACAAGATTTTACAGCAACTGGCCAAAATACTTTGAGCTAAGTACAGATAGCAGGATCCTTTAACCTTTGCAATATTAATATTCTGTTGTTATCTGATGTGCTCTGGCATTTCTTTAACACAGTAGACAAAGACGGTATAATGAGATAGGAGTACTGATCATAGATTTGGTATTCTGATCTGTTCGTGATAGTACTAAACTTATAGGGTTGTAGTTGAACCTTTAGTAAAGTACAGTTATTCACTTCCTTTTATCCATGTTACAACTTACTCTTGCATGTGAGACTCAGCCATCTCTTTATCAAAACTAGAAATCTTTCAGTCTGTTAATGTGATAATTTTTAAACTAGCCCTATTTTACAGGTTTTGTAAAGTGATGCTAATTATGGAAAAAATAACCATGAAACAGGAGACTGCTGTGCTCTTACTTTGGCTTCCCCAACGCTGGGCTGGAGCTGATTATTTCCAGTACAGTACATGTTAATGTGGCTGTCACCATTGCTTCTGGATAGCTTCTGAGGGGCTCAGTTCAGGCAGAAATTTATGTTGGTGCTGAGAGTACAGCCAGCACAGTTAAAGGAGACCTCCTGAGCTCTGGGGCCCTAAATCTTCAGCCACTTGACATTAGTGAACAACATCAACTCTGTTTCCGTTTTCCACAGAAGAAAAAACATAGACTTTTTAAAATTTCCTTTTTTTTTTAAAGCTGGGAGAGAGACATATTGGCAACTGATACCAATGTGACCTCTCTCTGACTGACAGAAGGTTCATCATTGCGTACTATACCTGTCACCTCAGTAATGTATGTAGTCTCAGCTGCCCAGTGATTTCAAAGTGAAAATTCCCATCCGTGACCTATAAGTTGTAACCTTTGGGTACACTGCATGAAAAGCAGCTTCACTGGTGAACTATGCAGATGTTGACAAGGTCTGGAAAATGAATATGAAAGAAGATGAGTGTTTTCCAGCCTCTGTATTCAACATTGGCCTCTGACTGCCCATTTAACAAAAAACTACACAGATATGATAGAGAATATAAAGAGGTCCTTTCTTCCTGAGAAGGGTCTGCAAGGAATACATTTCTAATGGGAACTTTTCCGGGTCTGGATACCAAAGGTCTCAGATGCCTTCTGTGTCTTACAAGTTATTATATGATAGTTAAAATTATATGAAAATGTCTTTATTTTCTAGATGGTTTCACATTCCCAATAAATGACTTTACCAACTCCTTTAACATTCATGGTCTAATTGTGTAAAGAATATATTATTTTTTAATAAATTTACAAAGCCTGGGAAAATCCACGTGGAATTTGCATCCATACAGGAATTCTCATCAAACAACTAATATTGTGCTTTTGTCAGCAGAAAGATGGAATGGTTCCTATGTATTATCAGTTGATTAAAGCACACAGATAGTGAATTCCCAAAGAAAACCAGAAATCACATGAGCATTTGGTACTATTTCACTCTGTGTTCCCAAGGATAGAGGTAATGAAGCCAATGAGCTACAGATTTACTGAGACTAGATGCCCATATATTAAAACCAAGCAACAAACAAAAAAATCCCAGCTCAATTCTGGCAGTATCTAATATTATAAAGTTACTTTATTTGGTCTGGATTTTATGATACAAATTGAATTAAAGTGCACATACATACAGTCCGTTTTTGTCTTTTAGGGGGGAACCTTTCTAACTTTCTATTGTGATAAAGAAAACCATTAGATTCTGACAAGGTGAGGAGGAGGGAAAACACTTTTATTGAAATAAGAACAAAATGATAGTGTCAGACACTGAATCCAAGAGATAAAATATTACATCTAATAAACATGTTACATATGGGAGTAGACATGGGCCCCTAGAATTACAGAACAACAGAAGTTACAGGAAAACAACAACATTAGTATTGAAAATAATGACTAGAGTTCCTATCAAGGTTAAGAAAAAAGTATCTGCATTCTTATTAAAGGAACTCAAACAGGAGGAAAAAACTTGCTATCCTGGTGTGCCAGAGTTTTTGTTTTAGGTCTAAGTCTGCAAGCCTTGCTCCTGCCTATTGTCTCATTTACCTAAGTACAATTACTTCTTTGAGTTACTGGATCACTTGGTAAGATGATGATCTTAACTGATAACATACAGTCTTCAAAGGAAAAAAAATAGGTAACCATCCAGCTCTCCTGGATAGTCAACATTTCTGCCTTTGAAAATATCTCCCCCTCACTGTCCATTCAGAGGCAGGTAGCCAATGTATTGCCTGGGATTAAACACATGCTACAGATGTGCACACACTTCACTACAATTTGATGTGGCCAGCATTGCTTAATTAAGCACATAATCAAGCACTCATGTCTGCTCCTCCCTCTTGTATGTCTCCCTATCACTTTGTAATTTTCTTATCCCTGCCAACATGGGGTGAAACAGCAGCATATAAACATCCACCCCCTCTTTCATCAGCCCAGCATTGTGATGGTTGTTTGTGTAATCGTTGTAAAAATTTTGTAAGCATGTATGGAGGGCACCTTGAAATGTTACTTGAAAAGAAACTTCCTTTGAGTTGAATAGAGTCTTTCCTTCCACTACTGATTGAAAGACCACTTGTCCTATTTTTCTAAGAAGTTACTGCTGTAATTCCAGTAACTCCCACTTTAGAAGTGAATGATGAACTTTTGGATGCTGAACTGGAGTCAGGAGTCTGGCTTTTAGGTCCACTCTGATTTTCTGGTGACCTTAAGGAAGACATACCATCTGCCCCAGAGAGGGGAAAAAACCCCAAAACACCAACAACCCCCCCCCGCCCCATGTCGTCTGAGCAGTCATTCAGGTGTCTGACACTGAGCTTGCTATTCCTGTAACTCACCTGCTCATCCATCCTACTTTGCAGGAGTATAAGCCTTCACGGGAAGGACTCAGGCAAACTTGTCTGATCAGCACTGAGAAGATGGTGTCACAGGACAGCATGACAGCATATGTGGCGGTTGCCTCAGGCTGAGTAAGCCAAGCCACTCTTGTTCCCAGCTGCCCGTGCTGTAGGTAGGTATGGAGCTGAGGAAAGGTAAACTCAAGCTGTCTCCTCCACTGTTATCAGCACTCCCACAAAGCCAGTGGGAGTCTAAACATGGGCTTGTGTGCAAACTCTTTGGATGGAAGGTGAATGGTGAATTTGGACTCCAACGTTGCTTTGCGCCTATGCTTAGAATATAACAAAAATGTAATCTCCACACCTCAGTTCTCTAC
The DNA here is from genome assembly GCF_000737465.1 of Haliaeetus leucocephalus. Taxonomy (NCBI): domain Eukaryota; kingdom Metazoa; phylum Chordata; class Aves; order Accipitriformes; family Accipitridae; genus Haliaeetus; species Haliaeetus leucocephalus. Next base: position 14,905,949 of record NW_010973368.1, on the reverse strand, counting down.
AAAACAATGATAACAATCCTTATTTCTCCCACCCTTTGCCTGTAATTATCTATTTAGCATTCAAAACTTTTGTCTCTTCCCACGTTTTCCAGAGCCTAGCACAATTTGAACCTGATCATAGTCAGGATCTCTGGACACTACTCTAATGCAAATAATTCTAATGATAAGAGTAATGTCCCGAGGGTGTTGCAAAGCTATCCTAATATCCAAACCCGATTGTAATTTTATTTAGATTTTATATTACTGACTAAGAGCATTTATCTTCTTGCCATGTGCGGACATGCAGTTAGTGCACATTGCTTATGAGTTTCCAAGATAATGTAATGCAAACAAATCATATATCGTCTGAGAATGAGTCAGGCCCACATTTCAACTTGATTTGATTTACCGTCACCTGTGTTGCAATGACTATTAGTCTGTTGAAATAATGAAAGAAAGGGAATAAGGGCTTTTAAGGCCATTGTGGGAAAGTACCTGTTATATAAGCATCTTTAAAATGCAGAAGGAATTAAAAAATAGTTAAAAAACTTAAAGCACAGGAAATTAAATATCTGATGTCTCCTCTGAAAAAGGACTATACTTGCCTTGATGGATGCCAGGGTGGATTCATCTGATAAATCTGGTCTGACTTTAGTCTTGTCCATACTCAGGACTGAGCCAGATGTGTGGAAACAAGTGGAATCCCACTCAGTTCATACTTCATACCAGGTTCAGACTGGTTTTTACTGATACGCAGTACAGCACCATAGAAAAACCTCCAAATTTTGATCTGGATTGGTGTTTCTTAGCAGTTATCACTGAAGGCTAAACTGAACAGAATGATCCAAAGCCTTGTGACTAGTGGAGGCATTAGCCCTCTCATCTGTCTGGGGTAGTCAGGCTTTGATCTAGGCTGTAATACTGAGGAAGTTTGATAACTTTCTGTACAAAGGCATTTTGTGAGCACAGATTAGGAAACAGTGGTGGTTTTCCAGGCTGGATAATAGATATTTGTTTTCCTAACTAACTGCTTTGGCAAAAATTCTGCTTTCGCACCCCTTCACAAACACATCCCCCCAAACACTCAGCCGTGCCACCACTCCCTCCGTGTACCGGTTTTGTGTTTTGCCTGCTGGACCTGGAACTGAAAGCTGTATCTACTGGCGCTCTGTTTTGGTGGGTGTTTTTGCTGTGGATACACTCTGAACTGCTGGAATACCTGCTGCTCTTGAGCACAGATAACAAGGTAATGTAAGAAAAGATTTCAAAGGAGACACACAGACATGTTGTCTCATACCTTTTCTGCTCCTCATTATTTAAAGTCAGAGAGAGAGATGTGGGGGGAAAAAAGAGCTCTTCACAGGTCCCATGGGGCTGCAAAGACATCAGCTCGTGAATATTTCACAAGTGTATCTCTGTCCTGTATCATTGCTGTACAGTTAGCTGCAGTTCAAAGGTAAGGACAACAAGGAATGCTGTATATTTCATTATTGTGCCAAGCACGAGAGCTTAATTTTTGTATTTGTAAAATCCAGTGTTTTTTCTGTTGGGTGATTAACATTTCAGTGACAATGAGATCCATTTTAAACCTAAATATAAAATCAGTTTATGCTCTCAGTATGCTGCACCTTCTCCACATCTGGTGAATCTCTAACCTGTCATCTGTGGTGAAAAGTCGAAGACTTTGTTTGTTTTAAACTGTCTCTAAATGGCAAATGGCAAGGCTCCTTGCTCTTGCTCTATTTTACAATCCCAGTTTCAGCATATCTGAATTGATTGTGCTTGTCATAATGTTAGCTATTGAAACACATCTCAAATATGCAGCCCTGTTGCAAACTGTGCTACAGTTGTATATTTAATATTTTTTTTAATGGGATGGTCCAAGACACTGTTCAGAAGATGCTTGCTGTGGTGACCGTGACTGCATAATGTCCAAATTTTGGGAAGCCTTGCTTATTTCTGTTGACAAGAGTGTATTTTCCATCTCAGTTCCCTTCTCTTTTCCTTCTGGCCCCTTGCACATCCCAGGAGCATTTGCCTTCCTCCCGTCAGCTGACTCTGATTTCATCAACTAGTTCTCATAGTGAAAAATTCACAAGAAGTGAGGCTTTGCATACTTGCCCTCATGAAAGAGAAAGGAAAGCAGGAGGAAACATACACAGGAAAAGTGCAATAATGAGCAAAATGCAAAATACAAATTGCTGTTACCCATCTTGACTAGCAAACAAAGCAAAACAGCATCAGCATGTATTGGAGTGCTTTGTAAGATACATGTTGTTAAAGAGCCTTGTGTTTTCAGTTAGCTGATTCTGTAATAAAAATTGTTGGTACTGGCAGCATTGCATCATTGTTCTTAGCAAGAAAAAGCAATTTGGCCTATTGTTTCCAGAAACAGTTTTCTCTTATAAAAACAATATAGTTGTTTAACCTAAATATAAACACATATGATGTCAATAATTTTATACACGTTACAGACTGTTACATGGTCTTTAACAACTGTCAGTGCTAACAGATAAATTCTACATGGCTGGTTTTCTCATTTATTACCAAGAGTAAAAGGCGCCATGGCCGCTGTTGGCTCTCTGTGCTCTCTGCAACAGTACATGTTGCTCTCTACATGCGCCAAAGTCTGGCCTTTGAGAGGCAGAAACTTGTCTCCGTAGGACTAAATGCACTGTTGCTGCTACTGCTTTCTTTCAGTCTGCCTGCCTGCAGCTCAGTGATTTCAGGGAGTACATAATGAGTGCATTAAGGGTTCGAATAAACTATGAACCAAAAAAAGGGACTCATTCTCATCTGGGCTCTGAAAGTGATGCCCTCTCTCGTCTCAGTCAAGTTGCTTTATTTTCCTGTCCCGATTTACTATCTGTGGAACAGTGATGTTAATTTTTGATTCTGTCACAAGGAAGACTTTGATAATGAATTAGTTAATGTGAAAGCTGTACAGTTCTCCAAGTTAGTTGTCAGCTGGAGGTCAGTATCCTCCAGATCAGCAGATTATTTGGATAGTTATCTCCTGACTTCTTTTTTAATAAAGATTACTCATGCACAAGGACCTCACATTTTCTTCTGGTGAAGCAGCAGGATGGTAAATGCCCTGATGACCTTGTATCATACCAACAGCATTAGTCAAACGTGACTAAATGAGTTGGAGGGAATCTTCCTCTTTGGCATCCCTGCACTCCTCAATCCCGCCTGCCCTAGACCCTGCTGCATGGTCACTACAGGCCATGCAGAAGCTGGCTATGTCTTGGGAATTGAGGTGAAAAATGCTTTAGCAGGCTGAGCGAAGTAAGCTCTGGAAAAGCGGTGTAGCCCGTGAAGAGGAAAACATACTCCTGTGTACACAGCAGATGTATTCATTCAATTGCCTATGAGCGAGCAGGAATTCATAAGCACTTACAGAAGGGAGCTGTACAAAGCCTCGTGCCTCAGGGTGGAAAACAGAAGCCATATTAGGGTTAAAGCAGAGATACTTGTACAAGTGCTGTGGCACCCAGCTCCTGGGCCTAGGGAGTTAGTGCTAGCATCTCAGGGCTTTTTAAAATCTGGTCAGACCAGAATGAAATTAAGCATTGTCTCATACTTTACCCTGTTGAGGTGCCAAAGCACCTTGTTTCCGAGGGTGGATGCAGCTGCAGCGCACACCTGCGGGGCTCGCTGCTTGCTGGCCACGTCGGGAGACGCGACACGCCTGGCCCCTTTAGCAGGTTGACTCTGGCTGATAGAGCAATGTCAAAAGGCACATTTCTGTGTTTTAGGAAGAAAATGGAGCCCCTGAGATGAAAGTGGATGTGACCACACCTGCACCGACCCAGAACTGCAATTTTGCACGGTGGCTGGAGTTATGTTGTTAATGAGACCACAGAAGATGAGCCATGTGCTGCTGGTGATCAAAGTGTTCCCAATGCATTGGGCTGCTTTAGTAGAAATTCTCTGGAGGCCGTTAATCATCGTAATGGAATACAGTGGGACCCTGAATACTGTTACTTATAGAGGTGAGTGAGTGCTCACGTGCTTAGGCCTCCAAGAATAAGAGCACGTTGTTCTAGTAAAAGTGACAGAATGGACTATGAAATTACTCCAGAGTACGCTCATAAGCCTCAGTCACACAGTTTGATTCCCTCCTCCTCCTTCCCCCAGCCAACTTTTCCTCAGGTCACTTTCATGTATGTTTTAACAGCAAATCATAAAATGCTCTGCATGTGTCAAACCGAACACAAGTTCAACTCAGTTGCTGTATTATAAAGAGCATTGGATTTTCCTTGTGATTTCTACTTAGATTAGTAAGGCTAAAATTAGCAATTAAAAGAAGAGTTCCCATGTTGTAACTAAAACAGGCTTACTGCATCCTGGATTAAATCAGGAGACTGTGCTGAGGGTGTGAGAGAAATACTTTACAACTTCTTTAAGATACCTCATTTACATATCACATAACAGCAAGGCATGGTAGGAGTTAACATCACATTAATTCTATAGAAGAGGTAGGAGTTGACCATTTAATAGTTTCTGTTTAATGCTAGGCCACACAGACAAATGCTTCTGTGAATTATCTAGAGAGCTGTTAGGGAAGGAAAGTTATCAATTGGTCTGATGCAAAGCGGGAGGGACATGTAAGTAAGGGAAAATGAAAGGGGAGTACAGAAAGCCACAGTTGTAACTATCTGGTTGATCTGAGCATTATTTTGGACTACTCATCATTGCAAAATCTTACTTTATTGGTTGAAACATGTTTGGGAGTGCTATTGATTTTTTGGGAAAAGGATCATTAGTCTTTTATTATAAACTCTTGATTTATACTACTCTCAGTTCATTGGTTCCTGGGGGAGAATGTTGAATTGATTGGTTGAGCTCTAGGTTTTGGACATTTGGGTTCTTTGGTTTACTTTTTTGTTGGGTTTTCTTTTTCCTCTCACTCTTCTTTTCTTTTTCTTTCTTCTTTTTTTCTTTTCTTTTTTTTCCCCTGTCTTGTTTGTCTGATGTGATCAATAAAGGGATTTTGAAAGCTCCTATTCAAAAGTATCTCAATATATCTAGCTTTTATTCATACCATTTAAAGAAAAAAAAATGTTTTTATCTGCAGTCAATACTTTATTTGAGAAGCTGAGTCTCTGTCTTCCAAGCACGTTTATAATTGGCCAAATCCTACTCACTGCAAAGAGGTAAATCCATGCTTAAACAACGTAAATGTGTCCCACCTACCTTATGGTGGAAACATTTTGACACAGTGTCAGTGATTTAGGTCAGAAGAGATCCACAAGGTCATAAAACTTATCTCCCACCCTTAGACAACTGTTTCTAAATAAAGAAATAAATTACTAGATAAGTAAAATCCTAATGTTTTATCCAAACTAGTTTTAAATATGATAGAAATACTAAGTAACTTACCATTGCAAGTTGAATATTTTTCACCTCCAACATAAATTTTTCTTCTCTGATACTTAACAACTGTTCTAGTGGGGAGGAGATGTCCATCCCCCCATTGGAAACTCTCACTACTCTGCATTTGATAAATAGGAGTAATTTTCTATCACTGCTTAAAAAACATAGAGGTCTTTGAGTAAATATGGCCAAAAGTATGATGCTAGTGTCAGCAGTCTTAGTAACTGCTCAGTGTGCTGTGCTGTGCTCCGTTCAGGGATCATTGTGAACAGTGGCTAGAAATATGTGATAGCAGAAAACTGACAGAAGTTCAAATGTTGAATTGTGGAGAGTAAAGATGACGAGTGAGTGAGTTTAGTAAAATGCTTTTTAATAGGTACCAGACCACCAGTCCTTATGATTGTAGGACTATAGTGTACAGGCTGTTCCTGGAGTTTTGTTCCTATTTTCATTCCCATTCATAATCTAGAGGGACTAGGGAAAGGAAGGGGGAGAAACAATCTCTCCAACAATGCCCTAAACAAATCATGCAGATAATGATGTAGGCTCTTCTCAGGTGCATCACCCTGCTTCCTTTGAGTCTCATAGTCCTGTTAGTAACGTTGCCATTGCTGTGTGATTTATTTAGGGGCTTTGTGTTTGCAATTGAGCTGTACAGCATGCGGCTTGCTATGATCTATACCAAGGGATACGGTTGAGTACATCTGAATAGTGTAACCCTATGGAATCTGGAGGCAATGTGTTGTAACTTCCATATCTTCTTCTGGAGAAATACATTACAACTTGATTGGATTTTTACCTGATGTTTCACCTATTAAAATGAGACATTTAAAAAGGGGGGAATTTGCAGCTGCTGGCTTCTCAGAAAAGATCAACTGTTTCTATAATTAATATGGAAGATAACAATTTAAAATAATGAAACACCCGTGATATGTTTCAAGAAAGCAGCTTGTTGCTATAATTAGAAGTAGAATCAAATTGTTCTGATGGCAAACACCATTTATTGAACTCCATGAATGGAGCAGCTTCAGCAAGCAAATAACACAAGTAGCTTCAGCAAGCAAATAGCACAAGTGGGAAAATATCAGAAACGAATAGATGACATGGAAAAATGAGGCTGATGGGAAAATGCTACAGCTGAGCTTCTTGAGGTTCTGTCTCTCAAAGAATAAAGCATGCAGAGCAGTGGGCTGGTGAACTGTGGCAGGCTCGTGTTTATGGCAGAGAACACAGACCTGCGACCGAGGCCTGACATAGTCACAGATTTCAGATGAGGGCACGAGGACAATCGGCTTGTCAGGAGATTGTATTAAGTCCTTTCCACCAGCAGTGAAAATGTGCTCCAGTATATCATACTGAAGGCTTGGCTGAAAGGAATTGCTTCATTGCAAATTTGGAGTAGCAGAAGGATTTTATTTATTAATTCCTTCATATGTTTTAAAATAGCATCATGTCTACTTTGGGCTAGAACATTGCAACCAATACAGAGAGTTCATTATCACTAAGCATTTGCTTGTATTAACAAGAGCATATGTGCACTAGTATTACAGAAGAGAAATACCTGCTTTGGTTATAGCTGATTACTTTTGTAATGCATTTGCTTTTTTTAACCACATTTTCCAGACACAGCTTAAGATCTTCAACAGATTTTTATATTTGTGAAAGGTTTAGAACATATAATTTTTAATGAAATTGTTGCATGTTGTTACACTTTTGCTGTAAGTTTCATTTTTTCCTTGGGTACTTTGGCAGCTGATATAATGGGATCCTGTTCAAAACGAAGCAGCAGCATTCCTAGAACTCCGTCCTGCTGGGTGACACTGTCGCTGAATCTGAAAGACACAACTGAAGACTGAAAGCCTATGATCACTGAGAAAGAGCAAGGTGCTTAAACCACAGGGCAGAGCAAACGTATTGCAAAGCTTATAGGAAAACAAACTAAACAGGTGGAAATGTCATCTTTTAAATAGCTTTCCAGCTTCCTAGAGTGCAGGATTATAATTGATCATAGGATAAACTTAACAGACTTCCCTGTTTGTCTTTCTGCACTAAACTATTTTTGATGTAAAGTGGTAACTGTAGCTGAATTCCTCCTACTCCATCCAGATATTTACTCACTAAATAGCCCTTGTCATCATGGTATCTGAATGCCTCTCACACACTAATGGATTGCATCCATAAGCTCTCCACTGAGGGTAGGGGAATATTAGCCCCATTTCTACAAATGGGAAAAAAGGTAGAAGTGATACTGTTGTCTATTCTCTGAGCGTATCTCAAAGGAATAACAGAAACTTCTGAATTAGACTTCACATCTAGACAGGAACTCAGAAGGGAGCACTGTCACAACCATCTCTTTAAGGGACAAATAGCCCTCTTTGTGCATAGGGTAGAAATGACTTTCCTGAGGTTATACTGGAAATCCGTGACTGAAGACAGAATTGAACCAAAGTCCCGTGAGTACTGTATTCAGTGAGGTTATCTTTCCTTCTATAATTTCTATGTAACAGTTATTTAGTTAATAACATTTTTTTTTTCTGTTGTTTTTATTTTTGAATGCATTTCATGCTCCAGGTTCTCTGTAGCTCAAGAAAGTCTAACATATATTTATAAAGCCAGACAATATATAATGATCCTGGAGACAATATTGTTGTCCATGATGTATGAAGCAGAAAAAACAGAGTTTGATTTTCATAAGCTCTAATGACCCTCCTGGGCAGTTGGAAATGTACATTGTTTGAGATAATCAGACAAACTGATTCCATTATAAAAAGATGTATTGTTTCTATTTTATGTTTTCACAAGCATTTTGTCTAATTATTGCTGACATTTCCAACCATATTGTGAAGTTTTTCAGGGGGAAAAGAAGGAGTTCATCTCCATTAAAACTGGAAACAAACTGATGCTAACTGTTTTTATAAACTGAAAACACTAAAATAAAATGAAATGCATTAGAGCAATTAGGAAGAATTATAGCAAAGTCTGTCTTGCCTACATTTTCCCTGTGAAAAAAAAAGATATACCAAAGACTATGATCCAACAGTATGAGTTTGTTCTTAAAAAGCACCCTGAATGTTTTTCATTAAGTTATCTAGCACAGGAAATCTGCTGTTGTTTAACCCTTTCATATGCGTAGGTGGTGAAACGTGTTTAAATGCTGAAATATGAATGCAGACAGATCATGCACAATCACTTAGGATTCAGTTATTATTTCTGTTCCTAGTTATTTTCACAGATACAGATATAAACTTCTTCTTGGGCTAAAATACCATGGACCGTTTATCAGCACTGAAATACAGTGCTTTGTTTAGTGGCGACGGTTTGAAGGCAGCAGTACTGATTTTCCAAGTTGGATACAATGATCCTTTTCTGAAGTGAAAGATGATTCAATAGTTATTGGCTAATCAGCATGTTATTGGTTATTCCCATAGAGTATGTAAATCAAGTTGAGAGCTTGATCGCAATGGTATTATGGCAGGGAAGGGCACTGTTACTCATCTGTAGTACTTGGAGATGAATTCCTGGGCCCCGGAGGACACCCACCTTCCCGGGGGTGCTGGCAAGTGAGATGGAGCCCTTCTACCACACCAGTCTCCACTGGTACGTGAGAAAATGCGGTGCTATCACTAGCTCAGAAAGGGACCTTCTGGTACTGTAGCTTCAAAAATAAATAAATAAGTAAATAACCACAGGCTGACCTCTTCTGAAGTTGTCAAGGACACATCAAGTTATGTCCTCAGATATTTCTGACTGTTTGTGCAATCTGGTCCCTGATCCTCTCTGGAGAGCAGATCTTCTTATGAAAACAAGACTTCTGAGTAATGATTTTTCCTAGGTTTTCTCCTGCTTTTTGGGGAGCAAATTTGCTAACACTAGTTGATAAAGAGCAATGTGCTGCCTGCTCAAAAGTAAGGACCATCATTCTGATTGGAGTACAGCTGAAATGTCTATTGGAACTAATCACTGCTCCTGATGTTAGCTGTAGCACTGCCTACCTCCTTCAAAAAAGCCTAAGAGCTTATTTATCCAAAATATTTTGTAGCTCCTGCAGTCAAATGCAGCAATAGGAAAAGGACATAATCTGCGTGTCTTGAGTGCTTTGCCATGTACCCATAAATCACTTGAAATTTCTGTACATCTGGGTTACACAGGACACACCGGACTGAGAGGTAACACAGCTGAAAAGATGTTAGAGTCTGGTTAAAGATTAGTTTTTTAAAAATCAAAATCCAGTGGTTCCCACCCCCCCCCCCCCCAGCAAAAAGCTGACTGTGGTTTATTTTTCTACCAGGAAAAATGGAAACAAGGTAGTATAATTTTAATTAGGCTTATTAATCTTGGCATCTACCCAAGTTCTTTCAGAGACTTTTGACAACTGTAGTTCCAGGTCCTGGACAGTCTGTCAGGTTCCTCTATGGGGGGCTGTAGGGGATAATTCCTTTAGAAGTCTTGATAGATAATTTTTTCCAAGATATAACTGTGGATTAGAGCACTTCAAGTTGAAATGTTTTCATTAGAGGATATTTAAAATCTGATTCATTTTATCATTTCTGAATAGAAATTGCGGAAAAAATATTCCACAAAATGTTGGACATCTTGACTTTTTTTCTTGATTTGTGACCAAATCAAATGTAAAAACACTGCCTTATCATTTGGGATGGATATTTAATTTTTTGATCAACTGAAAATGGGGCTTGATTATAGACAGCGTTACTGAATTTTTTCTGTATCTTTCCTGAATTATATTACAAAGAAACCCCAGAGTTTGGAAAGAAAAGTAGTAGAATGTAAAATTACAAAGGTAGAAGGCTAATATTTTGTTCCATGTTTTTGTTTTCTGCCTCAGGAAACGTACTGTGTATGAAGCATAGTTTAAAAAAACAAAAAGATTGTTTCTTTGAAGACAGCCGACAACACAATTTTAGTAAATATAATATTTATAGGACCTTGCAATTAATTTACAAAAATTTTACATCAAAAATGTATGCTGATGATTTTAGTCTTTAGGGACAACAATTGTCTCCTCAGTCATGTTTTCGTACACTAAAGGCAATTATTGTTGCTTCTAGCTGTAATAAAAAAATAACCGAAACAGATAGAAGTGTCTTGGTAGAAATTGAGCTGAAACTCCCACTGTGGAAATAATCAGAAAATTAAAAGCTCTGCAATCTTGCAAATAACATTGCAACTTAATATTATTGGAACATAACATTATTATCTCTTTTTATAGGGAAAACAAACATAAATATATTTTCAAACAACACTGATGTTATGGTTTCACTTTATTGGCTAACAGAGAAGGAAAAAAATGGGGAAAAACAATAACTTTTTTGAGTTGCTTATCAAACAACCAACTGGGAATTTGTGAAGAAGGATCAACAGTGGCAGGATTATATTTCTGCTACTGTTAGGTCAGTATCTTCTGCACTGAACTCAGCATCCACAGCACCTATGAGACATAGCTTGTCTTGCCATCTGATGGGCTCTAAACTAAACGTTATTCATTTTTGGTTCCCTTTTTTCTTATTAACTTCTGTTAGCTTCACAATCTGAACAGGACAGTTGAAAACTCAAAACAAGGAAGGCACCAAATAATTTTTGTGTCCAACTTTGCTTTAGTGTTTTGTCTTCGTTTAGTAAGTCGGTACCCTATTTGGCTTTTTTTTTTCCTAATGATAATCTGATATGATTGATGAGCAGCTGTCTATGCTATATTCTCAAATAAAGATAAATTTACATCACCAAAACTTTTCTTCCTTAAGGATAAGTCTATTTTTAGGTCTATTTCTGCATTTATGCACACTAAAATACCTCACCAGCCACAATGGGCAGACTCCTGATCTCCTGGGTGTGTGAAAGAGAAAATTCATAAAGCATCTCCAGATCTCTGCTGCTGCCATATTTAGTAATTCCACAAAACCATGGGAAGAAGTTGCACCACCTTTATGATGGCACCACACAACAAATTTGAGATTTCAGCCCAAAAGAAAAATTACACAGGCTGTAGCCTTTGTTGCTGCAGCTAGCTTACAAGTTAATGCAGACTGACGTCCCATCCTACCGATTAGCAATAAATATCATGGGTCATTTGTTTCAGCTATATCCCTATGTGGAGAAAGGTGTTAAAAGAAGTCATAATTCTCCTTCCTTTCAAAAACATACAGACTAGGAGCAGAATCATGTGAGCAAGTCTGGAAGGTGGTAGGAATCAAACTGAAACTCCACCTGACCATCAAATCAAAGCCATCCATTTTGCTGTAGTATTTCATGCATAGTGCAGTAAAAGCACCTGAAGGTCCACATCAGGTTTTTTCAAAGGGTGATCCAAAGGTGTGGATGATCCCACATGTGCAAAGTACCTTTTGAGATCTCTCTGATTCAAAGGGGCATGCCTTATTTTGGTATTTACCCTCTGAAAACCAATCACACAGCTGCCTACACATACACACGCACATGAAGACATGCACACATAAATATGCACACACATTTTATTCTGCTTTTAGGTGTTATTTTAATGGAACCTACTAAAAACAGACCAGAACTGTGCCTATGCAGGTAAGATTATGAAAGAAAGAATAAACCATGTGGGAATAACGTTAAACTCTATCACTTAAAGCACTACTCCAAAGTGTTTAGACTGTATGTTGGGGTAATGGCAGACAGAGTGTCTTAAGAAGTTACCTTCCATCAGCTGGAAGTTACCAACCTTCAGCTGAAATACAGTAGCTGACTGCACACATGCTTTCATTTTGCAATTTATGATGGCTAGGTTTGCTTTACTGCTGGGAGGGAAAAGTGTGCCCGTGTGGTTATCTTATCTCAGCCTAAAAGGGGTGTAACTTCTAGCACAAGGGTGGTAATTGCTAACTTGATTGTTAGTGATCACAGGGACATCTTCCAAGAATTAGATTTAGATAGAAATCCCTCTTACGTTCACTGCCTCTTTCCCCTAGAGGAACATCTTCATTTTCTGAAATATTTTGGGGGAAAATCAAGGAAAATTGGTTATTTTTATTGGTCTAATCTAGAAAACACAGAATTTCTAAGAATTTCTAATACTCAAGGAGGTTTCTTACTTGAGAAGCGTTTAAACAAAAATCAGCAGTGTAAGTCTAAACCTACCGCTTCTGGAGTGGGAGGATCTAGGTTTGAGAGGAATGTAAGAATGTAGGCGAAAGAAAAGATGCAGATGGGGTGCTGCTAAGAGACCATGGACAGAGTGAGGAAAAAAAAAAAATCAGGTGCAAGTAATGAATGACAGAAATATAATCCTGTCACCTTTGTCCGGACATCAACATTTTTTGAACGATGTCCAAACTTACTCCTAAAGCAAAGTCAGTTTGGGAAAGGAAAGGAGTATCTTCTATTCCAGGTTTAATTTCCCAGTAACTGGGCAATACCTACAGGCATCGCTATCTAATATCTGACAGCATCTAGCATCTAAATATGATAGATAAGAGCCTGGCAGACAGGCAGGGGACTCCCTCCCTCTGTTTATTCATGTGAAATTGGGAGGAGAGAAAAACCTCCACAGGATTTCTGACCCCCTCTTTCAGCTCCACCCCTGTCAAAAGCTGAAACTAATGAGCTGGAAATAGGAAATGTGCAAAATAACTGACACTTCCCTATCTGAACTGCATTCCTTAAGAGTTGTTTTTTTTATTACTAGATAAATGCTTTGACATGTGTATTTATGTGAAGTCTGAATGTGATTTAGATACCAACTACCTGCTGAGCTAAGAATATTTGCTTCCTACTTAAACCAATGTTTATTTAAGGGATCTTTAAGTTTTAAAACGCCCTTGGCTTCCAGCTCCATAAATGGGTAACCTTTGTATGTGGAATGCATTGTGCACGCCATTTGTTATTAATATAAAGTAATATTTTCCTTTTGCTCTGCTCGATTCTTTTCTTTAGGAGTCCTTTTACTGTAGCAGACTCGTGTGAAAAATGTGCATATGCATGTTTGGAAGAGGATGGAAAAAGCTGATTCTCAGAGCTTCTGCTTAGAGGTGATGTCCACCAATCTTACTTAAATAGCAAACAAAGGGGCTTTGTTGCTCTTGCAGTGAAGTATTTTGAGAGGTAGGACATTTCTTTTGTTCTGTGTTTTTGTGCATAGCACAATAGGGCTAGAAGTTGTGGATGCTGCTTTGATATAAAGAATAAATGGCAATGTCATTGTGCAGACAAAACAATTTAATTCATGATTTGTATTTAAAAAGGCCTCATAACTGAGCTTTGTACTTTCATGAGTGCATTCCTTAACTCTCTACTCCTTGGTTATTCATGTTTAACTCAGGTATAGCTTTGCTCAGCTGAAGCTCTTTTTAAAATCAATGGAAAATTTGTGTAAGAATATAAAGGCTTGGCTCCAAATGCAAAAAAATTGTTTATTTTTACATTGAAAAATAAAGTATTATTTTCAGGTCTTCTGATCAGGAAATGTTTGGAAAGCAGCCAGCCGTTAGAAGGCATGGTCTTGATTTGAAATTTACAGCCAAAATCAGGACACTTTTTTCATGAAAATTCATCTTGTAAATAAAACCATGAATATAATGCAGGCTAATCTTTTCTAGAATGAAGTCCTCTGAATGCAGATGCATATAACAGGATATTTGGGTTCCTGTCAGCAACACCACTGACACATGTGTTCGAAGGCTTTCACTTAATGTATAGAAGAGGCCAGCAATCTGCAATGCAAAGTTTTGAAGGCAATTACTCTTTCTTTTTAATTTGAGCCCACATTTAATTAAGTGGAGCCGAATTGCTCACATCCTTTCAGCCAATTAGTCACAGGCTTAAGTTTTTGTTTTGTTTGTGCTTCTTCCCCTCTCCTCCCCACCCCCCCAAGAAATATTCAGTCCTTGGTCTCCCTAACGAACATAACCCAAACTGTCAAAACAAGTTTCTGGGTGTTAAGGTTTCAGACAGCAAGCTCTAAGCACCAGATCCACAGCGAAGCAGGTGCACCCTTTGGAAAACACACAGCATTTGGGTTTGGGATCCATTCTTGTGGGCGAACCACACCACAGCCTTGGGGTGACAGAAAGTAGCATGGCAGTGAGCAGGATCTTTGTGCTGAGGACACAACGGCATTCACAGCTGAGCCGAATCACATTGAAAAGGAACTGTCAAGTGCCGTGTGTGCCATAATTAACCTTTTTCAGGTTTCCTTCCCATCTTTTAACCAAGCTTCCTCACAAGCTATTATGCCCTAAAGCTCATAATGATATAAAGCTGTGATGATGGAGCACTGACCTCTCCATTCGGCTTGGATCTGACCCATAATATTTTGAGTAGTGGAGATCTGAGCATTTGCTAATATTTTTGTACCTTTGTGAGAAGGAAAAAGAGAAAAACCCTCTTGACTTGACTGTTACATATTTCCACAACAATGAATGTTAAATGATATTTATTGGGGTGGGGGTGGAGTTCCAGGGCTCATTTTTAATGTTATGGTTAGTATAATAATTCCTTGAAACTGTTCCCCTGCTGTGAAATAATGAAAAGTAACTGAAAAGAGCTGCAAATGCAACTTTTGAGTGAAGGATTATTTTGAAGTATTCCTCTCCTTGTGATAGCTTCAAATATTTGTATAATAGAATGTGTTGCCCTGTCTAGAGTTATAAATCATAAATTTAGCTATAGCACTATCCCTGAATAAGAGCCCTTAGACTTTATGTACTGAGTCCACAGAAACAGCATGATCTTGAGCAGGACATTAGTAAGAGCTACTCATTCTAAAGCAAATATTTCACTGGTATCTGAATCCATAAACTGATTAAAAAGATTATTTGTGAAAATTTCATATAGAGAGAGTAAAAAAAAGGTGGGAGGGGAGTCAATTTTAGTTTTTCCTCTTAATTTTTATAAAGGAAAAAAAAAGACAACCTGGATGACATTGCAAGGTCCTTAAGCACATGCATGATAGTAAACCACTAATTCCAGAGAGACAAATTACATACTTAAAGTTAGCTGAACCGCCTCTCTGAACTGGACCTAGAAGGCTCAAACACTTTAAAACTTCAGGGTCTGCCCAAAAAGAACACTATAAAAAAGTATTTCAAAGCGGACAGAAATGCTAATCTGTCCATTGGGGTTTTACTGTTGTTTATAATGTAATAGTTAATAATACTTGATTAAAAAATCAGCACTTGTCATTATAGTCTTGAAATTCACACAAACTGTTTGCCAAAGCCATTACTGCTGTTCTATAATAAATCCTATTAGGTTTGGTAACAATTCTATTCTCTTAAGCCTTTTCTGTAAGGCCAGTTCAGAAAAAACAGTGCCATAACCACATCACTTCACTTTTAAAATCCCTTCCCTGACTCCTTTTACCACTACATCAAATAAAACTACTAGTTCTCATCCTGAGCTTGAATGCACACTGAACTTCACATATGTGAGTAATCATACGCATAGGGCCATTCACATCCACGTGGTTTTGCAAGTCTGGGGTGTCAGCTATTCATTAGCTCCTGACCTCACTTCATGGCTCACCCTGAACTATTCCCCAGCCTTCCTTTTGGTTCCTTGCATGCAGGCTGTCCACCCAGAATTAGCTGGGAAAAGCACTGTTATAAAATCCTTCCTTTGAACCCACTACTAACACGATCCCTGTATGAAACTGCCAGGTAATAATGTCCAGATAAATGGCCAGGAGGAATTCGGGGGTGAAGTCTTAGTTCCACTTAATTTACCAGGGCATCCACATCACTGTCACAAAGATTTTTTTTCTTGATCTTATTGTCTTGTGTATGTGTATTTTAATTCTTCTGCCCTCTTCCAGCCCCCAATCTTACTTCTTTTCCTTTTAACTGTTTTTACACCCACTTGTTATATCTAGATGCATTCAGCATGGCTGAAACTGACTGTATTAGGTCCTTTCATGTCTTCCCCTTCCCCTGATGGATTTAATCATAAATAGCTATTTCGGAGAATATTTTCCCTAAGAAATGCACATGTCTAAGGATAACTTTGTGGCTTTTGATAAAGGGACATTGCTGTGAGCTGTAAAGGCTTCATGATATCAGGAGGGCTGACAGCAAAGTCCTTTGTTTTATTGCAAATATCTAAGACCACATAACTGATATATGGCTGGCTTCACATATGGCTTGTCTTTCTTGCCAAGTCTACTGGAAGACAAGAAGACTGATCCAAGAGTTATTTTTTGCATGTGCTTGGAAGTCCTGATTGCAGATTCCTCCTACAGTAGGGGGACACTATTTCAGTATCAGTTTTATTGTGCCATGCAGAGATTTTACATCTTTAACCCTATGTGTTGCAGCTTGCTTTAAAACAGTAATAATAATTAAAAATAAAAGAGCCAAGTCAAAGAGTTAAAAGTATTTATTCTGCTTTTACTGTTACAGGCAAAACTTCCATTCATTAAAAAGGGACTGAGATTCCACTTCAGTCCCTGAAGGGCAGTTAAAACCGACAACTTAGTTTGATAATACTCTCTTTAAACTGGATGCGTTACAATCTTCTGTGCTTTTCCTTCCCCCTTGACCCCATGAGCACACCTTCTGGGTCAGCCCAGCAGTGAAACACCAGGCGATGAGGAAGATCTGACGGACATTAATTCCCACTGACAGCTCACGTTCTGAAAACGGGAGGCTGCTTCCATTGTTCTAAGAAGAGCTTTTCTGTATTATCTACAGTGTGATAGCTGTTTGCTGCTTCTCCACGTTTGGACTGCATGATGATAATTTGGGAAACAAAGCAGTTCTGTCATTTTTTTTTCTCCTGTTTTTTGTTGGTTTCATTTACATTTTTGTTTTACTGCACCTGCATTGCTGACTGAGTTTTGTTAATGTAAGCTTCGTAGCAATTTCTTTGAGGCTGTCATGCCAAAGTGTGAGGTGTCAGAAAGAAAAAGAAAGATCTGTGAGCCAACAAATAACACAGAACTGTAAAAAAAAAAATAATCCAAAGAATAATAACTTATTTCTTACAGTCAGACTCCAAAGCAGAGTTTGATGCATTTGCATCCTTTTGTCTTACTGCTGTATGAACATGAGATAAACTGGGAAAGATTTGATTAGATTTTTCAAGAGTTTTCCTTGGACTGGTGGAAATCTCATTGATGTGAGCTCCTTAGCCAAACTTTTAAGTAATTTAAACGTCCCATGGTGTTCCTAAAATGCTGAGCACCCTTCTTAGGGCCCATCTATTGGAACAGCTATCCAGACAAATGCACACAATATCCATTTTTTTGCCTCCTTTCACTGACGGGAAAGTGAGATTTGTCCTACATCATAAATGGTTGCTTCTAGTTCCCAGAAGTCACCTACTCCAGTGGTTGTGCACCGTGGTCCTGACAGAAACAACATGGACATATTGCAACTCTGAACAACTTCATAGGGTTTCTTTGCTATTGGTTTTGCACTAACGCAGGATAAGAAAGCTCTAAGAAATGCACGACTATTAAGAATAGTGCTTGTTTGCCCATCTGGGAGTGACAGCATCAAAACCCTTTTATGACCATGTGTTTGAAGGCACACATAATTCAGGTTTCTGCTTTCATAAACAGCACTGTGCCACAGACAAGGCTCCTGCAGTGTAACCCAAAGACTTCATGTGACTGGTGCAAAAGGCCACAATGTCAGTGGCAGAGATGGAAGCAGAAGTCCGGAGTCCAAAATGCCTTTCAGCAAATTTAAGCACAGAATTATAGATGAAAATAGAGATTTATTTTATTCTTTTTGATGAAGAAAGTTGCAAGAAGAAAGAGGCATACGCAGAGAAGAAATGGAGAGATTCTGAAGCTGACACTAACTGCTATCACAGGCGAACAGGAGCAGCAGGAAACACAGAAGACACTTAATGTCAGCTGCTGTGGAAAAAGAAAACTACAGCCACTCCTGAAGAGGAGGATGTACAGCTATGCTTGGCAACTGCTGTGAGAATTGCTAATATGTGTAGCTGGCTGAGACGAGAATGAACCATCTTGTTGGCACCTTTTCTGTCAGGGAAGGCAATAGAAGCCAATATAAAATGGATTAACAGGACTTAAATTACAGAAAAAAAACCCAAACCAAAAACCACCACAAAACCCCCCAAAACAATCCACAGCAAGCTTTTTAAAAAAAATATGCAGAAACAATAATTCAGTGACACATTAATTGAAAATTCTCATTTAAAGATGGGTGTCTCAGTGGAAGAAGACTGAAGGACAGAGATTCTTGACTGTGCAGCCCAGCAGAGAGGAAAGCCAGCAGAGTGCTCTGTCAGACAGGATACCTGGATCTCTGCCGTCACCTCCTCATCTTGGGGAAGGAGTTAATAACTTCCTTGCCAGCATTTCACTGAAAACAGTTCTATCCAGAAAATGTTCTGTGTATTGGCTGCTTAGGAAGGACAGAACACCTTCCTGAGATTACCTTGCACGTGATTTATTAATTATTATTATTTCTACAGAATCGGATCCAGGAGTTTTTTGGCAAAGGTGGAAATGGGACTTACACTAAAATAAGGCTCTTGGTATAGAAGGGGAAAGGTTGTGTACTGAAAAAAAAAAAACCCTTTTACTACCTCACCCAAAGAGTTTGGTGCAAAGAGCCTACATTAAATAAAGACAGGTGGTTAGTACGTAATTATGTTCTTAAAGGAATTTTGGCTTCATCCTACCCCAAATGTTAGTTATGGCTGTATTTTTGGAGGATGATGCTTAATTCATTTGATTAGACTTGGAATAAGTAAATTGATATTGCATCATTGTTGATTTTTTTCCCCTTTTTAATTTGAATGCCTTATAAAGTATTACATGTTATAGTTCATTAGGTTCTCATTGATTGGACACTTATTAGCTTCCTAAGCCTGTTTCATTGTTCTGCTGCTGTGCTTTCACCATTTGGTATTCGGCACTCTGCATAATGAATAAATTACAGTTGAGAGAACGGACATCACCATATGGGGGTAATTTGTACTTTGACAGAAGGACAGGGCTCCTGGACTGGTCCTAAAGGGAAGCTCTGCAATCTTTGAAAATCCCTTTAATTTTTTCAATTATTTACTTTCTAAAGGCCTTTTCCATCTCCAGTGTATGCAGATAGGAGCTTTGAATAGCACCAAGCTGGGTAACAGGCATAAAAGTTCTAATTTTAATTGCAGGGCTTCTTAGATGCAGATGAGACATTAACACCTTCATGGCTAAGGGTACTTGTAGGCACTCTGGCCTCTTGGAATCCTAAGATTATGTGGGATATTTTAAACCTTGGGTAGTTCATGTTCCTTGCATACTGTCAGAGAATATGGGAAATAAATTCTGGAAACCTAAATTTAACATTGGTACTGACATGTAGCTGCTATCTGGTCATGCAGTCACACATTTTTCCACAAGAGAAAAGAATAAAGTAATCTTATAAACTAAAATAATTGATTTATGCTGGTCTTAATATAGAGAAAATATGTACTCCAGTCCACATATTTATATCGCAAAGTTCTTTCTATAGATAAAAATCCCTACCTTCAGAAAAATAGAGGGAAGACTATGGTCAAGCTCGGAATTCATAGCCCAGCCCTAGGAAAGATCACACACAGCGAGTCTAAGCAGACATCTTGCTTTCATTTGCCCTTTGCTTGCTTTGTCAGGGCCCTTGAAGCTGCCTTTTCAGTCCTGACTAGACCTGTTAGAGTTCTAAAACAGTGCCTTTAGAAAGGGGATTGAGTAATATTTTATATAAAGTTTTTCTTGCAATAATTTCTAAACTTGTTTGAAATATTTTTTCTTACTCAAAGTGTCTTCATTTTGTGTAGTTCTGACACTGTCTTCCTAGTTAACATACTGAGGATAAAAATAAATAGTGAGCTAAAATATCTGAGCTACTACATATCGAGCAAGTTTTCACACCAGCTACTTCGTGACATCAGAGACATATATTTTAGAGGAAAATCTCCTTTACCTATAGGATGATCTCATCTTTTCATGTAATGTACTTGGCATGCTAAAGATAGCCTTCCGCTTTTCTTTGTGGTTTTCTTCCAGCTTGGAAGTGGGTCCCAAGTTCCTTCTCACTTGGTGGTATCCCAGACGGTCTCACATGCATCCACCTTTACCTCCTGTGATGACAAACCAGACTCTTTCCTGAACATACAACTGGTAAAATTTGAACTCCAGACTTTGCTTTAGGGATGGATCTTAGCTAATTTTGACTACTGAGTCTCAGCATAGAAGGAGAAAAAGTCTCTGAAGAGTGAAGTCACCCATTCAACCTTTAAGTTCCTTGCAAGTTTTTCAGATCAATTGCCCCACCCAAGGGAGAATATTTGTGCAATAGTATTATTTCTTTTTCCCCTTACCACTACCCAGACCACCAGCAACAAGAAATTGGCAAAGTAAGTCTATGCAAGCAATTGCTTTAGCTCTTCAGATAAGCAAGAAGAAATTCTCAGAAATTAAGAATTGAAGTGTTTAATTGCCATCTTTTAAACATGGGATAATCCAGATTGACCCCAAGTGTTAATACCACTGGAGCAAGATCAGAGAGAGCAAAGCAAGCAACCCATATTCATATCCATAAGCTCTGGGTGTAATCCACTGCATAGTGAAACAGAATCTATTCAAGACTGACATAAATGACAGCAGGGAAAAAAAAGAAATACATATTTCCAGCCAGACTGGCCACTCTCCAGACATTTAGTAGCTGATGTTCTGTGGCTAATACCTTATTTACTACCCTTCGGTTATTGGCAAACATTGATGATTACTTGTATTTCATGGTTCTGACTGAATTTTCTGCCCAGGTAAACAATAAGCTTAAAAAAGCACAATAAATAAGAAAAAAACACAGAGGACAATATGGGAGGCATGGAGTCCTATAGGAGCATTCTGGATCCAAATTCTTTGCCAGTTGGTGCGTTTTCTCAGTCACTCTTCCAAAGAGTTCCCATTTGCTGGGTAATGTAATTAAGGGCCAATTCTATAGTTTAAGAACCTCACTAAATGCTATGGGTATCAAAGTTACAGGCTGTAAATCTACACTGGAGGTTCTAGACAGACTGAGAAGTTGATCATGAGCCTTCTGGTCAGAAACAAAGAGTAAGTGACCATCAGCCAGAGGAACACAACTGCAGTTGCCTTGGAAATTGTCAAGAATTTTTTCCTACATTCAGAGCTGCAGATTTAACTTTTTAGGCTAAGTTAAAAGAAACTATAAATAGTCCCTTTTTATCTTTAAATACCAAAGTAAGCCTGATTGATTGAAAATATTTGACCTTTGTTTTTTAACGCTATAGCCACTTTAGTTAAAAATGGAGGGAAACTGAAGGACTCTATATTCTCTGTAAAATATTATTTAAGAAAAAAACCCGAGACCTGGTGTAGCTATATGGATACCATTTTTGTAACTTTTCAGTGATCTGTTTCTCATAATGCGAAGTGTTGCTTTACATTCTTTGTCTGTCTCTATGGAGTTCAAGGCTTTCCTAAGCCTTATTTACTGGGGGGTAAGAGAGTTGTAAGCTCCTCAGCTGTTGGCTTTTGCACTCATAATGCTAAGTTTTAATCCAAAGGGCAAGTCTTGTGCAGTGTGTCGAGGTGATAAAATTTGAAGATGCACTGTTGTCTCATTTCTGGGTACCTCATAATAGGTACCAGTATGAACCTACCAGAGGAATATGCAGGGCCAATACGATTTATACAAGAGAAAATAAGAGGGTGTGAATTGCAAAGGCGTTGTGAATAAATTAAAAGATGAAGCATGAGAACTGAATTTGGGAGACAGGTCGCCCACATTGAACAGGGCTCCCCCATCCAGCCTTATCTCATACTTGAAGACCCTGATGCAGCTGTCTACATTAATATATTCTTCCTGGAAGGAAAGAAATTTAAAATTAAATGAATATCCCTACTCTCTCATATTCAGAAATAATAATAAGAAAAACTAAACCTTGCGTCAGATTCTTTCAATTGCTTGCTGCTGGAGCCGTTCTTACTAAGTATTGCTTAGAAAGAGGATGATAGATTTTAAAAAAGGTCTGTCAACAAAGGAAATATCTAATTGTTTGGGAATTGTCTCAAAATCTCCTTTGATTCTTGAGTTCTTTCATCTTAATATTCTGCTTTATTTATATGGTCTTGCAGATATTGATTATTTATCAGTCACAGCTCTCTCCTCTCAGTTACTAGGAACATTACAAATGAGAACAACATAAGACACTGCTTACTTAAAATGACCATACTCCCACACCACAACTGTCTTTAGACTCTATTTTAAATTTAAACCAAATATTAAAGTAATATTAAGTTTTCTCTTTCTTTTTGTCTCCACAAATGGTTGGTATCACTCCTTCCTGCCCTAAGTGTTTCTATAGGGCAGGTCAGAGCAACACAGAAAATTAATTGCTTTTACAGACCAGAGTGGAAACGCTAAAGTTATTCTGACAGGAGTCTTTCTTCTGGACATGCTTTACTCTACAGAAGAGCAGTGTCTGCTCTTACAATATTGTTTTAAGATCATCTTAATTTGTGTCTGGGCAGGTGAAATAGAAGACATTACTTTTGCAACTAGTGACATTTAATATTAGAGGCTGGTTTGATCCACAAAGTTCAACCCCAAATGTGGGAATGTTAAGGCTGGAGATTTCTTTCAAGCTAATTTTTGTTTTTGGGCAAGTGGCATGATTTCACCTAATTGAAACTTCATGTTATATCTTTAATAAGAATGTAAAACCTCAATTATGATATCTTGTGTTACGATAACACATAATGCATTAGGCTATATATACAGTCCTAAATATTTGTTCTTAAACTAGAAAACATTTTAGTGAATCTAGAAGCTGCTTGACCCAAGCAACATTGCTTGTCATGAGGCAAAGTCTGTTATCATGTGTTAATCCAGGTACCAACTGTAGCATTTGAAGAGGTCATATTACGATAAAAAGAAAAGTATCAGTGGTTTACTGCAACACACAATATCCTGGGCAAGCTAGTAATTAAACTGTTAATAGAATTTCCTGTTTTACTGAAATGAAATATAGCATCTAATCTGCAAATTACGAGTAAACTATTAATTACGACATGAGTATGAACACAAATTTAGCTGATAGACACACAGTGGTTTTCACTGAGAATCCATGTTTTTAGTTTCACTTGGTGCAATAAACTCTGATCAGACTAGACAATGAAAAACATGACCTCCTCCACCGAAGCAGCCCATTTCTCTCTTACAGATTATGCAGCATTTTATCAAAGATTGTTATCAATTCAAGCATTCCTCCAAGACAGAGACCTGACTTTGTCAAAGACTGGATTGCATTAACTGAAGCCCTCAGAAGTGCCTCTTCTGTAGCAAACTCTACATTTTAGGGTCAGGGGTGAGCTCTTATTTGAGTAGGAGGAAAATTGTTAATGAAATTTTGTTCAGTGAGCTGTGTCATCCTTTATTCTTGCTGTGCTCCAGGCAGGTCCATACTGTCAAATATCAGAAGAGGCTGGAAATGAGTGACACTTGTCTTCAAGACCAGAAATGACAGTGACCTTCCAGCTCCTTTTTGCGAAGGAGCAGGGGTGTTGTACATAGCTATTAAGACCAGAAATGAACTCTGACATTTTAATAATGTTCTGTTTGGTTCTTTGCTGCTTCTTATGGCAGTGGTTCAAACTCTATTCTTAGTTTTCCCAGCACAAACTCACAGCAGTGCCTTCCAGGACACAAATCCAGATTTATGTTGGAGTCAGTAAGGGCAGGAATCACCTGGTCAGGTCCATCATTTGGATTGCTACATGTGCTGAATACTTGAATGGAAGCAATGCTCTCACATCCTGAAGAAGGGAAAAGAAGTTGCCCTTTTATCACTGTGTTTGAGACAAGAGACCATCACAGTTTATAGCCCTGAGTTTGGTTTTTTTCCTCCTCTCACGATTTTGTCTTTTCTCTGTGACAGTTTAATTTTTCAGTACTGAACTCAATTCTGCATAGTATCATCCGTATGGAAATGATGAGACATTTAGTGGAGGCTCCAGACATTGCAAATGAGTAGGGACAAGAGGAAGAAGGTAAAGTGTATGTATGGCTTATTTACATAGACAGAAAGACATAAGTGGTTGTATCTTCCCTACCTTGAGCCCTGCAGGTCAGCACGCTTTACAAAACACCTGCAGAAGTTCAAGGTGACAGCTAGAACAGTCCAGGCAGAAATCTCAGACCAAGCCGGATGCATCAAGACAAAGAATAATTTATATTTTAAGATACAAGGATGCTAAAATGAGAGGAAATGTTCCTGATTTGCAAGCCTTGCTTGAGCATGGGCAGCTATTGTTGGTTTGGATAGCCGCCTGTCAAGTTACTTTTTTCACTTGCATTTAGAATAGGTGCAGGCATTTCTGATACGTATGAACTTCACTGTGGTTATCCTTACTCTGATTACGCTAAAAATGAGGCTACTGCAAAGAGGCGTGCATGAAGCTGTATCTAGATTGCTCCTAGAAGTTGAAAACTAGTGCAGAATGTAGCAACCCATCTAGGAAGCCACAAATCAAAAGTATGAGCCTGTGAGGTTAAAATGGCTCTGCCGTTTTATCTCACTAGAGTTCCTCTGGCAGCAGGTCTGAGACCAGCTTATCAAACAGTCAAATTGTTTTCCCCTTGGCAATCCTTCTGGAGTATCCCCTTAGTGTACAACAGGGAGGAGGGGAATGCTGGAAGCTCCTGGCCTTGCACTGGTGTCCGTGTTGCTGTCAAGTGTATTCTGGACAAAGAGAACTGTGTCAAGTGTATTCTGGTCACACCCTGTCCAGTATGGCCAGAGACTACCAAAGTTTTCACGGAGGTACTGGCAGAGAAGCCTCCATGGAGGCTGTGGCTGTTCATGACTGTCTGCTGAACAGAAAAGGAGAGAGTAGGACAACAGTGTCACAAGAAGGAGTGGTAGAGGAACATTGCCAGGACTTAAAAAGTGGTACTGTGTTAGAAAGCACCCCATCAGTGTGCACAGTGTGCACTGTGCTTACCTCTAGGGTGGCTTGATTTGTGCGGTAGGTGTACATACAATGCCCCAGGCTGGGGTACCCTCAGTTGGGCAACATCTGTGAATGACCTGACAGCAATATAAATACAGCCAGGGTGAGCGCTGCAGCGTGTAACTTTCCAAATAGTGCAGAATTCTGCTACTTGACAACACTTCTCTGCCGGGGAAAAAATAGTGAAAGCTGCGGTGCTGCTGCTGTCAGAGACTGATCTTTGGCATAGTATTTTCCAAGGAAATGCTTGAGGTTGGAACTTTCTTTTCCCTGTGGTTTGCCAGAAACCAGACGTGTCAGTTTTTCAGTGCTTTAAATCAGGGATGTAGGAGATGAAAATGGGATCCTGGTGACCTAGGGGGCCACAGCACAGAGCAAATCAGTTTAGCATATGGAAGAGCACTATTCTGAGAGCAATAAAGTAGCGTGTGGGCTGTCCGCTTGATCTTCTGGTTGAATTTTCATTATGGTGTGTTTTAGTTGTTGCAAAAACACAAGCCATAGAACGTCATTTGTTTTTTTAAGTTTGCTGTAGGTGAAATAAAACACTAATAAGCAAAATCCAGGAGTGTTTGATTTCTGTTTGACCTACAAAGTGCCAAACCCATCATATAATACATTGTTTTATAACAATAGCTATCTAATTACTTGCACAAGTGATGAATATGCATAGACAACATGCAACACCACCTAAGAAGCTAATGTGTATCAGAAGTTTCTTAGGAATGCAGAAAACATTTTGCTACCCTCTTTTACTCAGATTTCAATGGCCCTAGAGCATTCTCTATCCTTTCCTGGAAAGCAGCTCCTTTCCTGAAAGTATTACCTCTAGTAGCTGCAGGATGAAGTGCAAAGGGCAACGTGACAGGACTATAATGTCTGAGATTCACCCTTGAGAATCAGCATTAAGTACTACAGCTATGTACTAGAGCAGGTTTATGCTGATTTTTTTGACCATTTACTCTAATTAACACTCATGTACGTGATGTAGAAAGACCTCTGATAGGTGACTGATCTTTTTTATGAGATCTGGTTGTTTTCAGCTTTTAGTAAGAATGTATTTCCTTTGTGAGGTTTCTTGTTTACAAACAATGACCCACTGCTACTTCAGGAGAAAAAAAACCCTTATTCATTTGCAGTCCTATGATAACTAAAATTAGGATGTAATGCAGCAAAATTATACAAAATACGCACCAGCAAAAGTATTTAAAACATTCTGAAAAGAATAGAAAATGAAAAGTTTTTTTTCCAAAAGGTCTCCTGGAAACTACTTTTTTTTAATAAGCTGATATTTGAGGGGATAGAGTGAAATGCAAATTTAGACTTTCAAATGTAAATTTTATCCAAGTGACATCTTTTTGAAAAGTAAATTTATGTTCTGATGATTTGTTCTTTGGTATTTGGCAAGACTGTAAATAGAACCTCTGTTAGACATGACCAGGGGGAAGTTGTAACATAAATAAAATATTAACCTAACTAAAGTGCATCTTTTTTAATCTTGAGAAATCTTGTGAGGTCTTACACATGAGTGTGAAAAAGATCCAAAATCTTTCATGGAAGGAATAGATGCTAAGATTCCAAAAATGGTCATCTTCTAATGCATCAAACATATCTCGTTGCTCTTTAGTAAATATCAAGACCCAATCAAGCACGCATTAAATTTGATTTCAGTGAAAGGAGCTGAAACTAACTTTTTTAAACAGACTTTGCCATTTATACACTTTATACTTGCTGCACTATTTAAAACTTGGTGTGTTCCTTTAACCATGATGTAGTATTTCAGATAGTTTGCTTGCTCTGGTAGCATTTGAGAACACCAGAGAAGCAGCTCCATTCCCCAGCCAGCTGGGTTCTCATATATTTTCATTGGTATGTCATTTTCCCAGCGTACCACATGCTTTCACTTCCCAAAGCCACTGTGCAAAGTTGCTGTCCTTGGAAGAAATTAGTGTTTGTTGCTTTAATTTTTGGTGGGAAGCTGGCATTCTGTCATTTTAGCTCATCATATTATTATGCATGTAATAATGTGACATGCTTAACTGCTAGCTTCAAGCTGAACATTTAATGGGGGATACACCTACAGTGTTTTTATTTTAGATAGCTGCAATCAGTCCTCAGAGCAGCTTTCTCATCTGGAAAGATAAAGTCTATGGCATGCACTTTTTTGACATGGACAGATTTGTTTTAACATGTTCAGAATATATCAAAATGTGAATGATAGGAGGCCATCCCACCTCTAAGTGTTTTAGTTAAAAAAAAAAGTTCACAATGCATTTTCATGTATGTGTGAGCAAGTGTGTTTGTGTGTGCTTGCATTTGTGTTTCTATGTGAAAAAGATGTAATAAATATAACCTTAACTATTGTCAAGTATGTTCCAGAGATCACTTGCAATTGTAAATCCATGAGCTGTCTATATATGTCAAAGTGTCCTGAAATTCCAGCCTGTGGACATGTCAAAGAATGTGGCAGTCTTTCTGAATGGAAAAAGTTAAAACATGCCTTACACAAAATCTATTTTTTCCACTTTCTTTCTTTCCTTGCAATTAGCTTGTACTAAATTCCAAGGATGTTCAGTAATCTGCTGATCAGGAATTATTTTAAGCATGCTGAAAATAACATGAGTGTTTATTACATAAATATTTGCTATGTGGTGATAATGGGAAAATGAATCCTAAAACACGTTCTCTCCCCAAATGGGTTCTGGTGAACACACACTCACATACTGAGGTTTCCAGTTTGCTGTTTGCAGCTGCTGCTGCACTGAATCATTGAGAAATCACTGCAAAAGTTCCAGGGCCAGAATACAGCAAAAGGCATCCGTAGGCACAGGTGTGTGTAGTCTTATACTAATTCAAATTAATTTAGGGCTATTTAAATCAAAAGCTGATTCCTGTCTAGGTTTGTGTTTGCAGCTTGGATAAGTATCTGCAGCTGGCTATATTGCTTCATGGAGGAGTGCTATGAAAGAAGAATAAAGGCATCAAAATATTACAAAAACCCTGTAGCAGGAAAACAAAGACCTTGTACAAGTCTATAGTTTTGATCTTGCCATCGCCATTTTTCTTTTTAATACTGCAATAGCAATCACAGTTCATGAAAGACACACAGACTCTTACGCTTAGTTATTGTTCAAATACATATTATCAGGCTTGGAAAGTTTCATGAGTTGGATGTGAGGTTTTCTGCAGGCTCCTGCTCCTGTCCAGCTAGGTGTCTCAGCTGTGCATCTGCAGAGCAGCCTCCTAATCTCTCCTTTTTTCTAGGAGAGCTTTACAGATGAAGATCACCATGTCCACTCCTTCACTATGTGACCTTTGCTTATCAACACTGTCTGCTGCAATCAGAACAATACTAATTGAAAAATTTGATTACAAGATTTTAGCTATTAAGAGTCTTACAACCCAATAAAGGGTGACGGTGAAAGAGAAAAAGCAGACTCCCACATTGACTCTGGCTGAGGACCCAGCTGAAACTGTCTTTCTTTTGATAGTAATAAGAAACAAGAATGGCTAAAAAGTCTATGGCTCTTGTAGCCCTCCCTGCTAATCATTGAGGAAAAGGTTAAAGGCTAATTACAATGAGGCTATTGTAGGATCTGGGGGATCCCACAGTGCATGTAAACTGAATTGCCTTTTTGTCAGTCACTTGTGGTTGACCGCATCTAGCTGAGGTTCCAAGCATTGATTTATAGGTTTACCTGGACAAATGTATCCCAGCTACTTTAAAAGTATCTGTGGATTATAATTCCCTCATGTCTATTTCTTAAGTCAAATGTAATGCTTGAGAAATGGATATAATACTTTTGAGTTATTCATTCCCCCCACAATCATGTTTGATTTGATTAATCTAGGTTGAATAGTAGATTAATACTGGAAGATCTTTTAAGTAAAATAGTTCCTATAGTAATGAGATCCAGTCCAGTTCAACTTAAAAAAAAGAATTTTTTTTTTTTTTTTGAGAGGGAAATGTCCTTTCTCCTGTTATTAAAATGAATGAGAGCAGTGAGATGATTTTTTAAGGGTTGGGTTTTTTTTTAAAGCCTAATTGTCTTGGATTTTGCTCATCTATGGTAGGTTATGTTTTCTCATTGTAGAAGCTTTTTCCTGGTAAAATCATTCCCTTCACTAATGAGATCCATCCTGATATGACAGGAAGACAGCTCTTAAAACACCCACCGTTTTCTCCCATTCATTTGAATAGCTGCAAAGGGACATCTTTTAAAGTAATTTTTATCAGTGAGATTGGGCTGAATCTCATTAATAAAGAAATGATTTTACTCAAAAGAGCCTTCACAGTTGAGCTATAACCCAGATTAGTGAGATCTAGTCTGATTATAACTTTATAAGACATTGTACTTCTGCCATTCAAAGCATGCAGCAGCTATGTAGAGACCATTGATTCAGTAAAGGCTGTTTCAGAAGGGCAGTTATGAAAGGTGGGGAAGGTGTCTGGAGGTGTCTTTCTCATCATTTCAGTGTATCTTGAGCACAGAAAGTGAATTCTTCCTTTTGTATACTAAGATTGGTTTTCACTACATATATTTTTATTTTGCAGAGGATAAGAGGCTTGGATAAGTGCAAGTGTGTTAGAACACTGCTGTTTGACTTCACCAGACATTTACATAAGCCCTAGTCAAGTACCCACTTCTCTCTAACTTTGTCTCACAAAAAACAGAACAAACATATTGCTTGTCAAAGGTCAGTCTAAGCAAGAATGTCTGACGTTTTTGTTTTAAAATGCATTTGACTTTTTTTATTTCAGCAGGAAAATAGGAAATAATTGATGAATGAGAAAGAAAATTCCCCTCAGCAAAGAGAAAAACCATGGTGAATTGTTGAAGCTGTTAGTGGGCTAAATACTTTTGGCACAGTTCAGTGCTGGAACTGGAGGTAAAACAGTTTTCTTTTGTTTCATAGGGAAAAAAAAAAAGTGGTCACCATAGTTTCCTTCTAAAAGTTTGCAGTTTATCAAAAATGACCCTTTGCAAACAGGTAAAGATTCTTTCCTGAAGTGACTTTTCAGTCATGTCTCCTTTTCTAGATACTATTTTCTGCTGACATTTTTTTTCTCCAAAGGAGAGGCAGAGAGAAGAGAGAAGGGGCAGGGAAGAAGGAAGTATTTTTATATTTTGCTTGAAATTAAAAAGAAAATAACTTACCTGGATTTGAGATTTTTTTTCTTAAAAAAGAGGAAAATATTGAGTGAAAAATCTATGGAAGATTTCATTTAAAAGGACTTCATCTTTCATCGAAGAAAAAATTGAATCTAACATTTCAAGCAGCTGTCATGGTAGGTAAATATCTGGGATCCATTGTTCATAAGGAGACTCTGAAAAGTTGATACTTTGCAAGTACAAGACCTTCATCACCAAAACTAGCCAGATGGGCTGCACCATGTCATTACCTCCGGTACCACAAAATCAGGGTATTAGAAAACTGGGAATAGCTGACTTTTTATGTTAGGCTGTATTTGGCCTGCAGCTTTTGGGTGCAGTTGCCTGTTCGGACAGTAAGGAGTTTGCATCTCCAAAAGGACAATTCACCCAAGCTGGGTACATACAGCAGTCAGTGCAAATACTGCACACTGAAGGACAGAGTTAAGCCAACTAAAAGGTAAACTCAAAGATGTATTTCAGATGAATTGTAGAAAGTCATAGAAGACTGAGTTGTCTAGGGTAGAAAATAAAATACAAGGGCAAAAAGAAAACATTTCAATTGGACCTATGAGTAGTTATTTTCTTGGTACTATCGCACCAACAACAGAGGTTTGCAATAAAGACCCCCATTTCGTTTCTACAACATCATAACTCTGATTTTCTGACGTTTTATACGAACAGCCTCATTTTCAGGTATTGCTTCCAAAAGGTTTCTGGAGACAGAGCTGAAAAACTCAATACCAGCCTTTCACAGGGCCAATAGCTTTCTCTGCACGGCTCCCCTGGTTTTAGTTTCCAAGGGTCTTTCCCAAGAAAGATGTAAGGGATTGATTTACTATTGCCTCCTTGCTTGCACATTTGTTTATCTCAGCAGAAAGTTCATATGAATTCATACCATCCCAACCTGATAGCATTTTGCCCCCCCCCTTCTCACACAAGTACAAATAGCTGCAGTTGAGTGCAAGGTAACAGTGAATTGAACCACTTTGAAGGAGCACAGAATACCACTACCAAATTAGACTGAACAGTGTCCTTTTCCAAGCTGGCAATGCCTCTGTGAGATAGCATGGCATCTCCTGAATATTAATGGACAGTTAGCAAACAGCTGAACACTCTCAGTTGTCCTCAGTAGAAGACTAAATAGGTTGCCCTGCTACTGAGAAGAAGTAGCATAAAGCTTGCTTCTATTTAGGCTAATCAAAGGCAGATACAAGGGGAGGACAGATCCAGCACCTTAGTGGTACAGGATTGCCCAGGTACCAGGCAACCTGTGTTTCATACAGAACTCATTATATTAGCATTTAAATCACAATAAACTCAGTTAGGACAGGGAATGCTGAATATACTTCATAACACCCAGCTTGCAGAAGCCAAACAATCACAACAGAACATCACAATGTAGCAGGATGTGGCAAATAACAACAACAAGTCATATCAAAAAGAAGTGGTGATAGGTAAGCATTTTTTCCACCCTTCAGGCTACTGCAGGGACTGCTTCTTAGCTGTTTTCCTAGGAGCAGCTGAATCTGAACCACGAACAGCTGCATCAAGCTGGATTAAGTTAAGAGGGTCCTACTATTACTAAAGCTCAGCACACCTTAAGGAAGGACCACTATTATCTTAGCAAAGCCTTGAACAATATTTGAGAATACCATATTCGTAGACACACTTTCTACCTTGAGATATAGCTACTATTCTAAACCTTATGTGAACAAGGATGGCTGAAAGACCAACTGCTGGGACCTGGGAAACTTAACCAAAGGTTATAACAGGGATAGATCACAGAAGGGAAGGAAGGGGTTGGTCAGAGTGTGCTTCAGGTATTAGAAGGTGATTGAGTTTGCAGCAGTAAGAAACTGGGGGAAAGTTAAGGAAGACTTTGTAGTTCAAATAGGCAGATTTGAATAAGTGTAGGCAGTGGGTAGCTCTAGTGTTGTGTCACTAGGTTTGGGGTTAGTCACTGAATGGCTTAGTACTTGTGTAGCAATACTTCTATCAACATGTCTGTGTTCCAAAAACTGCTGTGTCGCATACCCTGTGGGGAATGTGGAGTCTTTGCAGGGATATTCATAATTTCCTATTCCCTCCAGAGAGTGAAACCCTGTTTGTTTTGCTATATTTAGCATAACCTGTCCCCTTGCCCCACAGTCTTCACTATGGCTGAAAGATTAAGCCTGAAAGTCTTTACGAGCTCATAAAAAAATTAAAAATTACAATAAAGTCTAGATGGCTCAGGTTATTGGTGTTATGAGCTTTAGTTTCTTAGCTGAAGATCTCTATTCTGTCTAGAGTAAGCACCCCAGAGAAATAAGCTGGTCCTTCCTGCACACAGCTGCACATATCCGCGTTCTTTGCCAAAGAGACCAGGAACATCTGAGAAAGGCCCTGGCAGTTCAGAAACAGAGTGCATTTGACTGAAGGTTACATAGCACATGCTTGCTTTATCAGCTCCTACCTTCAGCACACACTAAATTCATTCACGTGTTAAAAAGTGAAGTGCAGTATTCTGCTGCTTGGTCTTCTTAGACTGCAATGTCTTCATTCAATTCTCAGTTGTTGCTGGAATGTGCCAAGCAATGAAATGTCAGTCTTTGAAATACAGTTCTTAGGAGATATTTTTCTCTTAAGCAACTTTAACTTTATCTCATAACAATATTTAATGATGTCCCATTTAGTATTGTTCCCATTTCATTTCTATCAGCCTTCGTTATGAATGCCATGTTGCGTCTCAACCCTTCTGCCTCTGAAACTCATGTCAATGCCAATATGTGGGTATTACTAAATACAGAGAATGCATAAGAATCAATTCAGCCAGCACTCCTCCACGTTCTCAGAATTCGTTGTGTCACCTCCGCCTTCAGTGGCCTGTCTTGAAGAGCCCCTAGGTAATTCTTGAATGCATGGCACTGCTGCCCCCAGCTCCCTACGATGCAGTTGTGCAATGTACCCGTTCTTGTGTGTGTGTGAGAGACAATATTTGTAAGCCAAGCAAGAAGAAAATGCCTGATGTTTTCATGAGTATGTGAACATTTGATCCAGAGGCAAGGTTCACATTTTCCACCTCTGCTTTTTAAAGTGGAAATTTTCATGTCTGGGCTAAATAGTTGTTTTGTTGTGAACCTGCTGCAGGCAGTAATCAGGGGTAGGGGAGCCTCAAAGGCCAGGCTTGGGTGAATACTGTAAAAGATTGGACATTAAGATGAAATTTGAATTGTTTTCTGCATAGAATTTTAACACAGGGCAGCACTATGACCCTTTGCACTGCCCAAGCCCACAAATCGCACAAGGTATTTTCATTCCCACCTACCTACTTCTCAGCTTGCCAGTGTCACAGTAAGTGATATAGATCTTCTATCACATAGACAGAAAGTGAATGCAGGAAATGTTAAAAAAGATTTAATTCCTTGCCTGCTATACCCATCACAGTTTTATATTTTTGATGCAAATAATGCCAACCATAAATAGGAACACTTAAAAGAAAATAGGATTATGATAGGTGACATCAGTCCCCAAAGAGGAAGGTTTTGGGAGGGTTTCGTAACCTGCCTAAAAATCCAGCAACCTTCTCCCCACTTCTGAGGTCTGTGGGCAGTGATCAGTGTACGACAGCCAGCGCAAGTTGTCTCTGATGAGTTCACAGATCCGTTATTTCAAGAAAGAGTACAGGGCAGAACTGGGAAAGCACCAGAACTTCCCAATGCTTTAGCTCTCTCTTACGAAACATAAAAATATTCCTACAAAACTGTAGGGTGATTTTCTGCATTCCTTAGGCCCCAATCCTGAACCAGGACTTTTTGAATAACTTTGTGATTTAAATCTTTGTCACAGAAG
Source organism: Haliaeetus leucocephalus (assembly GCF_000737465.1). Lineage (NCBI taxonomy): Eukaryota > Metazoa > Chordata > Aves > Accipitriformes > Accipitridae > Haliaeetus > Haliaeetus leucocephalus. Next base: position 14,871,635 of record NW_010973368.1, on the reverse strand, counting down.
ATGATGTTACACTAATTACCAATTAGCTTACTTTGGTTTCCACCAGTGTTTCCCTCAATCCATGAACAAGAAGTGACTGAACACATGAATTCCACTCCCTTCCTCATTTGGAAGGTCAGTTTTACTTGTAGTTTGTTAACAAAGGGAATTTTTAATTTATTTGAGCGAAATTACAGTCCCTGTTTTTTACAGTCTTGATAAAAACAATGATTAACAACTGCATGGTTAATGGAGATTAAAAAGCTCATTTAGGGTCTAATGGAAGTTAACAGGGTTTTTTTTTTTTTACTAATGTTTCTAATTGATTCTTGATTTAAGTGGTAGCCATTTTTTAAAATGGTCTGTTATTGAAATGGACTTCTGGTAATAAAAAAATGGACATTAAATCTTTGGGAAACGTTCATGTATAAATCTACGCTTGAGCTGTACAATTATTCTAATTATTGATTTATCATATCAGAGGTGTAAAATCTGCAAAAGATAAAGAACAAAGAAAATACCCCAAGTTACATATTCTTTGAACCTTTTCCTAGGTTCTACCCACCATCAGAATCAAAGGCCTCTCTCAAACACGTTTACTAATGCAGATGCCATGACAAGTTGCAGTATATTTGTTCTAACATTTGAACGTATGTTGAACTTTTAAAGATAGCTCACAAGACATTTAGCCAAATTAATTGCTCTACAAAGTAGTTTTTGAATTATGAAGTAGAGTTGTATAGCTCAAACATGTAAGTAGAGGGTCTTTTACAGTCAAGCTGCTACACAGAATAATTCTGATAGAGAAGCTTCAAGGCAGATGCCACCAACAGTATGAATTTAGTTCTGTATACAATAGAAATAATACCAACTAGAGATTCATAGTCTTCACAATCTAACATGGACCCATGCAGCTTACCTGAGACACATGAATACCTAATATTTTCTATCTGCCTACTCAATTATAATTCTACTTTAAAAATTATGGTGTGTTCCTATTCATACTGCTACAAATATAATTCATATTTATTGTGTCTGTTTATATAGTAGTTGGCTTTAAAGAACAAGATTATTACACTGGCACAAACCCCCCAGATCTTCAGCTGTTGTAAATAAAGCCACTGGCTTTCGGTGAGCTCCCCTGACTTATGCTGGTTGAGGTTCTGGACTGAAGTGTTTTGCAGGCATTCATTAACAGTACTGACTCTTGTGGAAGCATAGGACGATTCTGTAGTGCTCATTGCAGTGACTTTAGAACAAAAAAGACACAGGACCGTTAAAAGTAATTTAAAAGAGACTTTTTACAAGTAGCAATGAACACACACTATTCTTATGTGCTTACATGCAAGCTATCAACCCAAGGAATAGACATCCTACGGTTTCCCAAAATTGTGGCCTGAACGACACAGCATGGAAAGTGGGTGACTGTGCTACAGTGTATTTTTACTTGATAGTCATGTTTTTTCCTCTTCTGTGTAGCTTGCTCGGAAGAAAATCTGGTTTATCTAGAATTAGTTCAAAGGATATGGTAGTCATGTTACTAACAGCGATGTCCATGATACCAACCCCAACGACTTAGTAATCTTCAAGTGTAATCACACTAGATGACTTTTTTTATAAACAGATTATATAGTTGTTAAGAAACTTTGCTACATGCGTCAAGGAATAGTTGGAACTGTGATTTTGCCTGTGGAGGAGACCACCTAAAAGGTAAGGAGGAACGAAAATAACATCCCTTCAAATGTCATGGCTACTTCCAGTGTGTAACTGACACCCATCAGCATATGAAAAAGAACTAGGAGGAGCTGCAAACAGCCCAGAGAACACTGTCATAATATGAGATAAAGTGGAAAGCCTTGGGGCAGAGCAATGGAGTCCCTGACCTCATGAGGTCCCTTCAGCCATGTTTCCTTGGGATTCGGTGAACTCATAGACAGCTGGGGTGGAGGAAGGGAATTAAATATCTCGAAGGATTTACTTTGTAGATATGCAAACTGATGCATGGGTGGAAAAAAAAAGAAGCAATGTGTGTAATAAATAGAAAAGAGAAGTGGCAGGACTGAGAGAGGCTTGAAAACCTCGGAGGGCAGAGCTGAGTTAAAAAAAAAAAAGAATATACCATTTGAGTAAGAAAGCTTTAAAATAAGGGAGTGAAGGAGGGGAGAATACAAGTTTGAGAACAGCCAAATACCCCATTCTCCCCTGCCCATGGCTTCCTTCTTCTTTGCTGGTGTAGCGAGAGCTCTCCCTCCAAGAATTTCAGTCTCTTTTGCCACTGTTGGTATGGCCATGTTACAACTAGGAGCAATATGTCCCATCTGTGCTCCTAACTGTGTGCCCTAACCATGCTAGGAAGTGAAAATACAGTAAGTTTCTTTTCTAAGTGTATCAAAGTTGGAAGACCCTCCATCTGTATGATACTTTCTTACTCACACGAAAACATTTTGGGGAAGAAAGTGGGTTTTCAGCTACTTACAATAAAATGAACATAATTGCTAATCATTTAATACTTGCATATGCTGTGCATTGTGCCTATGGATAAACCCACTGTAAACCAGCTGTATGTCTCAAAGTGTCCATCAAGCATTTAAATATTATTATTATTATTATCATTATCATTATTATCGTCGTTGTTGTTAAGGTTATTTTACATTGGATAAAGTTGGGACAAAAAAAAGGAATTAAATAGCTTACCTAGAGCCAGCAGGACCATTGACTGTTGGACATAATTTCCATTTTCCTTCACTGACCATGACTTCACGTGACTGACTGACATGTTCTTTGTATATGATATAATAAGGACTATCGGTGAAATCTTGTTTCCTCTTAGAGGATAATGTGTGATATCATGGCAATGACAAGCATGAATGAGATGCCAGCATTTGGCACTCTTTGGTGAGCAGTGAAAACATTATCAGTGAGAGGTGTCCAGCAGCGTTAAAGAGTAACCCAATCAGGACAGGTTCATATCTGAGTCAACATCAACTTGATAGAATTGCTGCTTTTGGCAGTTAATGTTGACAATTAGTACAGTGCCCTTATTGTATATGTGAGGGACTTGAGTTCCTTTAGTGGACACAGAGTACAAAAGCTAAGGAAACAGCTGCTGGGCACATAAATGTCTTGTTGGAAAGATATGAATATATTTAGAAAGATAGATTTGTGTTGCTGGCCTTAATCCCTTGCCTTAAGTGTCTTTCTGATGGTCAGAGATAGCAGTGCAACTGAATAAAGGGAAGCATTTTTGACTGGCTAGTGTACATCAGGTCCCATACACATACTAACTGAATTCACGTAACTTGTCACTTGATACAGTTATGAGATCTGAATGATTTTCAGTCACTTCAGTGAAGGCTGTATTTGAAACCTGGTCCCAAAGCCGCAAGGCAAGTGTATTACATACCTGTCAACTAACAAGACTTGCCAAAATGAATCTACTCATATGAACACATGATCATTATTGCTGTTCACACTGTGAAACACTATACACTGTGACAAAAGTAAAAAGCAAGAGGATTATTATGCTAGACAGTCACTTACTAAATATATTTATTGTGGATAAATGAATACTCCTTTTATAACAAAAATGTGAGCTTTTGATAAATTTCTAATATTGAAAAATATAATATGGGCAATTTAGTAAAACTTGACCTTTTTCTCTTGTAAAGAATAAGAAAATATTTACGTTTCCTGGCTGAACAAATATTTTTGTGCTGAAGACTACTAAATATTCCACATACCAAGCTCAAGCAGAAGCAATTGAATTCAGCTAGCAGCTGGACCACACAGGCCAAATTTCTTTACATTGTTACAGAATGCTTAATCATTCATCAGATATAAATTATAAACTACTTACAAGTTAACAAAGCCCAACCATTGTCACATAGGGAAATGTATAATGTACTGTATGCATTTTCTAGGTTTGCATGAGAAGCATGGATCAGTGAATTGGTGAAGTTGACAAGAAGTTCACTGAAAAAGAATTGAAACAGCTCCTTGAAATGAAATTCGGAAATGTACTTTCTTATATGAAACTCCCACAGGAGTGAGGAGACTCTAAGGGTATAGAAGAAGTTTTAGAAGTTAGTTCTACTGTTGGGTCTAGAAAATTAACTCTGTCTTACAGGTGTCTTCAGTGACCAAGGACTAAAGAACTGTCAAAGATTCCATCTAGCTGAGTAAGAGCTAAAGAAATAGAGATACCAGGCTCTTCCACAATGTTCGTTGATCACATTTCCAAAAACTGTACTGCGAGCAGAAAAATACAAAATGCTTTAGAACACCTCAGACAGAATATTAACGCTGGTGTTTTAAGATCCATACTGCAAACGAACCCCGTAGCAGGCACAATACTACTTTATCTGCAAAGTGCTAATCTACTTCATATCATTTCTTTGTATATATTTTACTAAAAGGAAGACATATGTTCTCCTTCAACCACAAAAACTATAGTAAAAAAGAATGTTACAACTCATTGAGTTCACTAGGCTTCCCACTTCTCTTTTAAAGCCTTATTGTTCTGTGTAACATCTAGCTATTAGAAGCATTTCTCCTTCTGCAAAAGAAAGAAAAGAAATCTAGGCATTACTATTGGAAAAACAGATTATAAATAGCTATGAATAGTTGTGTTTGAATGACATCGTGTTTGAATGACAACCTCAAAAAATAACTGATACTGCTGAGTATTCTCAGGAGAAAGTAATGATTTCTGCATTAAGAGTGTCTAGTGATTACTTTAGAAGACAGAAATTATACAGCTTATAAACTTGTGGCTTTGGGTATGTGCAAAAGCTGGAGTGATCTTTGAGTAACCGGTTAAGGATGTAATATGAGACACATAGTAAATGAATACTTTTGATCGTATCAGTATTTCGCATTCCCTTCCATTCTGTAAGACAACTTCACCAATTTTCCTGACTTAAGTCTCCTATTTTATAGGAAAGTTGTTCACCTCATATTCATGGCTCAACCACAGCTATCCCAGCTTTCATACTTCAATGTCCACCACATTATGGTGAGTTCCTGGTATCAGAATTAGACTGAACTGGCAACAGTGACTGATTAGCTCCTTTTTGTTTTGCCTGTAGCTTTTGACATCATGCAACCTAGTGATTGCTGAAGATTTTCATAGAATTTATGCCTTCTTCTGGTAAAAAAAGAGCTGGATTAATTTCCAAGTAGCTAGTTCTCCTCTCCTTTCCAATCCACTCAACTGTGTTGTCTATCTTTTTTGTTAAGCTACTCATAGGTGCTGACAGACTCACAGACAGGGGGCCATCAAGATTAAGCGACTAATAGTTAGTCCTTCATTTTATCTTGTGCAAGACGTGGATTTTAGTCTCATACCTTTCCATATCTTCAAGTGATATGGGTATTTGGATAAAGAGATGTGGTTATAACTCCACTAGACATGATGGAATGTGAACCAGTTAGTAATTGGATGGATGAGGTGATTTTCTGTAAAATGGTAGTGACTGCACATCTACTGGTCTGTAGCCTCACTTGTTGGTTTATCCATTTCAGAGCCTGTATTGACGGTAACAGTGTAGAAGCTGAGGCCTTCTCACTTTGAATCACTCTACAACTAGAAAAAGCAGAACCAAAAAGACACCAAAGTCAAACACACACACACAAAAGAAACCCACGACTTGAAGACCTTCCATTCCAGCATTTAATTTGTGATGAGTGTGTATGAACTAGTCACCTTCTGTCAGCACTGCTGAAAGGTTTTCCATTCATAATACTGTATCACACTGCCTGTGGGAGATGATGCTAGTTTAGCCCCCAAACACTGCCAAAAGCTCTTTGGGATCCTATTTAGTATTGAAGGCTTTTTATTAAAAACACACACACACACACGATTCTAAACAATACAGTGTTTGATGTAGTATGTTCTTATCTCCTTAAAGGGTTGGGTAAGTATCATTTTACTTTGTGCATTGTTTTGGAGAAAAAGGCAGCCCCTTTTCTTATTTAAAGTTGGTGAAAAAAGTATAGTCCAGATGAGAGTAAGCTCCCCAGATTTTTAAGATATCGATTTATTATGTATGAATAAATGCCTAATCACTGTTGTCATAAGAGTTCTGTACATGGATCTAATCTATCAAGTATGTACAGAAGATTCACATTTTATCTTCCAGAGGTGAAATATCAGATTGGTTTTGGGCTTGAGGCTGGCAGGAGAGGATGGGAATGGGGTTACAATTAGCTGCTGTTTACCATTGATTATTTTTTTCTTCTCCTCATCCTTATAAATATTTCAGTGACTTCTTTTTGTCCCTTTTCATTTGCACCTTTGAAGAACTATATTTAGGATTAGTGAATTTATGTGGCAAAATCAGATTTAAAATTTTTACAAATAAACATCCTGAAAACTTCAGTCTCACCATCTATGTATTGCACGAGACATGTCTGTGAAGAGGGAGAGAAAAACAGTACAACTAATAAATGATTTAAGAATGTGAAATGATTTTAAATTGGTTCAGTCAACAAGGAAAGCAGGCACTTTACCCAAGGTATCTATCACATAAGTATTGTAGATTTCTCTTACTTCTACAGGCAGCTTCTCTTAGCCTGCTATCAATATATTCCTTTTGTTTGTGACACAAAAGGCTTTCCACTATAATTTAACAGGTTTTATTTCCAAAGAAAAATCCTGTGTGTTCTTTCTCTCTCCATACATACACAGTCTCTATGAGGAAGGCTTTCACTTAGTATTTTTTTTAATTTCACATTTACTAATAATACGCTTTTCAGAAAAAGCAGGTGTTTTTACAGCATCATACAAGTGGTATGTTTTGAAGGAGCAATATGTAGCTTGTTGCCCTTTGATGTAAATTTGTGAGGAAGATAGATTATAGCATCAAGATGTTTCTCTGTGCATAATAAACTAGAGAGGACAAAGTTCATGGCTGAGAATTGTGTGGGATACAAGTGACTACCTTCACTACAATCAATTATTAGGATGATTATATTGTGTCTGGAGAATATGATGCTAATGACTAGCTAACGCTTAGAATACATACTCTTGACTTGAAAACCAGTGACAGTTAAATGCAGCAAGGGGAAAGGCCTATATGTTGAGCTAGCAGCTCTCTAGTGTTGATAATGAATAATTAAAAATAACAGTCTTTATATGAGGCTTGACAGTATACATGTCCTTTAAGTATATTCTGCTTTGTAAAGAACTTGGCACAATGACAGCCTAAGAAAGGCATCCTACTACATCCTGTACAGAAACAGCGTAGGAAAGCAGGGAGTTAAACACCCTCACTGTTGGGAGGGCCTAAGCAGGATTAGCTATGTACTTATTGCTAACCTTCTACTCCCCCGTCTTCCAAACAAATAAATAATTGAAACCCATTACCTCTTTTAGGGGGTTTGCTCACATGCTTTCTATATTCACATCAAAGCAGAGATCAGTGTCAAAGAGGCAGCCACATTTAGCTGAGTCTCTCAGAGACTACTGATTAATTAGTTTTGCATTTTGGAAGTGCATCCAAAGATGCTGTAAAATAGTGTTTGTTTTTGCTTTTGCCAAAACTTGTTTAGGAGTGCTCTGGAGGATGACGGTGATGTACTCAAGATGGTTGTGAAAGAAAAGGGCAATCAGTTCAGGTGTGCATGTGCCAGCATTTTTTTTCTCCTTATGAAGTTTCTGCACCAGTTTTCAGAGGAGTGACTAAATGAAACACACACTGGTATTAATAGAAAGGGAAGGATGGAGTGGGAATGGAGGTTACAACATTCCCCTTAATTGAAACAGTGTAAAATGAAAGGTACCCCAAGACTAACAATTCAGTTCTTAAAAAAAAAAAAAAAAAAAAAAAAAAACCTGACTTAGATAAGGAAGATGTAAAGGCTGTAAACCCTGCATAAAATATTGCCTTTCAAAAGTTTTTAGGTCCTGTTTCTTGCATAACTTTTTTTTTTTTTCCATGAAGTGTGGTAATATGATGTATGGGGGGTACTTGGTTATGGCAAATATTGCCTACTAAAGTGTGTTCATACTGTTATTTGCCTTTCTGTCTCTGTCTATATCAACTCCACATGCTGCTCTGGTGGCCTGCTTTGTACTTAATATAACTTGTCAAAACACATCTATCAGATATATGAAAAGACAAACCTGGGTGGCCAGACTAGTCCAAGCCTGGCGTGGATTGCATTTTACCAAGACCACAGAAATCTCTTCTCCTCTGCGAGATTAAGATGAAAAGCAGAGTTCATTGTTGTGCAACCAGATTTTAAAATAATTACACACACGCTAGTGCATTAGTAGGCCATTTGTGTTTATTTGAATCCCACATACTGTACTTTTATGTGGATTTTAAGTGATTTTTAAAGCTGTCAGTAAAAAAAAAAAAATTAAAAGTGATGTTGCCACTTGTTTTAGACTGGCTTTTTTTTTTTTTAATCCCTTCCTTTTTTTACTTTTGCATACTGAGCTGCTACCCTCCCAGTACCTTATCTGTTTCCAGGAAAGAGGGTATGTGGTTCCCTTTGGCTATTGACTGACAGGCATCTGGCTCTTCTTTGAACAATGACCAATGCCACCAGAATACCTTACATCTATGACATGCTCAGTGTTCACCTTCTGATTGCCTGGGATCTCATGTTATGTGCTATAGAAAGGAACAAATGTCTGGATGCAGACTGGAACTCACTTGTTGATCCAGGGATATCTGCTTCTGCTCTCAACATCCTTTCATCTTGAATGTACACTACTCTGCAGCATGTAAATATGTTCGGTTGTTGGTCCAGCATATTCACTGGGTTTTTTTAGATTTTCCACTCAAATTTCAAGATTAAAGTCCTTCTAGGGAAATCAAGAGTTGCAAAAACATGCAGCTACATTTGCAACTTATTTATGCTTACCTACCAAGTGCATAAGTGGAACAAACTATTTTCAACATGACTTCTAAAGAAAATTTTGCTAGAATTTCTCAAAGAAGTCCCAAATCATATAGAATTTATGGGTTGAAAATCACTTCTTCTCCCACCAACATGGGACCCAATCATTCTATAAAATTGTTGCAGCCAGGGATCTCCTTGGAAGGGGAAAATGTGCAAAAGAATGACCATGAAAATATATTAACATTTTTATCCTGTTTGAGCAGTTATTACACTTGTATTCAAAGAAATGCCTGAAGCAGGACTGTTCCAGCACAGCTAGAATTCTTACAGTCTTAGTTTTCCACAGTGTTTATAGGTTATTTCTTGGTCTGCATAGCAAAAAACATTGAAAAACACAAGTTTCCATAAGAAAGAGAACCCTTACCTGCCAGGTGGATGTACACTGTTTTGCTAGCTGCTGGAGGGAGAGGGGACTCCAGGAGCACAGCGATACCCATCTGCGCTTCAGAATAGCTCCACAACCTCCTGGCTCACTGGGTGGTTTCAAGAGTTGGTTGTGAATTTAGGGACTACCATTGAGTGCTCTGCAGTTGTGTAAGGGGGGAGAAGAGAGGAAATTAGAGGCATCCTGCCAATATCTTTAATGCCTATACACTAACCCCACTGGAGGACAGCAATGTGAATAAGCTGCTTAGGAATGGGTTGCTGGATGTCATTACAGTGACACCACAAATAGGAAAACAGACGCTCAGAGGTAACTTTTTTAAGTTTAGTAGAGACATAATAAAGCAGAGTTTTGCTGGCTGTGCTGGCACTGAGAGAGTCAGCAGCAATCATCTTTCTTCTAATAACCAAATGTGCTGAACACTAGCTGGTTATTGCAAACACAATTATTCGGTAATTGGATAAGCCTAAAATATCTTGGATACATCCTTGATCCAAGAGCTGGCAGCTTATTGATTATATCATTGTTTGGCAAAGAGGCATGCAGGCTGCAGGACTCATAAGATCCATACCCAGAGCAGACTGCTGGACTCACTATCATGGAATAGGCTCCAAGTTACTGATTCAACTACATTGTTGGAGAACTGGCACAAAGCCTGCTAGGCATAGACACAAAATACTTTAAAGATCTAAATATTAAAGATCTAAACACTAAACAAGAGCTGTGTAACAGCATTCTTGCAAGGCTTGCCTGCCCAGGAACATGTAACAGCACAGGATGGCGAGGGGAAAGCATTGCAGGATTGTGCGGTACGCTAGGGCACTGCTCATACAATTCATTTTGTCAAAAGTCAGCATCAAGACCAGTTTGATGTCTCAATCAAAACCTATGCTGAGGAAAAAAAAAAAAAAAACCAAACCAAAACCAGACTTAGCTGCTTCTCTGATTTCCCATTCCAGGGCAGAGAAAACACATTATAAAAACAGTAGCCTTAAAGCTCAGGCAAAAACTGAAGTGAGCTTAAGATCAGCAGTAAGGTAAGGAAATTTACCTAAATTTACCATTTAAATAATGAAATTTAGTCCTTTGCAGATCAACGTAATACAAAACACTTCCACATTTAAGGAAATGTGTAGCTAAGGATGAACAATGGTTACATAATTTGAAGAGGCTGGACTGGGAAGTTGTTATTATAGCAGAATGTGAAATTAGGCAGATGCGAACAGGTGTGCATGAGGTAGCCCTTAAAAATGTCCCCATTTTAGTTAAGCTAAATATATATCTCAGTACCTCTTCCAGATTTATTTTCCCTTTATAAGTGAGGGAAGATAGCTCAAATTCAACAAATATTGAGGATATCTAATTACAAGCATGTTATTTTTTTACCTAAGGCGGTTGACAAGATTTTAAGTCCCACCTGTGTAAGAACCTCAAAAGATTCAATGAATGGGCTCAATTTGGATAAAAATTCAAATGCCTAAGCAAAGTTTATCCAACATAGACAGTACTGACTGTCTTTCATATGCCTTTATTTACTCTAGGCTCAGATCTCAATTATGATGTGTGAACACAGGAAATGGATCTCCTTTCCAGGCAAGGTACAGTCCTCAATGCAAGTAAGGTTGGCAGAATCAGGATTTTAGCACAATGGCTGAAAACTGATAATAGTACAACTTTATCTGACTGCTGTAGTGATCCAGGCCTATCATGCTGTGGCTTCAGTAAAGACTTCTAAGCTTTAATCATTGTCTTCCAGGCTGTAGTCTCTTACTTATTTGAAACAGCTGATCTTCCCCTGAGTGACTTGTCTGGTTATATTTGTGGTACCTGACCTACTTTGCAGCACTTCCCTTGGTATCACCTCATCATCTGATGTCCCATGAAAGCACTCACAATCGGAACTCGCTCCCAATAAAGGCCGATAATTAAATAAAAATAAAAACACATTTGACAGCCCACAACAAAGGCAAATCTCAACGGCTTTTGCATGTGTTTGCCTGCTGAATCAGACAGTAGTTCCTGTCCCCACAGTGCTGCAGGATGATGGATCACCAAAATGACAAAACTCAGAATAGTACTTTGCACTGTATTCTTTCTCTTCTCTCGAATCTCAGAGAACATCAGATACTTTAATTAATCCTCACTGTTTTCCTGAGGTTGACTGTTAGACTCGTTTAACAGGTGGGTAAACCAATGCACAAAAGTGTTTTGACTTGCCTTCTCTGAACTCTACACCCACTTTGGGTCAAGATGCTCCAGCACTCCAGGCTTTATTTAGAACAACCCCATCATTTCTTTAATGGTAGGCAATTTCCCTTCCTTTAGGATGAATCTTGCATCCTCTCTATTTGCAATTTAAATGTGAGAGGTGAATGAGCCAATGATAAAACTCCCATTGAGTTTAAGGAGTGTAAGGACATTAAATTTATTTCTGAAGAAGAGCCCCAGCCCCCCCCCCCCCCCCTTATTAACCAGTTTAATAACATGTATTACTTCTCCCTGCAGACCTATCTCCTTCTTTGAGCTCAAGGCATCCAGGTTTTGAGCCACTTACCACAAGATCACATCACATTCAGAAAGGAGAGGTTACTGCCGTGTTTATGCTATACAGCAAAATAATTTCCAGTTCCAATTGTGAATACTCTCTTGGACACTTAAACTTTCCTAACCAGTGGGCTCATATTGCAGTATGAAAAGATCGTCCTGTGAAGGTGAGATTTCTAAACGTCCACCTGTACCCGACGTGATAACTACTATGACCCCAAATTACGTCTGCTGATTGCAACCTTGTTGCACATGCCAGTAGAAATTACCCTAAGCTCTCCCAGCTTTGCAGACTTTCCTATAGCGAGGCCATTCTCTTAATCAGGAGATAATACAGTAGTTTCTGCCCAGACTGTGAGCTGCAATCAATGGCTCGTGATTTCAAAAGCCATCTCCCAGCAGCTTTCTCACCACTCACAAATGTATAGGAAAAAGTCACATCCCCTTAATCAAACAAATTAGTAAGGTAGATAAAGGAGTTTTTATTTCCACTTGGTGCCCAAATACTGAGGACACTGGCGCTTCCATTCTCCTTCTGTTGTCTTTTTGGCTGATTTTCATGTGCCCAGTGTTAGTTGATGGCAGACGCCAGTTTCAGCTAACAGCCTCCTGGACAGTGCCTAGGACAGCTTCCACAAAGAAGAAGGGGGAAGGGGAGAAGCTTGCCTGCTGCTGCCTTACCCTTCTTCATCCCTCTGGGATTGGCTCTTGTTCTACTGTAGACCTGAGAGGCTGCCTTTTCACTCAGTTGATTTAATTTAATTAGCCTCTGTGAAGCAGAGGCTTAAAGTTGCTAAACCAAAGCTCACAAGAATCCAGTTGACAAAATGCAAGGCACAAAATCAAAAGCTAATTTTTTGCAAAGTTCACTTGTGGACCAGTGTGAAATACATGGTAAAGATCAAAAAGTCTTAGACATTTGTCAAAAATATGAGGCTTCAAAGACACAGTAATTTAGCTTAATTCTGAAGAGCATTAGCAGACCCGCAATAAAGAATTAAGTGTTGTCTCTGGTGCTTCAGTAAGATTTTCAGATATGTGGCTCTTTAATTCAACAAAATACTTCACAGTATGTGCAAAATAATAATAAAAATATTCCTTGACCCATTTTCTTAAGCTTTATTCCCAATTATCTTTAGTTGTTTCTGAAAAAGAGACTTTTTTTTTTTTCCAAGTGTGGAATAGCTACAGCTGTTGTACTTTAAAAGTTCCTCCTGTTTTGAAAGAAATTATGCTATCCAGCAGTATTTCCCATTTAAATCTATCACTCATTGACTGTATCCAGCATGTTCTCCTCACTCTGATGTTAGCTGTTTGAATCTGTTTCAGCTGACTTCTTTATATTCTTGCTATCTTCTGAAGTTTGCATCAGCACCGGCTGGTCAGTCAGAAAACAGCATGAGCTAAACTCTTCACCTTCTCAGCTGACTTTTCTTCCTCTTTAGAAGATGCCAAATACTGGCATACATTAGAGCTTTTACCTCTGCCTTGACAAGGTTTTTGAAACAGTGTCTATAATCATGGATTCCACAGAACCCCAACAATTCCTTATCTGTGTAACTTCACCAAAGATGAAAGATTATTTGGCTCCTTCTCTCATAAGTGTACTTTGCAGGTCTAAATGAGTTTTCTTCAGCAGAAAAATCATGCTCTGGAAAAATGTCTGTCTCTCATTATACAGTTCTTTTCATGTTACATTTTACAATAAGAAGTAGTAAATGAAGTGCCAGTGGCTGTTCAGTAAGTCAAAAGCATGATCAAGAAAACAACAATTTGCCAAAAATGAACTTAAACCACTTTTCCATATTTTAAATACCCTTCTCTGAAATTCTGGAAGCTGAATGCTCTGCTTTGTCCCCATTGCCTTCAGACTAATTGATTACATTTTTCTATCACACTCTTCATTGTGGAACCCATCATGCTCCATCTCCTAACTTTGGATATGGAAGTGATTGTAAAAGTAACAGGTTAAACCAGTATAGCAAACCTGTCTCTCCCTCACAAGCTGCTGGGCTCACTCACTCAGTGTCTTTCACTTAGTTGAATTGAATTATGCGGTGGTCAACTCTCCTCCATACAATGGGTTTTGCAAGACTGCTGAATGGCTGTTTTCAGCATAGTCTCATTTAGCAGATATTCCCATGTGGCTTCCATGCATCCCCATACTAATACTGTTCTTTGTGTAAACACATGGGTTGCATTACTTGATGCCCTTTTGATCTAAACATAAAAAAAAAAATAAAAACCCAAACTAATAAGAAGTCAGGTTTCTTTTCAAGCTACTGGGCAACAGCACAATTCCCCTCTTCTGGCTCCTTCACCTGCAGCTGCTGACTGCTGTGGATCATTTCTGCAACCCTAGTTGCATTCTGAATCTGTTTTCTCTTTCACTGGCACTGTCTCTTCCCTTGAATTAGTGTGTGTATGTGTGTGTATGTGTACATTTTTCCCCTTTCTCTAATTTTTTGGCCTCAGAACCTCCCCTGAGTCTTTAACCACTGCTAAAACACAGTTCATGAGCACTTGCTTGCTTGGTCCTGCTGGGTGGGAAAGCATTAAAACTTTGGGAAGGATGGTCAATCACTCTTTGCCAGCCTGTTTTTTTAAGGCAGATTCCCCACTGGTGTAAATAGCTGAGCTTCTATGAATCCACATTACTTAAGCTGAGGATCTGGGCCTTTGATTTACTTTTCCCAGCTGTAGCCATACTGGCTTGTTCAATTACTTTTATAACTGTGCCATTCAATTCCATCTGAGCACTACTATGGCACTGTGATTTAGCTTAGACCCTACTTAACACAGAATTTATTGTCTCAGTAGATAAATGATGACTGTATACTATTTCTCCTAATAACTTGAATACTACTGATAACATAATGTGTACAGCACATTTGATGTGGAAGGGTCCCAGGTGCTTTATAACATAGTATATGAACTATATAAAAAGATAACTCTGCTCCCTGCTGAAATGCAGCCATCTCTGCTGTGAAGCAGGCATAACCACACTGCAGAACAGTTTGGGATGCAAAGTGGTGTCCAATTGAAACTGCAAGGGGAATTTTATGTAAGTAGAATATAATTACCCAAGCTGGATGTCAGCCAGGACTCAGGGAACACCCTGGATCTTGGAGGAACTGCCAATGGGAGATGGAGATGTTACTACAGACGTACATGGTCTTGTTTCTTGATCAATTCCAAGTGGATAACTTGTTTCCTCTTTAATGCTTATCTTTTTTTATCAGCTGCTCTTTCTGTAGCCTTATTATGTGTCATGTTCTGATTTCTCTCTTCTTACATTTCCTCTCCTACATTTCACACATCCCAGTATTTCCCCCCCCCACCTTCTTTCATCCAAAGCACTCCTAGTCCTAGCAAAAAGGACAAAATTAGCTGTTTACATCATGTTGTTGAATAAAAAGTTTGCTATATGAGGGTAATACATTTTACCATATAAATAGCTAAAATATGTTTGTTTGTTTTTTCCCTGATACTTAAACAAATTTCAACACCTCCCCCCTCGCCCCCCAGGATCATGCTATTGAGGGATGGTGAAATTCTCTAAATTGAGTGTCCATACAAAGACCCCCTTCACACAACGCCCTCCAAAACTCCTTAAGGCTTACACTAAATCAATGGCAAAACTCTCCAACCAGAAGAAGGTTTGCTCCTGGAAAGCCACGTGATACTGAGGGACTTGAGCAGTGAGGAGGTGAATGTTGGCAGTCATAAAAATGAACACTATAATTTCTTAGCTCGCTTTATAAACCAGCCCTCCACTGGCTTCTGATCTGCCACACAAACTCCCATAGCAAAGAGACAGCTTGGCAGCACACCCAGGCGCAGCTGCCCTTGGGCAAGGCTTTCACTCCAAAACACATCACTGGGTGTCAAGGGCTATATTTCAGTGTCTGCTCCACCTATGCTCAGTTGTCCAACATTTCATTAGGGGCCTTGACCAACTTGAGAGTTTTGGAGCAGTCTTCATACTGCTCTGGGCTAGGAGTCAGTGTCCTGAGTCTGGTCAGAATGGCTGGGAGTGCTGATTGTATCCCCAAGAGAGGTCTCTTTCCTCTGCATGCGTCAAAATTTTGGTCAAACTGAGAATCTGCTCCCATATCTTCAAATATTAACTATTAAACATGTGAAACATTTAGAGAACAGTATGCTGCCTGACCATTGTCTCTCCCTCTCGATCTAGCATGCTCCACTTCTCTACCCTAATGCAATTCTTCATTCTGCTAAGTGAAATCAAATGTCAAAGTTCACAAAACTATGCTGGGTGAAATGTGGTATTTTTTCCCTGACTTCATTGCAACATTGTCTCACTTTCTGTGTGAAATGTTCCACTCAGCTCCACTCTGTAATCAAAGGCTGATGAAATATCAAGGCTCAATTAATTATTACAGTGCCTAGCAGCACTGCTGAAGTTGGTGGGTGGAGAACTCATTCCTTTTAATTTTTTCATTGAGTTCTATCCTGCCACATGAGTTCTCAGGTCAGGATCTCAACATATACTTTGTGGAGAGTTTCATTTGAACTTCACACATCAGGAAACTTGCTTTTCCATTTTGATACAGTGCTAAAGTAAATGTTTATTTGTTTTACTTTGAATACCATAATCCTTTTTCCCTGACCTGTGCACCTTGAATCACTTTGAAATTTTAGTGTTATTGTCCTTTTCACTGAATTGATTTTGTTTGTCAGATGGTTTTCTGTGCACATGATGAATCCCTAGTAAATTGCCAACTAACTATGCAACTATGTGAATGAGGGGGATGGTGGTTACAAGAGTTGGAGTATTTTAGAATGAAAAAGAGTAAAATCTTCCCTGTCAGTCTGTCCCTTTCTTTCTGGAAGCAAGAAAGAATCCGAGCTTTCTTTTTGGCTGGAAATTTTGCAGATGTTCATTTTTATGTATTTAATTGGCTGCATTGTCAGTGACATGAACTTTTGCTAAGGGAAACTAAAAATACTTGAATAATAAACTGAAATGGAGTGTAATAATTATATGTGTTATTTACTGGAAAGTGTTGAATTTATTATTGTGGACATCATTGTCATCAGGGTTATCGCTGCTGTTATAGCTTTGTTGAGATGCATCATTCAAAATCCCAGAGGAGCTGACTGTGCTAGGAGCTGGCTGTGCTATGCACTGGGTGAACACAAAATAAAAATCTCATCCCTGCTGCAAAAAGCTTGCAGGCCAGGGGAAGAATTGGTAGTGCAGTTTTTTTCTGAAGGAAGAATTCATCTGTGATTAAATTTCTTTTATTTTCTCCCAGATGATTTATAGATGCTTTAAAAACTCTGGGACTGCTCTAAACTCCATAGAAATCAATGCAAAAGCACAGCTAGGACTGATTTATTCCTCGTCATGTGGAAACCTACAGCTTATACAGACCAGAATCGCTTTCTGTAGCACTGAAATGTAACCACTTCTCGAGTGGAATATAGCAACTTTTACACAGTTTCTTTCAATAAAAAAAATAATAAGCTTGACTCTTTAATGACAGAAAACAAAGACCACTATCTCACCAAGCTTCTTGGCAGAGTGTGAGCAGAACTGGCCTAGTGCAATTATTGTCTTCTTTTGAGTTTGCTGAGGATACTGGCGTAATATCTGTTTTTTCCATCTGATCTCAAGTGACCGCAACTGTTCAGGGCTTTGGTTTTCTCTGATCTAAATGATTGCAGCTCAAGCACCAGAGTGTCCCCAAGCACCATGCTGGGAGGCTGGCTCCGCACTGACTCAGAGGGAGCATTCCCATCTAGCTGACTCACCAGCACTCAAGTGCACTGCCAGCAATCCAGATATTAAACCGATCCTCCATCAACATGGGGAGGGGGAGGGAAGAGAACAGATTAGTTTTTAAAAATTAAATACTGATGGTACTGAGTGCATCAATTGGACCATTTTGCCATATGCAATAGACCAAACCAAACAACTTAAATGGCCAAGTTAGTTAAGTTTGCAAAGCAGATGCTGTGCGAGCTTCTGCCTTTTTTTTCCACAGGGTTGTTTATTACATATTGCATCCAGACAAATTCATCGTCCTTTCCATGGGACTTCACAAGCAAGGCTTGTGAACTTAATTTTTCGCCCTCTGTCTCTAGCTAGACTGTGTGAAACGTTTTTAAAGAGAAGGTTTGTAGAGTCATTATCTTTTATTAGATCAACTGATACGGTTGGTAAAAAAACAAGCTTTAAGGCACACAGACTCTTCTTCAGGTTTTAAACCATATTAAGGAAGCAGTGATAAAGAGTATGCAATATGACTTATTACTGTTTGGGAGTTTTTTACATGTTAGTTCTATAAGGTTTTTTCCAATGTAACAATGCATTTGCAGTAGATCTGTCATTGGTGTTGGGTGATGTAAGCTTTTATTGTCTTCCCCAAAAAATTCAGATTACTTTTTTTTCACATAGAAACTGAAAATCAATATTACCAATCAAAATTCTGAAGATAATAGGGTCAGAAAAATGTTCAGGTGAATGAAAAGATTTTACTTCAATAATTTTGGCAACTTTGAATTTTCCAACATCTTTTACTCTAGTGAACTTAATTCCATAGCAGAAATTTACTTCTAAGAATGATAATTCTGCCCTGTCAAAAAACTTTTTGACTAGAAACAGTTGACAAGATTGACTGCTTCCTGTTTTGGTTTGACAGAGTTACATACTCAGATGGGGAAATGGTTTTCAAGGAACCCCTGAGGAATGCTACATATGACAGTACATCTCTGAACTCAGTTTTAGGAACTTTTAGAAGGAAATTGCATTACAGGGCTGTTCCTGCCTTGATGATCGAGGATTACGTGGCTAGTTTTTTTCAGTGGAGGGAAAGTCAATCTTAGTTTTGCAAATGAAAACATTTAGGGAATGTATAGGAAAATGTATTAGCAAGGGAAGAGGCAACCCTGAATTTCATGGGGGTTATGCCTATAGTCATGATTTAGAAAAATGCCTTGCTTAATTTAGAGGGGTTTCCTCAAACTTCACCTCTTTCCTTCCTCTTTCGCTTCCATTTTCCCTCCCTGGCAGTAGGGTCCCTCTAGATGAGTGGTGTTTATTGTATATTTTCCTTTGGCTAAAGTGAAAGATGATTGTGTTTTTTGGATGGAAAGTCATGTGTTTTCTATTATTCTACATGTTTAATTTAGCTCATGGACAGAAGCCCAATAACTGAACATGGATACACTATAAATCAATTATTTTTCTAGCTTTTCAGCTCCAAGGCACATGTAGGTGAGATACAAGAATGTAACAGAAATAATACTTTCATTTTTTGTTAATCCAGGTTAAATTTTTTGTTATATATTAAGAGCAGTTTTAATATAAAATTTACTTTGTAGCAGTGCCAAAACGTAAACCTTTACTTGAAATTGAACAATGTATAATAATGGAATTCTGATTCACAGCAGGAGAAAAATACTGCTGAGGCAAATAATATTTTAATGAAGTACTTCAGTGGAAGTAAAAAGTATTTTTAGGGCAGATAAGAAAGAAACTACAGTAGCCAGTGAAGATCACGTGAGTCTGGCCATTCGCCCCATGCCAAGAAAAGACCTAAGCTTGATTGCACATTAAGGGGAAAGATGTGGTAGTTTGATTGAGAAAGTGTGCTTAGTTTTTTAACAATAAACATTAAGCAGCTGTGGGATTTTTTTGTGGGTGCTAAATCTTATTACTAGAGTTAGATTGTTTAACCTTTCTTTGGGAAAAAAAAATTGCATAGAAAAAATGAAGAAAATATTTGAGTTCTTAATACCTCAGTGTACATTGGAGAACCATCCTTCTTTCTGTAATAACACATGAAGTGCAGTGAGCTAGATTGCATTTTTAATGCTTCAAGAACATTACTTTGCAATGAATGTGCTTCAGAAAAACAGTTTTGCTGTGTATTTTATTGGCTGAGTTAACACAACAAATACTATAAATCCAGTAATTACTAATTGCCTCCTCCATTATAATGTAAGAAATGAATCATAAACCTTTTATTACTTTAACGGTGGACTACAGGAAGGATTAATCTTCCAGTGAAGCATTTTTCATATTTACCTGGTTCCTTCTGTTATACTGTACTCATTTTCTCTTCCCAGTCTTCCTATTTAATGCTCTGTAGTGGCCCCTACTGGGAAAGACATGCCGGAAACTTATCAGCAGCATTGGCATCTGGTGATAAATCTGTTTAGCTGTTGGTGATTTAGCAATTACCCCTTGGTGGGGAGAGGAAACAAAATTAGGAGGCAATTCTAAGGAACCTTTTACCATCCATTGCTCTAGTTGTGGCATGTACACTGCTGCTCCCTCTGTAATGCACCATCACAGGGTGCCCGAAAGCTTATGTAAAGATGAGCCTGACAAAGGGAAACTGAGGAGCATAAAGTATTACATAAATGAATACTATTAAGAGTCAAATATTTATGCAGATTTTTCTTTGAGCCCCTGACATAATTATGCACCTGGATTAATTTTCTCTTCATAAAATGACATTTGTTAATAAATCTGGGGACTGTTCTTGAATTTGAGATGTTTACGACAGAGTTCTGAATGCCTTTTTCATGTGGTATTTACCTTTATTACTACTACTATTACTAATGATTTTGGATTGTAAGGTCACTGAGAAGCCCTAACTGAGATCTGACCCTTGCTGGTAGGAGATGTACGAATGAATGTGAAGTGGCAGCTCCTGCCCCAGAAATTTATGTGTAGTGGAAAGTGAAGAAGTTGTTTAACTACTTTCCAATTAAATCAGTGGCTGAATGAAGCAGAGAACTAAGATCTTGCCTAGTTATAAGTTCCATCTGTTCTGTACCATCTCCTTTCAAGCCGAAACACCCATGTGAAACCTTTCACATTATTCACTCTGCACAAAAGATGCTATCTAACATATACAGCCAAAATGGTCCTCTTTAGGAGAAAAATTCCTTGTAAGCATTTTATCTGTTTCAAAACTGGACTCAGTTGTAAGAGTAATAGGTGACTTGGGGCAGAAGACTATGTTTTGAGGGGGGAATAAATCTTGTGCACCTTGAGGCCTCTTTCCATCTTTCTGCTAGGATAACACAGCCTTAACTCTGTAATGTCTTATACATACCAAGATACAGACAGGTGGTATAAAGAGCTGAAGTGTAAATGGGAGTTTCTTCTGCAGTACTCACCTTTGATCTCTATTTATCAGCGAAAAACAGAAGCAACTCTGCTGTAACTGGTGGGTTTACAGCATTTTACAGCTAGAAGTTGTCCCAGAGTCCCAAGTAAAGTACCCAGTTCTGGAAATAGAAAATACTATGAAAAGGGAGTAGAAGACTCTGAGAAAACAAAGCTTAAAGACTTGAATTAACTTAAAGGAATTAACTTAGGGATGATTTTTCCCCCTCTTCAAATACCAAAAAGGTGTGAGAAATCAAATTAGTTTGAACACATTAATTTTGTGGCATCTAAGGTCAACATCTGACAAAGATAGAAGCCATAGAGATTACTACCAAGATGCATGCTGCTCTAGAGAGTTTACAATCCGAATAGGTTCCTGGAAGCTTTTTCTTCATACAGGATACTTTCCCCACCCCCGTCTTTCCAGACATGAATGGACCATGCACATGAGTAAACACTTATGTGAATTTGGTAAGGACTGAGGTC
This sequence comes from Haliaeetus leucocephalus, assembly GCF_000737465.1. Taxonomy (NCBI): domain Eukaryota; kingdom Metazoa; phylum Chordata; class Aves; order Accipitriformes; family Accipitridae; genus Haliaeetus; species Haliaeetus leucocephalus. Next base: position 14,850,174 of record NW_010973368.1, on the reverse strand, counting down.
TTGAAGCCTGGTGACATGGAACAGGAGGACAAAGTAGCCATGCAGTGTGAAGTTGCGTAGGGGGATAAGATTACAACATAAACAGTGTGCAGCAACAAGAACAAGAAAAAAATCCTCCAGAAAGCTCAGCTTGCTGCTTCTGTTGTTGCACTGCACCTGTGTTTAGAGCTGTACATGTAAATAGAGCAAATATTTTCATCCCTGGTGACCTTTTTAGTCTGCCGGGATGTTACCATTTTCCTCCTTGAAATATGAGTCCCAACCCCTGCTTTCTTTGGATGTCACACTATTTCATATTACCTGATATAATGATCAGTAATATGATAATATGAGATAACATGACCAGAACAGCCGTATTGTTTGCTTCACAAAGCGAATCACCAGTGTGACGATGTTTTGATTTAAACTCAGCCCCTATTCCCTTTTGTCTTTCAAAGACTGAGCTTAAGTGGACAACTTAATTTCTCTTGATCTGTATTTATATCTGAAGAGTCAAACAACGGAATGTATCAGTAGAAATATTCCTCATCAGCATCCAGCTACGGTAGCTTACAGGTTTCTCAAAATGTAATTTATTGCTAAAATGCTTGGTTTGGGTGTCTGTGCGCAGGTGCTGGCAGCGGGGGGCTGCAGGGCAGCCTCTGTGAGGGGAGGCTGGGCCTGCCCCGTGCTGGACACGGCCGGTTCCAGCAGCCCCACCACAGACACAGCTGCACCCATGAGCCAAGCTGGTGGGGCCTCTGGGAGAACGTATTTAAGAAAGGACAGCAAAGGCTGCACAGAGGGAGGAAGAGCAGGGAGCAAAAAGAGTGAGAAGCAGCAACAGGAACACCAAGGTCAGGAGGAAGAGAAGGATGAGGTGCTCCATGGTGGAGCAGATATCCACGCTGCAGCCTGTGGGGAGAACCACGGCAGAACAGGTGGGTGTTTCCTGAAGGAGCTGTGGCCCATGGAAAAGAGCCCACGCTGGAGCAGGGGAAAAGTGTGAGAGGGAAGGAGCATCGGAGAGAAACCTTTTCATTACTTTGCATTTTGAATGTTGTCCCGTTCCTTTCTGATTTTCTGTTCTCAAAATATTACAGAACATTTATTTACCAAGCTTCAAAACTGTGTTATCACATGGGGAAATACGGTAACATCCTTTCTGAGAGGAGTTAGTGATATAGCCATCAGAGTGACATGATTGGAGACAGACCATGGGGTTCCTAATGCTTCTCCGTTAGTTTTATGCTCCAGATTAAGTCATCTTTGACACTTAAATGCTTCAAAGCTCCTAACTGTCATATGTCTTTATACTCTTTCTCAAAATCCTATTGCTGAATGCATTTTTCCTACTTTTGGTCATTTCACGTTGGTCTCTCTAAACCCTGGCTCACAGGATATGTTGCCTTGTATCTTACTTTGTGTGTGTTATACCAGCAGTTCTCAGCCAAATCCAGCATTCAGAAATGACAAATCAGCCCCCTGCATAGTCATGAGAGTGAATGTAACTGGAAGGAGAGAGGAGAAGGAAAATGATTCTTACTTGCTGCAGGTCTTCTGATCTCATGAGACGTCACTTTTACAGGCTTTTTGTTCATACCACTGGTGTCTGAAATATTACTTAAAGAAGAATAACTCTCCTTCCCCCAAGCTGAAATTCTCACATGACTCCAGAAGCTAGAATTTTTTTTCAAAAAAGAGTATTTTTTAAAGACAAACAGATTCAAAAAATCCCTAGCTCCAATGCCATTGGTTAGGGAGATTAAGGAGGGCAAAGAGAGGTACTAAAGACTAAATTCATTGCTAGTTCAAACCAAAAGAAGCCTGTGGATAATCTAGCTGTTCTGTCTGTTCCATAAAGTACAGGGTTATCTACAATTACAGCTCTACAAAGAAGCCTTATATGAGTCACTCATCGTCCCCATCACATGTTATAACTGTCCCTACTAGCTGACTGACCATCTATTACAGACTTTCATTTCTTTACTAAATACTAGTTCATGTAGAGGAGTTTGAGTGAATGTGGGTAAATATATATATTTATATGTGTTTTATATATATAAAAAACAAACCCAAATGTGAGCAAGCAACAACCAATGTAAATTTTATGCATGTCTATCTAAGGTTTTAATGACAGCTCTAGCACTGTCTCAGGGTTAAGGTTCATGAACAAAACAGTGATAAAGGACTATCTCCTGTCACAGATGCTAAAAAAAGAAGAGGAAGAAGAAGAAGGAAAGAAAAGAAAAAAGTTTTTGTTAATTAAAAGGATTTTGCCTTAGAATCAAAGAGGCTGTGGATGAAGAAATCTGCAGAAATTATCTAAGGCCGCCTCAACCTTAGCATTTATTATTCAACACCTCACTCATTGCCCTGATTATAAATATTTAATCACTCAACAACTGTAAGTGCTTGTGTCTTCCTGGAGGACCTGCAAGCATTAGGAAATAAAGGGATGGGGGGAGCAGAGAGGAGGGGGACTAGAAAGGCAGAGAGCCTAAAAGATGTGTCGAGATTATGCAGGGACAAGTGAAAAGGTGTGAAGGACGCCACTGAATTGGGCCTTTGTAATCAGGTTGCACGAACACCTGAACGCTAATTCATTTTGTTTCTATTCACTGGACTTCAAAGCCATATTTTTTTTTATTGCATGGCAGTCTCTGACAGAGGGGTGCCCTTGGAGAACAGGCAGAAAATGTTCTTAATGAAAGCAGAGCCCCGAGCAGTGAGAGGTGCCATCCGTGTACCCTCCTTTGTCTGTCACAAAAAAAGCAGGCTAGCTTGGCAGGCTTTTGGGCCTATCAATAATGCATGAGAAGAATTACATCCACCCTGATGCCAGGAGAAGGGAACGGCAGAGAAGAGAGTTGTGTTACACTGCCCTGAAAGTGCATTTACTTCCTATATGTCCTCCTCTCCACATGGAACGTGTGCTTTTGAATATAGGTTCATAATGTACGGCTTACATGCTCTCTGAAGAAGTGGTGTTAACTTTCTGTACCTGTAAGGGGTATGCAGATTTTCATTCAATGCTGTTAAGGTGCCTGGAGTATGGTGTTTCAGCCTGAAATCCTGTGAGGTTAGTTGTAAGAGTTTTGTATTGTGAGGGGAAAAAAAGACCTTAAAACAATAGGGGGGAAAACCCTCTTTGCTTCTTAATACTTGACATTGTTTGGAGTGTCCCCAATTTGCCTTCACTGTGAGGATTCCGGTTTAGACATGAATGTATTTCATGTCCTTTTCCTTTGGTTTTTTTCTGCTAAGCACTGGAAAGAAAAATAAATATCTTAAGAAGAGTAAGTTTTGAATATATTTTCATGTAAGAATGAGGAACTTCCAAAACCTTAATATATTCAAAGGTACAGCATAAAATTAAGGATATATGCTGCAAACTACGATTCTTTTTTCATCTTCTCTCCCATAACAAGAGCTGCACCCTTGAGGGCTTATTTCTTTCAGACAATATTGTGCACTTTTCATCAATTCTTGTATAAACATGTCCTCCACAAGCACAGCCACCAGTGATTTGGCAAAGTACTCAGAGGCCTGTATTTTCTCTCAGAAGTTTCAGGATAGAGAGTGGGCAGTTTGGCCCAGCCAGTGCTGGTGCAGATTTTCCAAGAGATTTTTCCCAAAGCATAGCAGAGAGTTAAATGCTTACTTGCATATTTTGTTCAGCTCAGTTCAGTCAAAGTGCTACTCTTGAAGCCTGCAGAAGGAAGGCCTTGGCAAGTGCTGCAGCCTTCAGCTCTGAAGCGAAGACTTAGATGGGTATAGTGAACTAAGATCTCTTGTGTCCTAGGGTGACTGAGGAAGGCTGAGCATGCAGTTAAGTTTTGTACATCACACTTATAAAACCTGCATTGGAAAAAGTGAACTAACTGGGCAAGCAATGGGTGGATTTGAGAATTTAAGTCTTCCCTGTGTAGGCAAGGGGATTGAACCAGGCATACTGTTCCTGGTGGAACTGGCTGGCATCCAGCCTTACCATCCTGACTGTGCCAGCTCTACTGCACAGAGCAGTCTGCTCTTCCATGTCAGAGATACTGCGACATTAGCTACAATGGAGCCCAATAACCAAGTAAAAGTCTCTGGGGAAGAAGATAAATTTGAGGTATCCAAATGCAAAGGTCTGTGCTCTTCATTCTGGTGCAGGTGGATGCTGTCCAGAATGTCCAGAAGTCGCAAGTGGTCTTATGATCATTAACAATGGCCTTGGGAAAATAGAGAAGATGCCAAGGCAGTAAAGAAAACCTGAAACTCCACTTTCTTTAAAGAAAGAAATTCAGTCTTTTAGCAGGGTTTGCATTTTTGTGACTTCCCTGTGAGGGACCACAGGGATCTGCAATGGGAGTTATATTATTTTGAAGGGATTAATATTGTCTCCTCCAACATAGATAAATAGGAGACTACTAAAGTTATGCTGTATCAGCAAGCTGGTACCTTATCATCTTAAAGCAGAAGATTCATAGCCAGCCCTGTTTACTGTGATTCTGCATTTGTAACACACACTGCAAGAGAAAGACAATCTATACAATAACAGGGCCTTCCTCTTAAAGCGCCTTCTTCCTTTACAACAGTTGTTTTGAAGAAATGCAGTTTGAAAGAGTCACAATAAAGGGAAATGTATTGTCACTATGGAATTTAATAATGATAGGTGTCTGAGCTGGAGCTTGGGGTGATTGTAGCTAATCTTTCAATAATGGCACTCAAAGTCCTTTGCTATTCTATGAAGCACTGGAAGGCTGGCTTGCTAGCCCTCTGTTTTCACAAAAACACCCAGAGATGGGAGCCCACTGACAGACTCAAGAGTAGCACATATATGACATGATTCCCTTTGCTTATGGCTCTCCAGACCTCACAGCACTCCTGAGAGATTCAGATAAGGTGCGTGTCCCTCTCTATCATTGCAGGCATTCTTACCTGCTTAGAAAGCGAACCTACAACCTGTAAATCTTGTTGCAATAATGAAGCTTGGCACTCCCTGCTGCCTGCCTCCTCCTCCTCTCTTTCTCCTTCTCTCTGTGCCTGGGGTTGGCCACAGCCAGAGCTAAGAGCATGCTTCTGCCGTGGTGCCAAGCAGCCCCAGGCTTCTGCCAAGCAACTGCCTGTTTTGTCTTTGGCCGCTGTGTGTAAAATGGCAGATCTAATGAGACAACTTGGAGCAGCTGGGTTTGGCTGTTCCTCTGGCACAAGTGATTATAGCCACAAGTTGGGGTGTGAATGGTTTGTACCTCAAAGACCATTTTCACCCAGGTGAACTCCTTTGAAAATTCCTTAGCGGGAGTAATTTCTTGGCCCCAGGCCCAGCATTTCACTTGTGCCAGACTCCACTCTGTCCTTCCGCCCACTGCAGTTTCCTTCCCAGACGCATCATAGGTGCAAAGCCCCACCAGTGCTTAAGAAAGTGACCAGTGCAGAGTGAAAGCCTTTTGAATAGGCCTTTCAGCCCTGCAGCGAGGGAGACTCAGAGGGAAAGACAGTCCCCATCTGCCTTCTGCAGAATGTGTATCCCAAAATGTCAGCTCAGGGATCACCCCTCATTTGTGCTCCATCAAGATGTTGGTGGCGCCTGCTCTCTGCAAAAGGATGTAAGCCATAACATGCTAATGGCAGACTGGAGTTCTGGCTTCAAATGTGAAGATACAATTAACTCTAAGAGTCCTGTTCTTCCCTTGGTTTATGCAGATGAGTAATACTAATGGGACTCACATGTATGGACATCAAGGGGAAGCTTATTTTGCTTGAAATTAATACATATCAAACATTTTTTTTTACATGACTCTCTTCAAGCTGAACTAAAGTACCCAGTGCCCTGAACTGAACTGGAAAAATGTTGTAATTGGTATTATTGTTAGTGCTTCTTTCACCTGCCTTTGCTTTGCTTTGCCTTTTTTTTTCAGAGAATGAAGATGACTCGTGCCATGCAGTTTTGATAAACTAAAGATTAAATAAAAACAGAAAAAAAAATCTCCACATGTACAGTACTTTTCTTAGTAAGATCAGTGCACAATGTGTCATCTTCCTCTCTTCTCCTTGGAGAGATAAAAAGTGACTCATTACCTTGCTTCACTTTAATATTTTAGATATATGAAAAGACAGAGACAGTAACAAGAGAGTCAGTGAACAGGAATATGAATGTTGGAGGTGGGGGAAGAAGGTTTGGAATGCTACATAAAGAGGAGAAGTTGAAGTGAAATAATGTTCTGGAGAATAAGCATACTTACTTTTGATGGGGGAGGGAGGGACAAGTGCATTTCTGTTTACTTAATTAGCATGTGGAATACTTTGGAATAAGTTATATGCATTTTGATCCCATATGAGTTATTATAATAGCTTGCCAACATAAAAACATTTGGAAATGCCAAACAGTGTAGTGAATCTTTAAAAGAGCCTGTTTGCAATCAATGATTGTTTTATGTTCCTATTAGAGAATGGAATGATATATGGCATTGCTGCGTGATATACTGCACCCCAGTTTACTGAATTTATCAGAGAAACAAACAAGACCATAATGACTCACAAGCGCTGAGGGTAGTAGAGACCTGTGTGGGCTTCCCAATAGTTTAGCTAATCCTTCATAGCATATTGTATTCTGAAACACACTATCATCTTTTCACTCCCTACTTCTAAGTCATTACATAAGGACCCTTTTAACATACATTATTGAAAAATCTCTATTACAGCCCATCATTTTAGTGAATTTGATTAAATCTCCATGACGGAAAATAGGGTATTATAACACATGCACTTGTATTGCAAAGGTCCTGCTGTAGTTGAGGCTTGGATGCCTTATTATGTTCAAACGAACTGTCCTGAGAAAATAATTTAGTGAGAAATGAACTTAGAGAACTAAAAGCATTTAGATCTGAACAAATTACTGAGCAAAATTGCCTTGCCATGAAATCTTAGACTCATTGTCAAAGATGTTTAGTCTACTCTGAATGTTTGATCTATAAGGGCTCTATTCAGAGCAAATTTCCTTTTCCACGGTTTTGGCCACAGAGACTCCATGAGGCTTCTACAACTTGGCACTTAGAGATCCCTCAGCTTGGTTTTAGAGCCAAACATTTCTGGGCACTCCTCCGGAGGAGCTTTGGCTCAAGACTTTGGCAAAAGCCACTGACTAGAGCTGAGCAAAAAAGTTGTCATGCTTACCTTCATGCCCTTATACAGGGGAGCTGGTGACTGATAATGTCAGATCTGCTCAGTCCCTTGTCCTAGGGGGGAATAGTGATATCGTAGAGTTCAAAGAGTCTTCCCAAGCAGGCTGAGACCACCACTAGGGCATAGACAAATGACTTCCTTATGCTTGCCTGTACTCTGCTAGAAATACTGGAAGGGGGCTCTGGCACATGGGTTTGTCACAACTTACTATGGATCTACTTCTATCTACAAATTGACTGGCATGCTAACAGATGGTCTTTCTTCTGTGCATTTATCTTGCTTAAATATGGCACTGTCCCTGATGCTGAATGGCTGCTGGCTTCCACCCCAGAGGTGGCTGCATTTCAGTGTCAGATGAGGGAATAAAATGCTTTACGACCCTTTAGGAGGAAAGAACTGTACAAATATCATGTGTTGCTCATGCAGTGCTTGCACAATTTGTGGATGCTTTTAAGGTTGATTTTCTGGTAGACCCTTATCCTTCTGAGATGGTATAAGATCTGTTCTCATCTGGTTCATATGCAGTGGTCTGGAACACCTCTGACATGAGGACAGGAAAAAAGTACGGCTTAAGAAGTGATCCCAGGCAGAGGCAGAAAGGAAATGCTTCGCTGCCTGTACAGTGTCTTCTACCAACTTGTACATAACAAGTCTAATGCCACACAGTGTCAGTACAAAACTGAACTTTCCTCACAGACTAAAACAATTACCATTGCCATCACTTTTGTTGAAACCTGTCATAATACCAATCTCCTTTTGGCCTCAGAGTCCCAGAGGATTATACAGCTGCAGCAGGAGTGCCTAGCAGGCACAGAAATGTGGCCCTTTCTACTGAAACATGGAAAGAAATGGCTGATTCCCTCCCCAGAAAGGATGGTGTCAGGAAAATGGCACCACATCCTACCTCTGCTTTTTATGTCTCCCAGCAAGGCCAGCTTCTCCTACATATGAAGAGTCATTTTGGCTTTCTCGTGCACCATGCCTCTCAAAGCATTTGCCACAGTGGTATGGTCGCACTGCCCCTAGCTTGTTGCCTTTGCCAATGCGTCACAGCTGAGTCTGCAAGAAGCTCTGGCCAATGCTCCCTGGGCAGCCATTCAGCTAGGGCAGCACCTGCTGGAGGAGGCTGATTTCTGCCTCCTCTGACCCTGTGCAGAGCCTGTCTGCTTCTTAATCCAGGTGCATCCCCATGTGCAATGCTCTCGGGTTCCAAGACTTTGTGAGCAGCTTGTCACTTGATACGTCTGATTACCATAGTCGTACTAGACTTTACATAACACCTCTACATACATGTTGACACCTCACATGATAGTCAGAGAATTTCCCAGACACCCTTTGCAATGTAATGTTGCACCAAATTCATCAAAGCTGGCACAGGGAGACATAAATCATAGTTCCAAGCCCTACCCTGGGCATTTGAGCTGCATGATGTCCTTAGAGAATAGCCAGAGTTTCCTGATACTACTGACCTTCCTTTTTGTTTTTTCCCCCCAGCTTTTCTATCACTGAGCATACCCTTAGAGAAGACAGCGCCCCTGCCTACTTATGTTCTGAATCACTGTAGCTTACCAGCTGTGAAGGTTTCAACCCTACTGGTGGTTTAGGCCAGACATATCAGGTGTGTGGAGTGTAACTGAACTATTGGACATGTGTCAGGTCAGAAAACATTTTCTGCCACCTCAAAGGAAGTCAGACTCAGTCAGAACTCTTACTGTCAAAACCGCCCAGGCATGTTTGCTCCATCACTCCCCTATGACAACAATTCTGCTAGTCATATTTGATGTAAATAAAGAATATTGTCCTTTCCCTTTCAGCTTACATCCTCCTTTTAGTCTTATCCTGTTGTTTTCATTTTTATCTTTTCCTTAAAAAATTGTATCTTGTTTTCACCTAGTGACTGTGTGCAGAATTGTGATTTCCATTTTCATTTTCTTAAATATCACATATCCTTTAGCTTTTCCCATTATTTTCCATGTAGCTCCCTTCCGGTCATGTATTTATTTGTTGTTCCATATGGTAGGCTTTTTTATCAATTGTCCAGGACAGAAAAAAATAATTCCATTTGTGTGGAAGACCACAGTTACGTAAGAAAGGACTACGACCTCATTATATGATATCCTATGAAATTATTTTTCTTCATCTTTGGCCCACACTTGGCTTGGTCCTTGCTTGCCGCTATGTTATATATAGAGTTCATGTTAATTTTTAATTGGCAACAACTACTTCTAGATCTTCCTTCTGGATCATTTCTCAGAAGATCTTCTATCCCACAGATTATTTCCCTGCTGTATTTCTTGTATCCAGCTGTAGTGCCGTACATTGAAATGATTGGAAATTTCTTTTGTCTACTGTATACATGCTGTTATAATTAAATCATCTAAATCTTTATTCCTTTCCTTTCCATCTCCTGCACATTTAGTATCATCCACTAATATTGTCAATATGTTGCTTACTCTGTATTTGAGATTGTTAATAAAGATGTTACATAAGACCAAAGGCTGATCCCTCTGGTGCCCTGGTAGGCACCACTCCTCAATCATTACACTGTGGTTTATCATTACCCTTTCTTTGCAGTCTTGTTTACCCATTTATCCATTAATGTTTGTTTTCAATCCACATAACACTGTTCTTCTCCAAGCCAACTTCAATTAAGTTTTCAAGTAAGTTTTTGTCAGACACTGTATCAAATGTTTTTCTAAAATCCAAATACATTACATCTGCCACTTTCCCTTCATCCATTAATTTTTCTGCTTTATCCAAATACGTGACCAAGGTTGTCTAGCAGGTTAAGGAGGAATTTTTCAAAGGACTCAGGCCTCTGCTCCATGTTCATGCAATTTGCATATATTAAAGGTACAGCAATATTTTTATGCCCAAAAATAAATTGCAAGAGTAAATCAAAGTAGTTGTTTCTCTACCACCTTATTTGAACCAGCTTCCAATATTTAAAGGACAAATGTCTAAATTTCTACCTGGAAGTCAACTGCATATGCAAACACTTGCAGATGAAAAAACAAAAATCATGTTAAAAAAATGTGAATATTTTTACCCATATTAGTGGCTTTTGATTATCGAAAGGATATCCAGAGGTACAACTTTTGTTGCTTAAAATTGAAAAGCATTGTAAAAAAGCTAGTAGAAAGTTGTTTGCAAAAAGGAAACCTCTGATGACATATTCATTATTACAATAAAGTTCTTACATTTAATGACTATGGTTCTGTTGTTGGTTGGATGATTAGACTTTTTTTAAATATCATTTTGGAAGATTTTTTAATTTTATTTTAGTGTCAATCTAGAATTCTAATAGAGTAAACTAATTAGATCTTTCAATGATAATTGTGTAAACAACAATCTTTCTATATTTGAAAATAGTTGCTATTTTTATTTTCTTCAATCTATGTGATTTCCCTAACCCTTCATAAAATATTTTTAGAATGACAGTAGCTCAATATGTTGGTTAACTAAGATGATCTGTCATTCGCTTTATTTTGGAGTCTTGACATAATGGAAAAAGGAGAAACTTTTCTTTACTATGTCTTTCTTTTTCAAAAGGTGAAGGATCTCGACTGTCCTGGATAAGAGATTTGGTCAATGTCAGAACACCGTGATACTGAGCTGACTTTTTTCAGGTATTACAACCACGTGCTTCTTTTTAACCCATTGAGAAAAAGGATCAGAAAATTGGCCAGCCCAGATTGTGAGGAGTTTATTTGGTGGGGTTCTACTCTCTGTCCATCCAACCATTTACCCATTCATCTGAATCTCTAAAGCTACTGTCTTTTTCAGCACTTAGAAGCAGCTGAGTTTCTTTTCTTTCTTGCACTGCATATGATTAGGGCTAAGAAAAACATGTAGTGCTAAAGTGGCAGTACAGACTCAGAGGAAAACCTGTCTCCGAAGAGCTGTCACGTACCATTTTGTCCAGGCTGCTCATCTAAGCTCATGGAGCTAAATTTATTCCTGTTATAACTCCATGTCTTCATTACAATTTTGGCCCCTTATGCCTTCTTTCCACTCCAGAGGAAGCATTTCTTCCCAGTGTATGAACAATCACTGCAGTATCTCCACTGATCTCTTCTTTTTTTGTGTAGTCTTGGGAACTTTTACTGCTTGTAAGAAAATATCTCGTAGCCAGAAGACCCATCCAGAGCTTATGCAATTACTAAGGTTAGAGCACTACCTTTTACAAGCGATAAGAATGTTCATTGGTGACATACAATCTTAAACTGGATAAATTGTCAGCTTGCAGCTGGAGAGTGATGAGCTTCTGAGCTATCTGCAGTGACTGCTTCAGCAGAAGGGATGCATAATATTAACCACAGATCTGAGCAAGTTGAAACATGTTGAATTTTGAAATTTATCAATGATAAATGGGAGTATTTCCTTTTCTTAAAAATATTTACCTTATTTCCACTCTGAATCAATGTACTGGCTCTAAAAGGTTTAAAACACAGAAAATAAATGACCTTCCACTATGCCTTGTAGAAATTCTATAACCTCTTAGCAATATTTGAGATGCACAGTGATCTAGTAAATCCCCTGTGCTGACAAAAGAATCAGCCCTATTATCAAAAGTTTGTTCCAATGGTAAAAAGAAATATGGTAAGGGGTATTTTGGGAAACAAACACACAAAACACAATAAAGATTGGAAATGAACAGCAGTCATCTCTTATAGAAAGGCATGGTGTTATAACACAGAAGGCAACATAATTCAAACCTATAGGTAGGAAAAAGAACTCTTGGGAGAACTGCAGCAATGCTAAGTGCCGTGTGAGTGAATGAATGGAAGATAAGATTTTTAATTCCACTCCTTCAGTACTTCTGCAGCTTTGAAAGTCTCAACCAATTAATATCAGAAATGTGAATACTTTTTTCAATTCAAATAAGAATAAAAAGAAAATGAATAATTTACTGTTTTTTTAAATAAATAATAATAATAGAACATATTTAGAAATCCTTCACTTTCATAAGGGAAGGCAGGAAAGCTTCAGACTTTTAGACAAGGGAGTTACTGTGCATTCTCATCAAAGTCCTAGGGAGGTACTCAGCATTGCCTTTCATTTATCAAGGACCAGATTTTGCCACTGTCACTCTCACTGAGGACTACCTTATTCCACGAGTGATCTAATTGACTCGGTGTCAGAATTTGCCTCTAATTAAGGATGTTCTTGTGATTAAAGCACAAGGTGCATGTCAAGAGACTTGTCTTTTCTGTAGGCTTGTGAAAGTCAGAAAATACTTCCAACCCAAAATCTCATATTGAAGCAGGTTAACTCTCTTCTCTATTGCCAAAGCTGAAAAACAAAGAGCCTGATTTCCAGGGGCCATAGCATTTCCCAGTCCAGTTAAACTCAAAGGGAGAAGTACTGAACTGTGTGTATATACATCATCATTTGTCACCTGAGAGTAATCTTAAGACCTTAAGTACCAGAAACACAGGCTGCTGGCTGAAGTGATAGAGAAGAAATAGCACTGAGAAAGTAATTGGTCAAATGTAAGAAGATGGCATAATTTCAGACCCCAGATTAATGGAAACCTGTGAAAATACCAGTTTATGATCACTTGTGCCTCAGTTTGTTTTTCGTTAAATGGCACTAATAATGCAGCCCACCACAGGTATGTTTTAAAATATATTCCTCTGTGTTACCTATTTCATTGAACTATCTGGATATCCAGTGCTGTATTCAGTTACAAGCACTTTAGGACAGAGACCTTTTTGGCTCTGGAATTACACAGTTCAAGTATGAAAAAATTGTAGGCATGACTGAGGCTGATACTATAGTAGAACAAATAATAATTCTGTTATTTATTGTTTATATATACTCTTAATTAATGTAAACAGTACAAAAAGTAATATAAACAATATAAAATTATATAAACAGTAGTGATAGTAAATTGGTTCTCATTAACAGCCATTTCCGAACAGGATTTCTCCCAGCAAATGGCTGTTCTTTGTATCACATAGAGAGGCAATTCCCCCCTGCTCAGTACATGCCACCTCTTAGCTGCAGCTTCAGCCAGCAGCATTTTCAACTGCAGATGAGAATGGTGAAACCTGAAAAGGGCCTGGAAGTGTTTAAAACATCCTTGTAAGCCAGAAAATTGATTGGAGATCATAGAGCTAGGCAAATCTGCATAAAATGTAAATTGAAAGATAACATGCATGAACAGGAGACAACATGCTTTATGTGCTGAGAGGATGTAGTTTGTCTTATGTAGATCATACTATGGGCTGATTAATGACTTTGACTTTTCAGTCATGGGATCTGTTTCTAAACCAACAGAAGTATTAGGTGGTCATTGATTCTCCCCTTAGCTGATGGTAATGATTATCAAACATTAGCATGCTGTCAGTCTCTATTTAAAACTCTTCAAGAATGAATTAAGCATGGAAACTAAATAACCTTGAACCCTCCTTCCTTCAAGATCCCATTAAGATACAGTAGCATACAAGCTACAGGTAAACACTGTGCATACCCTGACATGAAGAGATTCAATATTCCATGCTAAGTCACATTCCAGAGGAATTAAGTAATTGGGGGGTGGGTGGGAGGAAGGGAAAGGATAAATAGCCATAACCATACAGCGGGTTAAATTTTCAAAACACTAGAACATTCAAGCAATAGAATATACTGATGGGTATCTTCAGTCTCACATGCTGGTATGAGTTCCACTGTTGTGTAGATTTAATATACCCTATTAGACTGTTGTTTATTCAATTGAGTCTGTAGGTGTCTTACCATAGATCTTATGTATTTAATTGCTTAATTTATAGGCAGAGTTGCAGAGGTACTTCTTAAAAACATATTTCTGGTATCTGTTTCCTTCCCCATTACATTAGTGAAATACCGATAACCAGTTAAAACAAATCTTTCAAAAACGCAAACAGGAATTAACTGCCCAAAACCTGCTGGCTCACAACAGAATTTCTGTTACTAGCAGACCACTGGAATCTTGAAAATTTGCTCCTGAAATGGCCCTATCTTTTGATGCTGTCTCTTGAACAAAGTAGTGGCCACTTATGTGAGATAGCTATTGGCCCTCGTTTACAGTGAAGTAGATGTATCAAAGCTACATCTTCCACACTGTTGCAAAATATATCCATGCATAGAATTTTGCTAAACATGGAGATGAAACCAGAAGGAAAATAGTAGTGCTGGTGTTGATCTGTAGAGTTCTGCTTCTTTTCTTCCACATTTGCTTTCTTTCATCGGAGTTTTGCATGTATGCACTTGACTAGGGATTAATAGGTTTGTTAACTGAGCCAGGATGGAGATCTGGAGAGGGAGAGAGAGGGGAGGGGAAAAAAAAAAAAAAGAAAGAAAGAAAAACAGCCTGCAGACAACTTGAAGATGTGAATTTTCTTGGCTCAAGCTTTGAAGATAAAGCAGTGCCCTAGGGACTGTGGTAAAAAATAAGCTCTCGATTAGGCATCAAGCACAAACTGACCAGCCTCCAATCAGATTTGTTCTACCATGTTTCATCGGAGCAGCAATGTGCTAATGTCTTTGTCATTTTAAAGTCGCACTGCTTTATTTTATTTTATTTTATTTTTTTCAGTTCAGGAGAATGCAACTGTGATCAGCCATTTTAGCTCAAATGATGATTATTTACATTGATTATTTATTGTACTATTCTGTAAATGTATTTCATAGTCGATATGCAAACTTATTAATGGTCTTTATTGCCATTCGATGTCATCAAACCCCTCTGAATTCCTCAATAAACTGGCCTGTATCTGAAGCAAAGAATGATACTGTAGCACATTCTACTTTCTGTATTCACCTTCTACCATCCCTTCTTTCTACCATGACTTTCATATGGCACCATAGTCTTAGACTTAGTCTTAGTCATTAGTCTTATGGCAGAGCTGAGAGGCTGTTCACTGTAGCAGAGTTTCTGCCCCGAGACAGTGGTCTTAGACCCTACACAAAGGCTTTGAGGAATCTGGAGGTTTGATCCCAGCTCAACATGAGGGATCAGTGATATGGTGGCCTAGAGAGCCTGATCCTTCCCTATCCTTCTGAGGTTCTGGAGATGAGGGTGAGTCAGAGAAAAGGAGAATGAAGCCTGTTTTCCAGCAGCAGGAAAACAGTGAGAAATGCCAGTTAACTCTTGATTAGCAGCTGTGGTGAGGTGGAACTAAAAAGCTTTTCTACACACAAAATTGTACCTGTTTAATTATTGGGATCTTTCCATATTAAATGCTTAAGATTCATTGGTGTGTGTATGCCCTTAGCCTGCACTGAAAGTCAGCTTAGGTCGGTCATATTACCTTGCATTTTACATGGGTAAAGTGCACATATGAACAGAGATCCCAGAGCCTACTGGGTGCCCAGTAACTTCTTAAGCCATGGCAATTTGATACTAAGCCAGCTCCTGGCTGAGCTTGCTATCAGACAAGCTGACCTGATCCTCCAGGTCTTACATTGATCAGATTTTGGTAAGGCTTGGACCCTTGTTCTCAGGACTTAAGAAATTAATTAGTGCCCGGAGTAGTACTGTACGACTGAATGATTCCAGATGGTCACTGCAACAGGGCTATTGAAATAAACATTCAGGAAAACTACACAATGGGATATGACAAGGCTTTATTTAAACTGTAAGTCTAAAGATTAAAGCCCTGTTGTTTGGGGTTTTTGGTCGTATAATGGAGTTTTTTCTATGTACAGTACTTATCTTGTCTCTATCTCTATCTCTGTAGTGTTTGAGCACCTCCCAGACTTTGATGTTTATCTCTGTCACAATACCTCTGTGCAACATCAAGTATTTCTACCTCTATTTTACAGATTACCAAGAAGTGGGATAAGGTCCAAGGTCACACAGGAAGAGTGCAGCTTAGGGAGGAACTGAATGGTGACCCAGCTTAGAACACTACAGATTAGCCCTTCTTCTCCCTTTGTTTTCATGCACAGAATTTGAGACTGTTGCTGAGTTTCTTTCTGAGCCTTATCACTAGAATGGACAGGAAAGTATTGGTTTAAAATTTTGTTCTAAAATATCATAACAAGGAAAAGAAGGGTTTGGGGGGTAAGCAACCTTATCATGGGAATACATCAAACCAACACATCAAGGCATAATTGTTTTTCAAGTTAAAAAAAAACAACAACAGACAATCCGTGCACTTTAAAATTTGTAATTGTTTTACAAAACTAAAAGAGATAATATACAGGGGGAAAAAAGACTTTAAAGATACATGAAAAGGAATTGCTTTTCTGTAGCAAACAGCATATGTTCAACTAAATGAAGTTAAATTAAAAAAAACCCAACTTTAAAAATGTCTTTAAAGTCATGATGTAAGTTTTTGAGGATTTTTTTTTAAATACAAACAAAAAAAAGTTTCAATCTTCCTCCTTTTTAGTCTGTGCCAGCAATGGCTGGTAATGTGCCATTCTAGCTTATCCCTTTATGATCCTTCCAGTCACAGTACCATGTAATGTCAGAGATTACAGGGAAACAAAGATCTCTTTATCTGCAGTGTAGTAACAAAAGCAAAAGTAAATAAAAGGATGATGTGTCCAAAAGATGATAAGAAACCAAAGTCATAGATATGTTTCATTCAAGAAGCACTGAACCAGGTGATACACTTATTGACCACTCATGCTCATTCAGCTGTCTTCCTCAAGACCTTGGATTCATTCCTACTGTAACATGCATGTTCCACATTTGTACCTCCCGGGGCAGGTGTGTTGGGCATTATCTGAGCAGATTTTAAGCAAGAAAAGTCCCTATCTTGGAGTGCTTTTGATCTGAACAGATTGTGCATATAAATTAAAAGGATTGTGACAAGGCACAGAGATTAATGGCTTGAGACAAAAGTTGGGATTTGAAACTAATATTTTGAACCCAACTACAAAACAGAGCTTCTTCCTTAATATGGATCTTACAGACTGAAAGTAGGTGGTCCCACTTTTACTAGTGGTATATAGTCTATTGAATCAGTTTTAATTTTCAGTGTTGTAAGCGAGAGGAAAATCAAGTCCAGTATGCCTAATCCTACACTCATTATTGACTCAGGCATAATTCATATTGGTTTGAATCAGTCTGAGTGGATATTTTTACTTATTACTCATCCCACAGTCATTTCTATCACTAAGCTCTCCAAATCGCAGTAATGAGAAACTCTTCACAACAGTTTCTGTAGGCAGCATACATGATTATAGGAATATTTTACATTTTTCTAGTGCTTAATGTTTCCAAACTCCATACACACTAGGATGACCAGCTTCAAATTGCAAGAAGGTCAAACAGGGGCAGCTCTCTTATTGCAGCTTCATATGTTCTTCTGCATGTTGCATTGTTGCATTTCTTAGTTTCCGTCCGCTTTCACAACTCTGCACTCTTCCCATTAACAGTGAGAGCCACTTCCACCTCTCGCTCTGTTCCACTGAACCACATTAATTCCCCTTTGATGTAGTAGACTGTTATTATGCATGCTCCCAACAGTTAAAGTGTTAAAGAGGCATGAATGTTGTCCCTCAGTTTGTTATTTCTCTGACTTCTTTTTAAAGGCCTCCTGGAGAACCCAAAATGCTCATCTCAAATGACTGTGGACCTTATTTCTCTCCAAAAGTGGAAAGACCTAAGTAGCAAGAGAGGATCAGAAGAAACAGAAGATTCCATCTCTTGTACTTGGGGTAATACTTTCCCAAGGTCATAATTTCCATGTAGGCAAATTGAGCACTCTTTTAAAGATGTTAAAAGGTCTTTATAGTACCCCTTATTCTCACCTATCTCTTTTTGGCACTGCTTTAACTGTGGTTTACAGCAAAGATTGCTCAACACCTGAGCATATATAGCCACTCAAATTAAAAACTATCAGTGTACCAGTATGGAAAATTATTTCAAATGTGAAATTCTTTCAAAAAAGTCATAAGACAACTTAAAGAAATGTCCTACCTAGGTTGATGATAGCAACGCATTCAAGGAAGTTGTAGCAATAGGTAAGAGTTGTGTGACTCATAGTGATATTGCTGAACCACAGGCATACAAAAGAACAGAAGACAAAGCAGCAGATAAAGTGTTTTTTGGAGAGGAAAGAGAATGAGCATTCGCCCACCAGAAAACTTAGAAAGGGTAGATGAAGTGCAGAGATGCACTTATTCTGACCATATGCTGGGACGTGATACAGTTGTATCAGCAAAACAATGAGCTCTGTTCAGTATATCCTGCCTATCAACATTGTATTTCTTCAGGCTCAGTGCTGCTTGTTTGAGGACAGGAGCACAATGAATGTAGACCTTGGCATATGCACAGAGCAAGCCACAGAGCAAATTCTCAAAGGGCCATGTGCTATGCCCAAGTACAGTTCCACCTCTGTCAGTTAACAGCTGTTTTGAGCAGCACAGCCTGTGGGAACTCCAGAGGTTGGAGGAGGAGCTAATTTTTTCACGGGCAAGACAACATGAAGGCAATGCCTCCCACCTCCCATTGAATTCCTGCAGCAGTCACTGAGGTGAGATGCTGCTGAGCATCAGTGCGTGGCAACAGTCTCTCCCGACTACCTATTCGAAGCAAGAGTTGAGCAGAATTGAAGTAAAACTGGGTCTCAGTGGGGTAAAATACCACCAACAAGCTGATTATTCCTCTCCTACCTTTGTGCAAGACAGAACCTTGTAGCTAAAAGATATTTGAGCAATATCCTCACAAAAGCGCCATATCCAACTTCCCCTCCCTTCAAACACATCCCTGAAGAATATAGATGTATGAAGAGCACTGCTGATTTATAAGAGACAGAAGGAAAGAGCTTGTTTGGAAAGATTGCAGTCACCTAATTACACATTCTCGAGGCTATGTGTAGTTTGCCTGAGCGTAAGCATGTAAGTACATCAAAGATATCACTTTTGCCTTAATGGTGAAGGGTTAATACAATTTGTCTTTCCTGCTCAAGTGTTTCAGGGACAGGTATAAGCAAGACTGATAGAGAAAAAGATAAAAGAAGCTGAATGTGTGAGAAAGAGAGGAGGCTGAGGTGGGGGAAATTAGGAAGATTGTTTGGTTAGCTGGCTTTTATCCTCCACAGCTCTGAACACTGGGTAAGTACTTTTCCTCCTAGTTAGCTGTACTATCAGAAGAAAAGGGCACAAGTGAGACTACCAGAAGTAATGCTTGAAAAAATTACTTAGTAATTCTCAGCTCAGAGATGTGTCCAAATTTCCTTGGGGAGGAAATAAACTCACAATGAAAGTGAATAACAGCAAGTTGCTAGCAACTGAGACAACACTAACTATTTAACCATAATGTCAAAGGTTTACAGCCAACATTAATTTCACATAAACATCCATAGCACCTGTATTCCAAAGAGACATAAAGAAGAGGAATTAAGTAAACATATTTTTTACTTGTTTTTCACCATCCTAAACATGAATGCCACATGGCAAATGTGGTCCTGAACTTCAGACTCCCCAAAGAAGTAAGTTAAAGGTCTGTTACTGAAGTCAGCAAGGATAGCCATGTTGTTAAAATGTGGCATGTCTGCTTAAGTATTTCAGAGTCTGCAATGTTTAAGAGCAGCACATCTACATTTGCCAGCTGAGCCCATCTTTTCTTCGTCCTGCTTTGGGTACTTTTCATGTTTTTTATTTGATTTCATCACTTCCAGATTTGTAGGGTCTGGAAAATGAAGGGGTGGGAAGAGTCACTTGCTTTTGCGTGGTAAGGAGGAACAAATAACTGACAGAATATTCATTGTTTCCTGAAATAATGACTAACATGGAGCCCTTCATCAAATGCTGTCACTGCTTTTAATACGATTAGGCCAACAAGAAATGGGAGTTAGGACAAACTGTTTCTATCTGTTTTATGAATGCAAAACTGAAGACCAACAGTCCTAAAGTCATGTCTCCACAGTGTGGTTCAGGGGCACTTACAGGCATCCCAGCTAGCATGGAATAAATTGATATATTTTAAACCCACTCTTGTACAAAGTTACAAAGTCGGATAGCTCCTACTGGCACATCAGCTGATATTTCTTAATGAAGCAAATTAGGTTCAATGTCCCACTGATTTAGCAATACTGCCTCCAGTTCCTGGACCTAGTAGTGTGAAGGCAAGCTGAGGTATCCTCATTCAGACACTGCATTGCTTAGTCACGTGCTCATGTGAAGACTTTAAAAGCAACAGTCAAATACTGATCTTGGATGACCACTTGACTATTGTTCCACCACTACACAAGGCTGACTGATGTAGATATGAACACATCACAGGGATAACAAATATAACTCACATTGCAGCGCCTGTGCAGTGCAGCTGTGTTTTAGCTGCCTCCTCATTTGCAACGTGGATGAATCTCACCTTAAGCCTGGATGCTGGAGTAATGTTTCCACAGAATCAGGTAGCATATCTGAGGCAAAGTTGAGTCCTGGGGAAGCTGAGATCTGACATCAGTAGTGCACTCGATTCCTTCCACGACTGGGCTATACAGGTCAGGGGTTGGAAAGATTTTTGCAATGACATACAGATGCACAGGATACACAGTCTCTCTGGCAACCAGAGAACCAAGGAGTCTGATTCTGTCCAGCAGTCTGAATAAAGGGTGTTTTATCTTCACTGCAGTGTACTCTTGTCTCTTTTCCATGGCAAGAGGGACTTTAGTGACAGGGTCAAACAGCTGTCACATATTGCACAAACCTACAATGGGTAATGGATACAGTTATACTTCATGTAGATTAGTCACACCCAAAGAAAACTTGCTTTTAAAGTGGGAATGAAAAACAAAAACATTCCTTCGTCCTTTTTTTCTTTTTTTTTTTTTTTGAATGACTGAAATGATCATATTAACATTGCTCTTCAGAAAAAGAATGTGCTTATAATGCTTCTGTAAATCCTGCCTGGTTTCCATTGTAAGCACAAAGAACCTTAAAAATGATTTCAAGACATAAATCAGGTTAAGAACTAGTATTTGCAATGGATAAGAATCTGTCTAACACTTTGACAAAGAGTACAGTACTGTACACAAAGTGTAATGCAATAGCTCCCTTATTTATTCCTGTTTTACAGAAAGCAGAAACTGTTCTTGCCATGCATTACCCCTATTATGTTCCTTCTTGGGAACCTGAGACCTTTTGAATCTATCTTCTGAACCATTTTAATATGCAGCAGAACAAAAGGATCACAGTGTCACTGATGAATACACTGTAAAGCCAAAGCCATAATTACAAATAGCAAATGGAAAATGTATGCATATAGATAGATAGAGATAAAAAAGTACCATATGCAAGTACAAAAATAATATTTTTTCACCATATTTATGTTATTTAACCCTCTCCCCCTCCCCTTTTTCTTTCCCCTGGCTCCTCTCAAAGAAATCTTTCTTTCAATAGTCTCTTCAGACATGGAAAGGGACACCAAGGGGAAGGAAGAATCAGCTTTCATTGATGCCGTGACTAAGGGCCATGGTCTTGGCCTAGACCCCTGACCCTCATGTCTGTAGCATTATACACAGTGTCTGGTGTGATCAGCACAACCTTGTTATTCAGCTTTTGTACTGTGCATATTTAATTTCAAAACACATTCCAATGGCAGCGGGGAAAAATTCGCCCTCTTTTAAGTGTATGATTCACCAGCTCTTTAGAGTCAGTTGGTGGCAGATGGGCAAGTGTGAAAACTTCTATTTGTGATCTCACACTATATAATGAGCACAAGCCACCACTGGAATCAGAGTTTCTGCATGGAGAGCCCTATTCACTCACTTCCCTCTCAGAACCAGTTCTCTTAACTTACGCCGCAGCAGGAGCTGTGCCAGGAGGCCTGGATGCGGTCACTGTCCCCCACAAGCATCCCAAGGAGCACCTCAGGTTTTCTGCACCTCACGTTTTCTGAAGCTTCCCTGCACGAGGCCTTTGCCAAGCCAGTACACTCTGCTACAGGGCAGCCTTTGCACTTTATGCCTTGGAGGGCCTGGCACCCAAGCTCTACCTTTCCACCTTGGGTGCTCCTTTACTAGAGAACACACAGCATCCGCTCTCTGCTGCTGTTAATCAACTGCATTATAAAGCAGCAGTCCAGTTTCTAAAGTGCTTCTTACCTTTGGGCCTATAAACCCTCCAACTTTCGCACAAAGTAGTTGCAATCTCTCCTTCAGTCTATAAAACAGAGAGATGTCCAGCAGAGCAAAGCATCCAGTTTCAACTGGGAGTGAAACTTCTTAGTATACATACTCTGTGACTCAGGGCCTGACTTCCAGCTGAAGTTTTAACAGATAAGATGAAAATAATGAGATTTCTAGAGAAACTACATGAAATGAAATTTGTCAACAGTCATATCTTAAAGACTATCATCATGCTTCTTGGTCCTTACACCTGAAGAATGCAAACACTCCTTTCTGCAATATGTCTACTGCAGATGGATTAATTTTCTCCAGTTAAAATAAGAACCTTGTATAAATCGTCCCAATAATGGGACATGAACACTTCTGAAATTGAAAACAATTCATACTCCTATGTTATTGCTGGTAGTTATTATTATAGTGCATTGGTTTGTACAGGCTAATCAGGAATTAGAACTCGATTCTGCAAGGCACTGTACAAATAACAAAGAAAACAGTCTCCACCCCAGTGATCTTGACATTCATGGTGTCTGATAGGATCCAAAAAATTTAAGTGATAAATAAGGAGAATAAAATGATAATAAAGGAAGGTGTTATGGCAGCTGCAGCTCAGCTTGCTATGTATCTGCCCAATTTCAGAGAAGTTTTATTTTCTTTTTCTGAGTCTTCAACTCCTTCCAATTTTTGGCAAGGACCAGAGACCTAATCTTGTGAAGTGCTGAATGCCTCCTGTGATATCATCATCCCCTTAGTGACAGCCTCCAAAGTAGAAGGACTAAAAATACTGTAAAAGAAGAAAGAAAACAAGAGGTGCTGGAAATCTGAAGATAAAAATTGTTCTTGAAGGGTTTTCAGCCCATTTAGGCAGCTTTTTGGCTACAAAAAAGCTTAAAGAAGGTCAATGATAACAAGGTTCAACATCCAGGGATTTGGGTACATGTCCAGCATGAACTCAACTTCACCCTCTTCTTGATGTATGCCTAACATTCTTCTTGATAGGTTTACTGAGGGTCAGCATAGGGCAGTAATAGATTTAATATCTAATACAAATTATGACAATGAGTAACTATAAAAACACAAGAGAGGGACTTTTGCACATGGACAATTTTTAGGAACATCGTTTGCACTGCAGGAGGAAGATAAAGTATTAGCTAATCTGAAAAAGGAACAAGATGTAAGACATTAATAAAAATATCCAGTAAGCTCATCTATCATTACATTAACATTGGGAGTTCTTCCTGCAACCTCTTCAGTATATGTTCTTTTCCTTTTTTGCTGTATCTTATGTTCAAAAGGCATGAAATATGATTTCTGCTTTGCTTACACTTACTGTTATTATTTGTGGTTGCACCTCAGATGCATGAGGGGCTTTTTATACAATCACGGCAGGTCATCTGTAGGGGTTTTAATAATAATAATAAGACCAACAAAGAGACCAGAGGAAATATAATTTAAGTAAGTGAGACCTGTCAGTTCTTATACACTCGTTTGAATTAAAGGAATTTTGCTTCTCCTTCAGCCTGTGCCATTAAGAATGTAGTTTGACCGGATGCATTCTAAAATTAGAAAGATATCATGTTAAGCATCATCATAACTCTGTCTTTCAGATAAAGTCAGTCCTCCTAAAGTTTACCATATCATGTAGAGACACTGTGGTATATCTTCAGGGATAACAGGTCAAGGTTCAAGACATGGTTCAATATAACAGTAGGTTTTCATTGTAGATTTTCATCCTTTTTCTTGTTTTCATGCTATCCACGATCAAACCCTGAGTGTTTGTGTTCAGGTCTCGGGGTAGTAGAGGCCCTAACCAGAAAGCCAGCTACAAACAGTCCCTGCTATATCTTGTGTTTGAAATCCAGACTGATTCTGGGCTCCCAATAATTTGATCTCACCTCCAGTTTTCAGTTAGCATGGAAGTTAAAATAGACATTTTTATTTAATTAAGTTACACAGATTATGAGTAATATAGAGATTATTAACAAATATTTTTGAAGAAAGAGAAAGCAGTGTGCTCTCTCTCTCTCACTCTAAAAAGCCTTGGCCCAGAGCCAGTTATTATTATAAGCTGGCTGAGCTGGCATGAAGCCAAGAAGCTGATAATTTAGCATGAAGCCAAAATGGATGGCTTTTCTCCCATTCCCCTCTTTCAGTTATAGCTTGTGGGTGTGACAAACATTTCTACCGCCCAAATTTTCAAAACTGCTCATGGATCGAGTGTGTGTATGTCTGTGTGGGTGGGGGTGGTGCTGGAGGAGATATGCCCTGTATTGTGTGTTTAGAAAAGGATATGACACCCTGTTTATAATCTTACAGGAGTTCAGCTGCTGCCTCATTTTATTTTGTGAGGCAGATGACAAATTCAGATGTCCTCTTCCTGGGTCTGATTTTCTCCTTTGATACTTCAGAGAACTTGCTTGGCCCAAGGATGCACAAGACTGTTGCCCTTTAGGTGCATCAAAGCTCTTCCATGAGCTCAGCATCCAGCAGAGAATGGGATGGCAGTGCATCCAGACTTTCAGACTTTTATCTTGCTTATCTCCGATTCCCTTTACCCCAGACAGACAGTGGTAAGTGCAAAACAGCACTGAGACTGCCCCCCTCCCAGCACCATGCATGGTGGTCTGATAAGGGAATGGCACCTGCCCAAGTGGGAGGAAGGGCAGGGGCAGGGCAGCTTCTGCACCTGGAGCAATGCCATGGTAACACACAGTCACCTGCTTGCCACTGTGCCTGCAAAAGCAGCTTCAGGCAGGGATCCTGTAGCCAAGGAGGTAGACTTGATGGAAGCATTTCCCTTTTTTTTCCTTCCATTTCCTCCTCTGTAGAGTTTGCATGGTAAGGTGTTATGTGAACCATGATGGTTATGTCAGCAAAAGTAACTGTGAGCAGAAACAGATTTAGGGGACGGGAGGCTGAATCAGGGGTCAGCGACAAGTTTCCACACATTAGAGAACTGTGTATCTGCAATTGACCTGGAGCAAGCACATCAATCCTATCAGCTCTGCCCACCTCTGGGGTCTGTTACATACTTTTCCTTCAACATCTTGAGCCAAAGGTGCCAAGCAAGGAAAGGCTTCCTCAAATCTGGGAAAAGCCAGAATATACTACAGTGATTGCTCTCCTCACCTACATTGATCCTATCCAGAGCTTTCCACCTCTTCATTGAACATTGCATGGTCTACACAAGTCCTCAGAAGCATATATTTTGAGTTTACCAGTGAATTTCAGCTGAAATGGGTTAACAGGGAGATGGCAGAACAGCACCTTACAGTGCAACTAAGAGGGTAATTAACCAGAAGATCTTTAATATAGACAAGTTTTCCATGATATTTTGTCTTACAGTCTTCACTGCAATTCTACCTATGATGGAAGATTTAACTGGCAACCACTGTGTGGCTCCAAACAGTGGGTTAATATGTTGAACAAATTAAATGATAATATGGCAAAACACTGTCTCTGCAGCCCTCCGTATTCGATGAAATCTGTCTCTTGCCCAGTCTAAAAGGTCCTGGAATAGCACAGGCTTTAAACTTGCTTACCATTGCACCAGCAAGCACACAGAAGAGGTCAAAACTGTCCTTTCAACGACTCTGGCCTTCCCCGTGTGCTACATACTGTGGACAGTACCCAAGAGATGCAGAGAGCTAACAAACTAATGCAGCATGAACACGCAGGTGACTGGATCTCACACAAGTCATCACACATGTGGTTACCAAATACCCCTGCTCCTGCCACAATGCATGCATTATGCATAGGAGCCAGCTGGTCATTTATCTGAGCAGACACAAAGAGAACTTCAAATGGCTCTTGAGTAAATGGAGATGTGAAAGACAGAGTCTACATGAGCCAATACATTTTCTTTATTTCTTTAAAGCCAATGATGGATATTCATTGGAGATCTAACATAAAATAACCCGTTCATCCAGCTTGCATAGTGAAGACACCCTCCAGATGAAAAATTATAGCCAGCTAAGCATGACTAGAAAATCATATGTCAGAGTCTCAGGACCAGGTTCCAGCTTGTGGATAATTATTTAATGCAAGTTAATATATTATTTCTTGCAAATCAAATACAATCAAATGGAAAAGAACTGCATGGACAGGTTCTCAGTGAGATTGCCTGTGCCTCTTAAATGTATCACTATAGACCTCAGTTAGCAGCAGGGCGGCGGTAGCAATACCAAACACAGCTGACTGTGATGAGAAAGCATGAAATTCTTATCAAGACTGCATGGCCATTTGACTGGGGACTTTGGGCCTTATTCTCCGTTACATTAATCCCACTGTTAAAAACAGTGCAATCATTCTGAGTGCAGTGGAGTTATTCAGGCTTAAAACTGGAGTGATATACTACAAATCAAGGCTATGAACTCTGGAGGGTCTAATGACTATTTTTCCAGTGCAGAAAAAGGGTGTGTTTTACTGTAGACAGATTCCAGTTACATGATTACAAAGGATAAATGCCTGAGTAAGAACTGTGGGCTTTGGTCTCCAGGACGTGGGCCTTGATTCAGCAGGGTGCTTAAGTACTTGCAGAATGTTGAGTAATAAGCAGCTCCATGACTTAAAAAAAGGTCTAACTATAGAAGATGTGGTTTAGTGGTTGAAGGCGAGATCTGGGATTCAGGGCTTTACGCATTCTAATCCCAGCTTTAGTGGTCTCTGTGGTCTTCTCTATTTTTAATGTGCAAATAGTAATCCTTAACTCATGAAAAGTGCTAAGCTTTATTACATAACAACATGGTTCACTTTTACTTTTGTTATTGTTCAGTCTTTCCAAGTGTTATACTTACCCCCAAATGCTCTGCTTTTGTAACTGCAGCATGTCTCTGCTTCATGTCTGGTACTGCTCTTAAACAACCTTTTGTCAGAGGGATAAGGGGAGACTTCCCACTGGTAACTCTGCACTCAGTGCATGGTAGCATTCTCCAGCTATCCACACAAAGCTGTGAAGGGCAAAGAAATACACTTTTCCTTGAACAAACACATACAACAGATTTCTGACAGTTTGACTGGCAAGTCTGTGAAAGACAAGGATTGATCAGAAAAGACTTGCTCACTCCATAAAGTGCTCTTATATGGGCATAGGTAACTTCAACATGAATAGGCATCCTTTTAAGACTAATCCAGATGGTAAGGGAAATGCAGCTCACTTCTAAGCAGTGGAAATGATTCTATGTTATGTGTCATCATTTCATTTAGAAAATTTTTGCTAGTGATCTAACAGACTGCTAGTGTATATTCTAGTTTTTATTCCACAAAGCATGCATTAAAAGCACCGGAAAGAAGAGAAAGGTTTCTGTATCTGTGCCAGAATTTCTGGCACCAGATCTTTTCTTTTGATACCCATTCCTTGGACTAGACTTGTCCACAGTCCAGGTAATAGCAGAATTCAGTGACATAATGTCATTGTGTATTCTAAATAGAAGAGGTTTATCTGCAAAAGAATGTTCACTGGTCCTGAATAGACAGCCACAACTATTGCCAGGAACTAACTCACAGACACTTTCCTTTTTTAGAAACTCCTATATGCTACTGGAAGTTCTCAAAAAACTACTGAATTTCAGTAATTACTGCAAAGTTTAGTAAATATAATATGATGCAAATTCTGCAATCTCGCAAACTGTCCCACAAGCACAACATAATAGTAAAATGCCAGCTACAAAATATTTGTTTGAACACTAAAATCTTGCTTTTACCTTTTTTACATAAGTGTTAATGAAGATGTGAATAATAATACTCTATGTTGGCTCCTCTCAAGATCCAAGCAATAGAGGCAAAAGGTAAGTGAAAAAGACAGCACTCTTCTCTACAAGTTTATTGTATAGATTTTATGCTGTGTTTCTTAAGTGGAATTTGCTATTCTTTATCTTCTCTGTTAGTATTGGATTTTCAAATGTCTGGGGGCTGGCAAAAAGGGAACAAGGTAAACAAATGCTGATAATTTATTTTGCCAGTTTTTGCTTGTTTGCTGGAAATCTCTGCTAAAATTTTCAATCATGAGTGGTGATGAATGGGAGAATATGATGGAGCAGCATACCAAATGGGATATGGACCTCTTGTCAAAGTTGAACATGTTCGGCTGACCTACCTGTATATTGGTATACTGCTGAAAGCTTGTACTGCAAAGGTTCATTGCCACAGGAATGAAGAAACATGAAGCCCTACAGAAATGTACAAATACTGCAATCAGGAACTGACTCTCAGACAGGAATCTGAGAAAGAAATTCAACCTGAGTTTCAAACATTTGTCCTTTGGGATTGTAATAGGAAACCTTATTGCCTTCCAGTCACGTTTTAGTCAGAGCCTGATCTGTGGGCTGTGTTGTAAGCAAACCTACTGGATGGATCCCTCTGGGAATACACCTCGTGTAGAGGCTGAGTGGTTTTAGGTGGTGAATTAGATGACGAGTTTTCATGGTAATGTCAAGAATAATGGATTTCTGAAAGTGTCCTATTGATTGCTAATAGAAGTGCAGGTGTCCACTTTTATTGTGGACAGCATCCTACAGCTCCCATTCTTACTTGTGCTGTCAACACTTTCTGCAGTTAGAATCCCATGTCTGAGTAAGGCTCAGGACTGGTCTTCGGCTATTTGGCAACTTTTATTCAATTATTCATAAATTAATTCTAATTAATCCTAACATTCTCAATAGTGCAGTCCAACAATTTATGTGTTGCATTGTGCGTGAACTTAAAGCATGGAAGAAAAAAACAGAAAAAATAAAAGTTAAATAGTGGAACCTTAATACTATCTGTTATTATTAGACGCTAATTGTCCAGCCTGAGGCAACATCTTTAGTCACCTGCCGGGTCATGTATCTGCATCTAGGTCTCATTTAAACATACTATTAAAATGTGCCCAATGTTTTTGCATTCTGTCTCCTTTTAAACTTGAGTATAGATCCCCCAGGCATTTGTAGTGCATGCAATCCCATGTGAGACAGTAGCAGCAGGGGACAAAATGAAGCAAGAGGATTATATCTGACAGAGTAATTTAAAAGAAGTTGCTCACTTGACCAGAGTACTGGGCACCTGCCCATGGCATCTAATCTAGAAAAAAAAAAAAATTAAAATCCATTTCCCTGGATGTTTTTGTACTTTTTTTTTTTAGATTTTTTTCACCTTAAACAGATTTGATCATATGGAGGATCGTGGAAGGTAAGTGCACAGAGCACAGAACATCTGTCTCATATCTAGAGAAAGACTTCAGAACCATATGTGTTTGTACAAAGTGGTTTGCAAAACTCTCATGATCCTGAGCCCATACGTAGCACCGATTTTTGTTCAGGCAAGCATGAAACTGTAGTATGAACATATTCCTCTAATACAGATCAGTGGAAGTGGTATCATCAGATGGTCAATGGGAACTTTCCCCGGAGGGCTGAATACAATTTTACCTCAGCCCAGGCTCAGTTGAGTCGACTGGAAGAATGTAAAGGGAGTATGCCTGTATGTGACCTGGGAGAGTTCAGCAGAGATTACAGACATACTTGCTCTATGGAGCATAAGAACTTGGAAGACAGGAGGGAGACAGAGAGAAGATGACAAGGTGAACATTGTTGTAGTTTTTGTGGTTACATGTAAAATATGATCGGATAGGAAGTTCCTAGCACATGCAACCTTAGTCATCGCTTGTGTATTATCTTTATTATTTTGCTGTTTGCATTCCACAAAGCTTTGCAAATATGAGTGTTCTTTAAGTTGAAGGTTGATAGTTTTGTTGAAATCTAGCTTAGTGCTTTTGGAGTACATTTTTGCATCTGTCAGTCCGCAGTAACTTGTAACTCAACTCTGCTTCCACTAAATGATGCTTAAATGAATTGCCTTTACTGTAGCATAGCAACTTATTTATCCAGTCTTCACTGTTTTCAGCCTGTCTCTTTATCTATTCCTTATTACATCTAGTATCTGGGTGTCTGATACTCTTCTGTGGATTTTAGCCTGACAACACCCCTGTCAGGTAGGAAGTATTATTCTCCCATTTTACAGACATGGGGAAAACTGGGACTTGTACAAGGTCACAGAGGAAGTCCGGGGGTGAGCTGAGCATTTGGTGCAGGCCTTTGGGATCTCGATGTACTGACATATATACTAAATTAGATTTACTAATCAGGCTGTGTAAGAATAGTAAATGTGGATAGCCTTAATTTTTGTAAATAATTGTCTTCAACTACTTGTAGTGGTTGTGTCTTGGGTTTTTATTCTTTTCATATCTGGTTCCAAAGACTATTTAAGCATTACAAGAATTACCCTAGTTACACAAAACTTAAATTTTTAATGCAGAGATTTTTTTTTTAAACTATGTTATTTCATTTCCATAGCATTATATACCAAAATTCATGTGTAGACTTACAGAGAACAAAGCAAAGCTATTCTGCGTTTACTTCACCCAACATTTCTGTAAGACAGAAGAAAATATGTAACGAGTCTGGCAAGGCATCCCAGGCTGACGTAATAGTGATGAAAAAACCCCACATTTCAGTGATATCACAAAAAATGATGAAAACCATGTTTTGTATTTAAGACTGGAGTGGTGTTTAAGAATTCAAACGGCTGGTTTTGGCAGACATCTAATTGTAATACTGTAGCATTGCTGCAGGCAATTTTCTTTGATTTAATTAGATGAACTGTGGTATTTTTTTCTTTTTGCAAAAAGGCTTTATTATGTAGAAATGAAATATGTATAAATTTAATTTTTAATCTTGTCACTACAGAGTAGGAAGGAATAAGCTGATTCTTTTAATTTACCCTCTTTGTTTAAGAAAAAAAAATTAAATTAATCTTATCACAAATGTTTATGAGTAATTGATTTGAGTTTTGCACTCCAGTCAGAAGTGATAGAGTTAAGATTGCTCTATGTTTCTTCTGAATTGAATCTACTGCAACCATCTTTCAGTGTGTGAACACAAACAATTTGAAGCCTCAATTATGTTATTTTTCCTCCAGACTATGATAATATTACCACTTAAATCAGAGTTTGGACTAGGAAATAGATCAATCCAAAAGATTTACTCTGCAATTTTTCTTTGTTTGTGGATTTTTCATTTGTCTTTTTGTTTTACATAGCTGTCTGTTAAGTTTAACTCCAAAAAGTTACTGATTACCAAGGATTCTCTTTAATACTTATTTCAGGGTTTTTTGTGGGCCAAATCCAGAGGAGTTAATTTTAAGTAAATTTTAAGCAATTATAATTAGAGGTAATCAACTCCACTCACAGGGTTATATGTCATCAGTTTTCAGGCAAATCTTCCCCACTGATTCAAATCAGTTGGCCATTTCAGTTTCCCAGATCTGAGCATGATCTTGTAATGTCCAATATCTAGATCATGGTATTTATTAATTTTTCAGATATTGATTGATGTGAGGTATTTTCAAAATTCTGTAGAACCATCCTCCTGCTTCTCTCTAGGATGAAGCCATAATCCAAAAATCCAGCTTTGTGGAAGGTAATGAAAAATTTCCACTCACTTCCTTAGGAGCGAACATTTTGCTCTGTGTATTAAGATGGCTGATTCAGGAGCTCTTGAAATAAAGGACAGAACATCCACTGGTTTCAGCACTGAGGCTGAGGCTTTCCCTTGTGTTTAAGCTGTGGCTTTTACTCCGTGAAACCTCAATTTTTTTTACCAGCCTGACAAAGATGTTTTCTCTCCAGTGGCAGTGGGGATGGTAGGACAGTTAATTGAATTATCGTCTGCTGTCAAATTGCTGCAAAAAGGGCATGAAAGTATTTGCATCTTTTTTTTTTTTTTTTTTTGCTTGTCATTGAAAAGTGTTGATGCACGTGAAGTTCTTGTCTAATACCAATTTTAATAGCAGAGGAGTCCACAGCGAGTAACACAGCTCAGTCAAGGCTGTATAGGTCAGATCTGTCTTCAGACGGGTTATCTAATGAATCTTTTTTCTTTCTGTAAATACTTTTATTATAAGGGGTGAAACACTAGAAAATTAATCGTGAATTGTGTATACATTTGTTGTAATCATGAAAGTGATAAGATCGCACTCTAGTCAGAACAGAAGGCTTTTTTTTAGATTATTATTTCTTTTTCCAGAAGAATGCACTTTCCAGTGGACTTGAACTATTCATAAGAGGAAGAGTTTTTTCCTTAGAATTTATGATTTTTTGGTTAAAAAAAAAGTTTCTTGGTATTTGTTAGATTTAAATAGACTTAAAAAAAAAAAAAAGCTCTCAAAATGAAATCATATATTATGTGTCAGTATTTTTAAAATAAAAATGTCAGGTTGGCCTGAAATGAAAATATGCTTTAACTAGTTTGTTTTCACAGCGTAACTCAAAGAAATCAATTTATTCATAGTTCTCATTCTGGGTAGTTAAATTCAGAGCATTTTCTTTCTTTCAATTTTTTTTGTGTTTGTTATTTTGTTGTTGCGGTTTACATCAGTGAATTTAAAAAATCTTAGTGATAAGCACTTTTTGCATGCACTGTTTTCAAAATTTTTGTTCTTTAGTCTGATGAAATATTAGGTGTCTTCTTAGAAATGGACTGCCCCATTTAGATTTAGCCCCAATCCAATTTGTTATCAGTTCATGTAGTACTAGAGAGAGTCTGATTTCCCCATGTGATTGAGTTTTAAAGTGGAGCATGTTTGGCTGTCTATTCCTTAGTCCCAAACACCAAATATAGGACTAGGTTGTTCACTAGTGTAAAAGAAAGTTGCTTCAGAATCTCTCTTATTTCTGCTAAAAATAACAAGCATCTTGCTCCAGATTGCTCAATAGCTTTTTTTTTTTTTTTTTTTTTTTAACAGTACAGGCCCTGGTAGAAATAAGAAGAGATGATTTTGTAGAGCCAGGAGAAATTTTCTTTATAGAAGAGAATGTCTCATCATCTGTTTAAGCTAGCTTCCCCATGCCTTTACTGCTACAGTGAGCACAGAGAAGAGCAGGAGCTGGAGCAAACCCAGTGTTTTAAAAATTAGTACCGGGGAGAGGGAGTCAGGACTGCAAAGTTTTGTTCTGGGGTAGAGGCAGCTCTTGTAAAAGACATTTCTGCTTTTTTTTTTTTTATTTCAGAAGGAATCCAAACCACATTTGTAACATAGTTTGCATGCGCACTGATGTGAACTGAGATCAGAATCTGAACCACTAGTAAAATGTGCTACAATATAATCTGCTATACCGAGGGGTTGTACGGAGTAATTATTGTTTGCAAAGCTCTTCAAGTTCCTCAGAAGAAAAATGCTATAAAAGTACAAAATACTGTTATTATTATTATAAACTTCTAAATGCCAAAAACTAGGCAGTAATAATAGAAGTGCTGAAACAACTTTAACAATAGTGATGTGAACACATTAAGCTGTAATAAAGCCAGAGTCAACTAAATCAATCAAGTAGGCCTTGCAAACTGCTTGTTAGGACAAAATTGCATCTTTTCTAAAATAAATACAAGAGCAGATTCTCAGCTGGTGTAAATTAGTCCAGCTCCACTGGAGTCAGAGACTTGGATTTAAAATGAGAATTATGATTTTTAAAATTTTTTTCTTTTCTTGCTGCCTTTGTTCATCTATGCATGAGTGTCTATGTGTGTCAATGTGCATGTGTTTGGATTTGCATGCAGCAGAAACACCAGTGCTGACAAAATTTATATCAGCTTCATTTGGGAGAAAAGCCAAAGTTATGACAATTAAGTTTCATTTCAAACAGGAAAAGCCTCTTGTGTTGCTACCCATGCACAGGTGAAGCTCTGAAATTGTTTTTTTTCATCTGACTTGTGCTCTATAGAAAATGTCTTTGCATCAGTCTTCGTGGGTGTTATGTCAGAAGAGAGGATGTTTTTGTAAAGCAGAAAAGGGACCATGGGAAAGTATCTTCAGTTGTGTAAAAGTAGAAGGTATACACTACTACTTTTCTCTTCCCCTTCATTGACTCTTGACAATCTTTACAGGACTATCAAACAAAGCTACTTAACCGTCAAATTTAAATGATAAGTAAGGAAACTGATTTTACAGAAGATCAGCCTGATTTTTCAAAATATTTTGAAGCAGTTTCAGTTAGGTACTTTTTCTAAATGTTTTAAAGCACTTTTACAGTGCTGCTTAGATCTTGCTTTCAGAAAGTACTCAGACAACATGTTAGTGTCATAATCTAACTATGCTAAATTTATACATCCTCTTGTGATCCTTCAGAAATATAGTATATAAAGCACATATGATTAAATATGTCTGAATTAATATCTTGTTGCAATGATGAATGCTCTTTTTTCCTGGAAACAAACTATTTTTCATGTAACTATTATGAAGATAAAATTTCATACTGGCTTACATTGTCAGCTAAACTTATGTAGGCAAAAAGAGCAGGGAAAGAAGAAGTAAGGGAATCTGAAACTCGGTACTGTTTCTGTTACTGACTTTCTTGTTTGTTCTCTCAGCCTTCATCTCCTTAGGTGTAAAATGAGGATCATAACACCTAAATTACTTATTGTCACACTGATTGTAAAGGAGAGAAAGTTTGAATCTCCATGTTTTCAGAACAGAGTATCTCATCTTCGATTTCCGAGCTAGTTATGCTCAGGGAAAGAATAAGTGTGGAGGGGAAGTTAAAGTCCAAAATGCCAAAGAATATGCATTGTGAACTGTGACTTAGTGACTGATATGGTATAAACCCCAACTCCATATCTAAGCAGATGTTTCAGATCTGTGTTTGAATATTGGAGCTTGGGACCACGCATAGTTTTAAGAGACTTATTATAATTTATTATTAATAGGAGTAATGATTGATATTGTTGCATTATTTAATAATTACACTACTTTCACTATTTAATAATAATTATTATTTGCACATGCAGATCAGGTAGTTAAGGTTCTTTTCCATAAGAAATGCAAATAGAGATTAATGAGTGATTCATAGCAAGTAAGATAATTTGATAATTTTTCCCCCTGCATTTAAGCATCATTTACTTTAAGTGATCCTCGGTATTATCATTGTGTGCTGGATTGCTCAGTAGTGAAATCACTACTGAAATCACAAGGAATTGTTTCTTTGTCCTGATTACTGGAGCACAGCTTACACAATGCTTGTTAGCTCTTTGTCTGTCTTGACAGCTAAGACTATAATCCCTTTAAATCAAGAACTGTGTTCTAGTCAACCTCTATAATGGCCAGCAAAATGGTGCCCTGGGCTTTTTTAAATAACTAGATTTTTTGTACAAGTCAGTAATAAAAATCAAATATCTAGTGCAAATATTTCTGGAAAATAAATATTATAAATGTGTTTGTATTTGAGAAAGCCTCTGGAAAACTAATTGCTGTAAATGAGCACTATGACTGTTGAACATAATACCTATTCTTTGAGTGAAACAGGGAGAAAAACAGCCAAAGGATAGTAAACATGGTCAACATTTCTTTTATTCATAAAAGTATTTGTATGAAATACAAAATTTATGCAAAGCTTTTTTTTAATTATATGAAAACTCTAATTAGCTTCTTGATAGTGTGGTGATCATTCCATCTCATGGCTGGCATTGTGAATCTTAAGAGTTTGTGCTCCAAAGATCTATATAAATTAAAAAATAATGTGATGGATATCGATTTATATAATACATGAGTTATTGTTTTTTGCCCATCTTCACATGTAAGTACCTAACATCACTGAAGACAACTACACTGTCCAGGTACCAATGTTAAACACTTGCTTAAATATTTGTTAAATATTCTTACAGAAAACCTAAAACCAAGTTAAATCCATCCCCTCTGATTATCTTTCATGATGTAGGCCTAAGTCTGGGTTGCAGAGTCAATCTGTAATCAGTTGGTTTTGTTTGGGTCTTTTTCCTACATGGGAAAAATTCTGCAACAAGCAGCAGCGATAGTATTTTGAGGAAGTTCTGCTAATGTAGAAGGTTTTCTTTTTGGGCAGACACTGCTCAGTATGTAATTAGCAGTGTCCATTCTTGTTTTTATAAGCAGCATTTTAGCAATTAGGAACTTTTTAATTAAGTCAACTGTGTTCTCAGCTTGAGGTTTTTTGGGTGCTCTCTTTCTCAGGAAAGTGAGATAACATTCAACCGAGACTTTCTTTTTCTGCAGCAGTTCTTCCAGCTTCCACTCCCTAATAAGTCAGTGCTCCCCTTTTAAAGACTTTAGTGCAATTTTTTAAATTATTTTTTTATAGCTTGTGTCACCACTGCTACCATCAAGATTCCTCTTTCAATAAGATGCTGATTGGATGAATATGGCTTCCAGTAACTCAGCCTTTGTTTTGTAAAAACATTATTACAACATTGTATAACACTTTAGAAATGTTTCAAATTTAGGCTGGCGTGGTGACTTAGCAGACTAGGGGGCTAACATATGGAGTCTGCTACACACTAGAGACTGTGGTTTTATTGCTGGCACCACTAGTCAAGTCAGGATTAGCAACCATGGTATTTTCAGCAAGATCTGAGATCATAAGGCCTCAGGTGTGGTTACCTAACCCTTGCCAGAAGTAGGACAAATATTGACGGGTGAAAATAAAGATTGATTTAGTATAATGGGAGGGATACTTTTGCTATAAGGGCTACATTTTTCTTAGGATTAAATCATTTCCTTTGTTTTCCATTAAAATAATCAAGCGGTTCAAAATTCAAAACATACCCCAAATCGTAGCCCTTGCTGGGTGCAGAGCCACCCATCAGGACAGTGACCCTGAGTAGGATACCACTGGCACCTCTACTTGTCCTCAGCTGCAGCTGTGAATGTGCCAGACCTTGAAAAACAATTTGAGAGGCAAGCAAACAAGCAAACAAACAGATTCCTTTTCATATGAACTCACAGTGCGGGCAGGATCCCAAGCAAGATGTCTCTCATCTCAGCCCTGTCTCTGCTGTTGAAAAGCAGAGAAAAGAGGAAGAACTTCCTTGGGAAAGACAAGCTGGCTGAGAGTGGGAATGATATGCTTTAGGTGTTGATTATAGTGTAATAACTAATGGTGAGATTTCATTAGAAAGTAAAAGAACGCATCTGTAGGAGAAAACAGATCCCATTAAAGAGCTGCGCAGAGCCTTTTTTTGTTTAATGGTAAAAGTACAAAGTGACAATATCAGAACAAAAATAAAATAAGAGGGGGAATGCATTCTCTATCTTAAAAAAAAAAAAAAAAAGTGGCAGTTAAAGCCAGTAAAGTCCTTTATTTGAATGCCATTAGTGGGTTTGGCAGCCATCCGCGCCATCTACTTCAGAGGAGCACTGCACAGATTAAGAGAGGCTGGATGCTAATTTGCACATATGGAAATGCTTTTTCTCGCCGTTCCGATGGCTCTGTTGTGGACAGATGGAATTAGTGAGCACTCCAAAGCCGTGAAGGCAAACACATTAAAAAAAAAAAAAAAAAGCCCCCTCTCCTTCCTTCTTCTTTCTCTCTCTTTCTTTCTTTCGTGAGAAACTTCAGACTTGAAATAAATAACATTAGCAAACCGCTCTCCCTGGCATTAACAAGCTATTTTATCATATTTCAATTGCAAATCGTTTTTTAACTGGGAGTTATAGTCATCTTAGCTAGAACCAAGTGTGCCAAAAAGGATTGGCAAATTAAGGACAATCTTCAGATAAATTTGGCCCTATATGCTGTATATAGATCCCTCTCCACTTTAGGCTGTGCTTTGCAATGCTCCCTTGCCTGACAGTGTTCAGTAACTATGAATCGTATTTTCTCTTTCCAGTCCTTACACTTGTACAAGCGACACTTTCACCTATCTTATGATTAGAGTGTGTCCTGCTATCTTGCTGGGATGTGGGGCAGAGGATGGACTTGGGCGGGGAAGATGGTGATAAAAAGTGGCTCCTGACCAGGATTAAAATTCAGTCCCTGCATTTCCAGCCATACAAAAGCCATTTCACCTGTCTGCCTTTGGACTATAGGATACTCCGTGGACAAATTGCAGGAGGCAGATACAGGAGAGCAGCCTGGACTCTCGCCCAGGAAGGAAGGTGTAGGAATTCTTCCTGGGGCTTTCCCCTGGGCAGCACAGTTACTCACCAACTCCAAAATAGAGCTGTGCCTTGAACATGATTAAAACACTGGAAAAAGGATCAATCCAAGGAGACAAGAATCACTTTTATCTTGCTAATTTACAAGGGGAATTTCATATGCACCTTATCTATTGGCAGTCAAACAAAGCAGATGCATCATTCTTTAAGGCAGCCGAAAGTCAACGACCTTTGTTGCCAAATATCTGTCTAGCCATTTTTTTTTAATTTCTTTGAAATCAGCTGGCACCAACAATTAGCACCCGACCACCCCCCAAACTTTGGATGAAGTGAGTGCCGGAAACCAATCAGGATTCAAACACAGTAAATAACACCGTGCTCTGTGCACTGTGACTGGC
Organism: Haliaeetus leucocephalus; assembly: GCF_000737465.1. Taxonomy (NCBI): domain Eukaryota; kingdom Metazoa; phylum Chordata; class Aves; order Accipitriformes; family Accipitridae; genus Haliaeetus; species Haliaeetus leucocephalus. The sequence goes on along the minus strand of NW_010973368.1, from coordinate 14,811,647 downwards.
TCGCTGCCACTAGCAAGAAGGTCTATGCACCTTTAAGCTACATAAATCCATTGAATAAGGCCATACACCCTCCTAACTAAAGGCAAGAACTGGACTTTTGTAACAGAATCTGACAGGAATCTCTCTGTTGCATTGTGACGAATGGCTCGGAAGAGAATCCAGGTGTCTTAAAGCTCCTTCAGTCTGGCCTTTTTCTTCTCCATTCTCTTCACCCATCTGAGAGTGCCTCAGTAATCTTAATGGATTCACAGCTGAAAACAGTGATGAAACGCACCATTTACTTGACTCTCACTGAAGAACCAGCTATGAAAATGCATTTTGCTGCCAAGTGGGTTTTTTTTTGGTTTTTTGGGGGGGGGGCAGTATTCTGAGCATGTTTCTTTGGTAGCATCAATCACAGCTATCAAGTGAATTGAAAACATGTGCACTTCAGGCAGAGGAACAAAATGTTGTTTGTGATTAGTTCCACTTGGTTATTAGCTTTACTCTGAAGAACTTCACAGTTTCTATAGAAGATGGTACCAAAGAAGAGATGTAATGAATTGCTACCAAAAATGGTGACTGCACATCTTCCTTTCTTTCTCTTTCTTTTTATTTCTTTT